>NC_139633.1:21489244-21521744 GCF_964638095.1 Poromitra crassiceps
TATCTGCAGCTGCAGCAGCAGCAGCCTTACTGTGATTTCAGAAGGGTTTTATGATGCTCATCTCTTCTGCACAAATGAGCTGTTTTTTGTGTGCATGTTTTTAGTGGGGGGTTCCTATCTGGAGGAAACCCCAGGGGAGCATGGGGAGAGCATGCAAACTCCGCACAGAAAGGCCCTTTTGATGAGCCCACTCGGGCGGTGGGCGCTGAGGACATGGGGATGGGGACACACCCCCAGCGCCACGGCGTCCCAGGCGGGAATCGAACACAGGACCTTCTTGCTGTGAGGCGACAACGCTACCACTGCGCCACCGTGCCCCCCTACAAATGAACTGTTTATAAAATAGGATTTTAGTTGTTTATGTGTTTCATGGTCTGGATCTAAAATTGATTTAGTATGTGGGATTTTAATATTTTTATGTATGTATGTGAGTGATACAGAAATATTTGATTGATATAGTTTCTTGGTTGAGAAGCATACAAACGAAAAGAACTGGCTACAGTTTTTAATTATTCCGTGTGTATAGAGAAGGTCTGATTAGCATATATGTATGTTTGAATAGATCTATTTATGTTTTATTAATTTATTTCCCTCATCAAGACATGCATTAAATGAGAAATGACCAAAAGTACTCTTTTCCGAGTCTTCATTTGTGTTTCCAAAGCAGTGCCAGGGGGCAGTGTTGCACCATAAAGGCACATGGCTGCATTATTTATTTATTTACTAATTCATGCATTTATTTATTCAGTGCATATTGGTCTGCAATGCAGATACCAGTTTCTTGTCATCATCCCTTTAGCCGTTTTGATGTAGAGTGTCATGGTCAACTAAGCAGAACATTATTATTTTACGATGGGCTACTTGGATTGTTGGATTTAGTCTCCTTAAAATGCATATCACCTCTTCACAGGGGGTTAACTTAACATTGAGTTAATAAACATTTAAAATTTAGCTTTTTTCCTGAAATGATACACAGTTCTTATCTTTCCTCTCCTTTTACCTTCCCCTTCTCCACTGACCTCCCCATGGCCCAGATCATATGAGTGATAGGACTATAAATCTATAGGTTTGACCGCACACTCCCAGAGTGACAGCTGAGATATGGTGGATATAACTATTTATAGTTTATTGGCATCAAGCTTAAAGGAGTTATTGCGTGTGTGTGTGTGTGTGTGTGTGTGTGTGTGTGTGTGTGCGTGTGTGCGTGTGTGTGTGTGTGTGTGTGTGTGTGTGTGTGTGTGTGTGTGTGTGTGTGTGTGTGTGTGTGTGCGTGTGCGTGTGTGTGTGTGTGTGTGTGTGTGTTGTGTATGCTCATACATGTGTGTTAGTTTGAGAGTGAGTTATGATACAGAGTAAATCTAGAAAATGAGGGATATATTTATGTATAGAGAGGCCAACTTCAAGCAACATATCAACCATGCATGCTGACTTCATAGAAATGGAGGCCTATATAGGCTACTTGCACTGTCTTTATCTGTGTGTGTGTGTGTGTGTGTGTGTGTGTGTGTGTGTGTGTGTGTGTGTGTGTGTGTGTCTGTCTGTGTGTGTGTGTGTGTGTGTGTGTGTGTGTGTGTGTGTGTGTGTGTGTGTGTGTGTGTGGTGTGTGTGTGTGTGTGTGTGTGTGTGTGTGTGTGTGTGTGTGTGTGTGTGTGTGTGTGTGTGTGTGTGTGTGTGTGTGTGTACACACACACACACACACACACACACACACACTACAGTGAACACATTAGCTCATTCAAAAAGAAAACAAACACGTACTGGCTCCTTATTACTGCCTCCGTTATGTAATAGCTCTTTTCATCTTGTGCAGAAGCAGCACAGCTGTCCTTAGGGAAAACCTCCGACAGAGCTCAGTCAACCTACTTGCATTTAGATGCCGGTGGGCTTCATTTCAAGCTGTTAACCAGGAGAAAACAGCACGAATGTTGCAAGTTCTCAAACACAAACCTGCCACTCGCTCCTCTGGCAGCTCAGCACTCTGCTGAACCCTGTCTAGACGTTTCTGCCTCCAACTCCCCTGCACAGTCCCTCCCTCCTCATCAGCTCTGCTTCCCCCAGAATAATAATTAAAAACAAAAATACTACAAAGCACCACACCCCCCGTCTCTGTGCTGCACATTATGTTTTCACTTTCCCTGACTTCTGAAAACCCTGGACCCTTTCCAGTCCCCATTATTATGCTGTCCCTTGTAGCTACTATATATAGTTTTTTAATTAAAAGACCACTTGTAATGTATTCTTCTTGCAGTGGTAATCATTTGTGGAGACGTTTATTCTTTTTAAGCACAAACTTACTCTCGATAAGAGTGTCAGCAAAATGCCTGGATGAAAGTGGCTGCATTTTACAGTATTTCCATTAGCGTGTGAGTATGTGTGTGTGTGTGCCTGTGTGTGTGTGCGCGCACGCGCGCGCGTGTGTATGTGTGTGTGCGCGCACGCGCGCGCGTGTGTATGTGTGTGTGTGTGCCTGTGTGTGTGCATGTATGATA
Source organism: Poromitra crassiceps (assembly GCF_964638095.1). Taxonomy (NCBI): domain Eukaryota; kingdom Metazoa; phylum Chordata; class Actinopteri; order Beryciformes; family Melamphaidae; genus Poromitra; species Poromitra crassiceps. The sequence goes on from NC_139633.1 coordinate 21,491,734, forward strand.
TGGGTGTATGCAAGTGCGTGCGTGATTTTTCTGACTGTCTTATTGATTAAAATCTGCATGTTAAGTTATTTTGTGTTCAGAAAGAGAAAACCCTCTTTTGCACCAGTTTAATTTGCTGATAATAGGAATATGGTCGTATGATGATAGCGTCAGTGTAATTATGTGATTAAACCCCCCCAGTGCAAATAAGTAGAAGGACATGACTGTATCCATGCTAGCGTGTGAGGCTGACATGCGTGTGTGCATGTACAGTATGTGCGGCTACATGCGTGTGTGTGTGCATGTATGATTGTGCGGCTATGACCTTGTTGTCCTGGCATCATCCTTCTTTGCATCATATAATCATCAGGCTGAGATCATCATTATGGAGATAAAGAGCGTCCATCACTGCAGCTATGGAAGAGCTGACAGGAGATCTTGACCCCCTGCCTGAACTTGGGGCTATAATCGCTGCAATGGCAATGAGCTCAGGTGAAGGAGAGGCCTCTGTCACCTTCTGTGTGTGTGAGTGTGTGTGTGTGTGTGTGTGTGTGTGTGTGTGTGTGTGTGTGTGTGTGTGTGTGTGTGTGTGTGTGTGTGTGTGTGTGTGTGTGTGTGTGTGTGTGTGTGTGTGTGTGTGTGTGTGTGTGAATTAGCAGATCAATAGGATGATACAAAATCCCATTTCGTATACGCCACTAAAAGAATATTCATCTTTTTCCTGCACTAACAATGTCTCCACTGCACCAGTTTATATGTATTTATTTTTAATTACATTAAATATATACATTTCGAAATGTGTGGTCATGAAGTTCAAGTTCAAGTTTGTTTATTTATTTAGACCTTTATCAAAAGCATGTTTCAGTGTCTGTAGCTAGATCTAGCTAAACTGAACAAAATGATATACAAGCAGTGCACAGCCATTCTTGTTCTGACAAAAAAGAAATACAAATACATGTTCTTTACAAACAATAAAAGACAATCCCTTAAAATGGCATTTCACATCCTCTGTGTGAATGACAATGACAATCTTGGGGTGTAAAGTCACAATATGTTTTCATTTGAGATGACACAATGTTAGAAGTCAATCACTTTTTCACAGACCCAGTAATGCAGTAAGTCACACGTGGCATCAATCCAGCTGTTTAGTTCTTCATGCCAATATGTGTTAACACAGTCCTCCTTTACACCTTTGTGTTTTGTACTGGGCTGGCCTGCGTGCCAGAATAATCTGTAAAAAAGAAATATATATATATAGTCAACCGTACTTGATGGAAAATAAGATGCAGCATGCATGATCATTATGACTATTATTATTATTATTATTATTATTATTATTATTATTATTATTATTATTATTATGATTATTGTTATTAATTTATTATTATTATTATTATTATCATCATCATCATCATCATTATTATCATTATGGACTGAAGAATGAATGTCTTACCTGCTGCTCAGAGGTTTACCATCCACCCATTTCCAGATTCCCTCCTTATCCCTGTCACTCAAACCAATCCAAATTCTCTTGTTGAAGGAATTGATGAATCTCTGTTGAATTGTTTCAAAGACAAATGACATCAACACACACTTGTGGAGCCCTCAAACAAAGTGTGGAATGTGAGACTTTTAATAAAATTGAATCTAATTAAACACACTCTAAAGATATTTTTTTACAATCAAAACAGCAAATTCGTGGGCGTGGGGGGGGGGGGGGGGGTGTTGTCACTTTTCTCTTTACCTGTTCTTCTTCAGTGTTTATGATGACCAGGTCTGCTCCTCTCTGTATGCACTCCTGCCTGCTGTTCTCCCAGCTTGTTTTATTGGTAGAAATGTAGTAAAAACTGTTGCTGAATGAGCTGCATCCTCCATCTTTACAGAAATGCTCTGCAAGAGGAGAGGATCTTAAGAGCAGCAAATAAAAGCGTAATGCATATGCACACAATACAGTACATGCAAGTTCACACACGCACACGCACGCACACACACACACACACACATGCACGCACGCACACACACACACACACACACACACACACACACACACACACACACACACACACACACACACACACACACACACACACACAGGCAGAATAAAACAGACAGACTCACTGAGCTCAAACCAAGTTGTTCTGTTTTCAGCCCAGGTCTTGTTGAGGGTCTGCAGGTTGCAGGATGTGCAGTTCCACCCTGAGAGCCTCTCTTCTAATCTGCCATCAGCCTTTGTATCTGCACAGGAAAATCAAAACAGTGGTTGAATTTAGGTCGAGCCAAGTATACAAAATGGATGCTGAAGAGGGCAAATCTAATGTGTGATAGAGGAAGTGAATGGCTCACCGTGGACCACAACGCCTATAAGGCCAGCCAGTAGGAGAAAACACATCAGCAGCAGACACACTACAGTCACCCTGCAGGGCTTGGTCACTGGCTGGGTAACATCACCTTTAAGAACAAGACAGACCTGCCATGTTTATTAACACATAGCACCAGAAGGACTTTACACAGAGCTGAATATTGTTGTTCATCAGCAATACTTGTGATTTTCTCTGTATGTGTTGTGTATGTATGCCTGCGTGCATGTGTGTGTGTGTGTGTGTGTGTGTGTGTGTGTGTGTATGTGTGTGTGTGTGTGTGTGTGTGTGTGCGTGTGCGTGCGTGTGTGCGCGTGTGTGCGTGTGTGCGTGTGTGTATGTGTGTGTGTGTGTGTGTGTGTGTGTGTGTGTGTGTGTGTGTGTGTTACTGTTAGAGGACAAGGCTATATATTTGCAACATTTACTGCCGACAACGTTTGCTACTAGAGCCACACAGAAGATAAACACAAGGTTCAGACTACTGTGGAAAGCTAGGTCGACTCCGGAAGTTGTTCACTTCACACACACTTTTGAGTTTGTGACTTTGTGTGGTTGTGTTACTCACCTAGCTGCTGATCTGGCATGTTCTCCGTATTTGATCTGGGGTCACGACCCTCATAGTTGTCTAAACTTTCATAGATGTCCACTCCCCTCTCCTCCACCTCGTCGCTCCCTCCAGCTGAGGCTCTCTCTTCCCTCTCTCTTAGACGCTCCTCTTCTTCTAGAGGATCGTCGTTGTCGTAAATGTGAACATGCTCAGACATCTCCATCTTCTGTCTCAATCATCAGCTACTTGATACATCCGGACTTGTTTTCAGTTTGCCACTGTTTTCTTAAAACTACAAAATACGTCTTTTTTCTGATCTATGTCTAAATAAAGCCTTGTGTTTCCTTGCTCCATCCAGTATCTTGCGTCTTTGTGCAGATACTATAACAGTTTTTCACTACTTTGTTGCTTTTTTTCTTTTTCTTTGCATCGGTGCTGTCGCTGACGCAGGTAATGCTCACAGGATGCGGTTTTAACAGGAAAGACTTGTCGCTGGTATTGTTTTTGCATTGCACAATGCATCCATAGTAACACAATAACAGAATGTATTACTATTTTGGTCATGGGTGTCATACACTTTCTGTAATAAAACATGTAAATCTTATCAGGGGTCGATGGTCTAATTTGTGACAGTTTAGGGGTTCTTGATGTGAAAAAGTTTGAGAACCACTGGACTAACCTACCTGGCGCCCCCATCATCTCCATTACTAAAGCATGATACCAAATTTGCTTTAGAGAGCCAAGTTGATTTAATTTGATTAAGTAGAAGTGGCATGTTTTGGAAAGTATAAGTATAAATAACTTTAACTCTTGTTAGTAAATGCACAATGGTGACCAGTAAACAGAGCAGGCCGCTCAAACCCTGGAGGCAAAAACATATGTTTATTGTAATATAAACCATGTATTTATTTTTAATTACATTAAATAATATATACATTTAGAAATCTGTGGTCATGAAGTTCAAGTTCAAGTTTGTTTATTTATAGCCCTTTATCAAAAGCATGTTTCAGTGTCTATAGCTACATCTAACTAAACTGAACAAAATGATAAGCACAGCCATTCTTGTTCTGAAGCTATCACAAAAAGACAAATACAAATACATGTTCTTTACAAACAATAAAAGACAATCTCTTAAAATGACATTTCACGCGCTCTGTGTGAAATAACAATGATGATCTTGGTGTGGGGGGTAAAGTCACAATATGTTTTCATTTGAGATGACACAATGTTAGAAGTCAATCACTTTTTCACAGACCCAGTAATACAATGAGTCACAAGTGGCATCATTCCAGCCGTTTAGTTTTTGCCAATATGTGTTAACACAGTCATTCTTTACACCTTTGGATTTTGTACTGGGCTGGCCTGTGTGCCAGAATCTGTAAAAAAAAAAATATATATATATACAGTATAGTCAACCGTACTTGATGGAAAATAAGATGCAGAATGCATTATCATTATTCTTATTCTTATTCTTATTCTTATTCTTATTCTTATTCTTATTCTTATTCTTATTCTTATTCTTATTCTTATTCTTATTAGTGGCCGGGCCAGCGAAGCGGCAGGGCCACTTATTGTATTTGCCTGTATTATTATTATTTATTTATTTTTTCTTCCTCCCGGGAAGTTCGACTTCCCATGGATGAAAACTAACCAAACTTTGCACAAAGGTCCAGTCCCATGCCAAATGTCTTTGACACAAATTTGGGGCCAATAGTCCTAACGGTGGCACGACAGCGACCGTCTAAAGTTTAAAACTTAAGAAATTCATAAAAAATCAGGCATACGTGCTACGACTTTGCAACTTTCACCAAAATGTGCGCCTAAACGAGGGGAAACTTTTGTACAATGCAACCTATGGCCAATTATGAAGTTTAAAGACCGCAAAACTGCAAAAACTGCAAAAACGAATTAAACCCTACTCCTCCCACATTTCTTCTTCAAACGACACCAAACTTCAGTATCTGCATCGTTAGACTGTTCTACACAAAAGTATCAAACCAGATTTTCGATCGGTCAAAAATTGAGCCCACAGCGCATCAAAACGTTGAATTCTGGCCCCGTGTATAGCTTAATTACCTTAATTACCTTTGGCAATTAGGTTGTATTTGTGATGTCATCAGTCAGTCAAGCAATTGTGATGCCATCACTAATGTCACTCGAGCAATTGTGATGTCATAATATTTTTTTTCCCCATTGACTTGCATGGGGTTTCGAAAAATCTTGCAGTAAATTAGCTGTAATTCAGAAACCATAACAGCTACAGCTACGAAACTTGGTAGGGAGGTGCACAGAGGGGCCTTTTATTCTACACGAAAGAATTACACAAATTGAGCAGATGGTGGAGCTATAACAGCCCTCTTTACATTCTGGTCCATAACTTCTGAACCGTATGGTCTATCATCAAACTTCTTTTTTCCCTGGATTCCTTGGGTCCTTCCGCATCTACTCATCTAGGTCACGCCCATTTCCGTCTGACTAGATTTTCCGCCATTTTGAATTTGGTCCAAAACAGTTTTTTTGCGATTCCCCCTTGAAATTTTGTCCAGTCTTCACCAAACCAAAGCACACATCATGTGATGAGTGTCCTGCACAACACTGTTTCGTGGTATTTGAAAAAAGCACACCGTTGCGATATAATCGACTTCCAAACTTCTGTGGGTGGGGCCAATTTCACAAGAATCACCATAACTCTAGAACACAACGTGCGATCCTAACCAACCTTGGTCCAGGTGTGGAAGGATGTACTCTGAGCCTATAGGATAAATATTGTGTCATTTCGCCTTTAGGGGGCGCTATAGCAGCATTCAGTACCTGTACCTTCTAAATTGTTTTATTTTGAAGGGCGGCAGGAAGTGCTGATTCATTGTCATTATGGCCAACCTTCCTTCTTGTATTGACACTTGACACTTCTAAGCTGATTTCAAGGCTCAAGGCTCAAGGCTCAAAGCCTTTAGACTTGCCCGGCCACGACCCATTGCTGCGCAGCAGCTATAATTCTTATTCTTATTCTTATTCTTATTCTTATTCTTATTCTTATTCTTATTCTTATTCTTATTCTTATTCTTATTCTTATTCTCATCATTATGGACTGAAGAATGAATGTCTTACCTGCTGCTCAGAGGTTTACCATCCACCCATTTCCAGATTCCCTCCTCATCCCTGTCACTCAAACCAATCCAAATTCTTTTGTTGAAAGAATTGATGAATCTCTGTTGAATTGTTTCAAAGACAAATGACATCAACACACATTTGTGAAGCTCTCAAACAAAGTGTGGAATGTGAGACTTTTAATAAAATTTAATCCAATTAAACACACTCTAAAGAGATTTTTTACAATCAAAACAGCAAATTTGCGGGGGGGGGGGGGGGGGTGTTGTCACTTTTCTCTTTACCTGTTCTTCTTCAGTGTTTATGATCGCTAGGTGTGCTCCTCTCTGTATGCACTCCTGCCTGCTGTTCTCCCAGCTTGTTTTATTGGTAGAAATATAATAAAAACTGTTGCTGAATGAGCTGCATCCTCCATCTTTACAGAAACGCTCTGCAAGAGGAGAGGATCTTAAGCACAGCAAATAAAAGCACAATGCATATGCACACAAATGTACACTACATGCAGGTTCACACACACGCACACACACACATGCACACACACACAGGCGCGCACGCACGCACACACATACGCATGCGTGCACGCAAGAGGGTCTTAAGCGCAGAAAATAAAAGCACAATGCATATGCACACAAATGTACAGTACATGCAGGTTCACACACACGCACACACACACACACACACACACACACACACACACACACACACACACACACACACACACACACTCACACACACTCACTCACACACACACACACACACACACACACGCACACACACACACACACACACACACACACACACACACACACACACACACACACACACACACACACACACACACACACAGGCAGAATAAGACAGACAGACTCACTGAGCTCAAACCAAGTTGTTCTGTTTTCAGCCCAGGTCTTGTTGAGGGTCTGCAGGTTGCAGGATGTGCAATCAGCCTTTTTATCTGCACAGGAAAATCAAACAGTGGTTGAATTTAGGTTGAGACAAGTAAACAAAATGGATGCTGAAGAGGGCAAATCTAATGTGTGATAGAGGAAGTGAATGGCTCACCGTGGACCACAACGCTTATAAGGCCAGCCAGTAGGAAAAGACACATCAGCAGCAGACACACTACAGTCACCCTGCAGGGTGTGGTCACTGGCTGGGTAACATCACCTGTAAGAACAAGACAGACCATGTTTTAACACATAGCACCAGAGGGACTGTTACACAGAGCTCAATATTGTTGTTAAACACAGCAAGACTTGTGATTTTCTCTGTATGCATGCCTGCGTGCATTTGTGTGTGTGTGTGTGTCCGTTCATAGGTGTGTGTGTGTGTGTGTGTGTGTGTGTGTGTGTGTGTGTGTGTGTGTGTGTGTGTGTGTGTGTGTGTGTGTGTGTGTGTGTGTGTGTGTGTGTGTGTGTGTGTGTGTGTGTGTGTGGTTGTGTTACTCACCTAGCTGCTGACCTGGCGTGTTCTCCGTATTTGATCTGGGGTCACGACCCTCATAGTTGTCTAAACTTTCATAGATGTCCACTTCCCTCTCCTCCAGCTCATCGCTCCCTCCAGCTGTGACTAAGGCTCTCTCCTCCCTCTCTCTTAAACGCTCCTCTTCTTCCAGAGGATCGTCGTTCTCGTAGATGTGAACATGCTCAGACATCTCCATCGTCTGTCTCAATCATCAGCTACTTGATACATCCGGACTCGTTTTCAGTTTGCCACTGTTTTCTTCATCTATAAACTACAATCTATGTCCAAATAAAGCCTCATGTTTCTGTCACTGACAGGTGCCAGCATACTGTGAGGTAGCCTAATGCCCACAGGATGTGGTTTGAACAGGAAAGACTTGTGGGTGGTATTGTTTTTCACCTTGTGAGTCTGTGTGTGTCATCAAGGCAAAATGTTGTCCTAGAGACACCTATTGTAGTAGGAACTGTCACAGAGGCAGTTTGGAGTACTTTCCCATCTATTTATGTCTGTCTGTCTGTCTGTCTGTCTGTCTGTCTGTCTGTCTGTCTGTCTGTCATGCATGTGATTGTCTACTGTCTAGCATGACATAGCTGGTACCCATGGATGCATTAGGCATTCTAGATTCAGAGAATATCAGTATCTTCACTCTAGCTTTAAAAATGTGTCCGCTAGAGCCTCTGAAACACATGTCATGTCGGCCGCGGACGTGTCTTGCAAAAAGGGCACCTATCCTTCAGAGGGCAAAAGGGCAGGTGCCTGGGCACCACCTGGGGTCTATCTGTGCACGTCCCTGACAAGCATAGCGCAAAACACAAGGTACTGTTAAGAGCAGATTTTTAGCAAGACAAACAATCTAGCTATTTTACAGCCTAGCCCAGTGGTTCTCAGCCCTGGAGGCAAAAACATACAAACCAATCGTGAGACAAATTGTGAGACTGTGCTACAGGCAATTCAAACCTTACATACAACAAGGCATTTGTCACATCTACCAAATAAAAAGATGATGAGGGACACAGGAATGTACATGTAAACAACAAAGACGAGATATTAAGAACATATTAAGCCTATATTAAATGTGTCCTTCCTGTCTTATGCAATTTGGCTCCATGGCATGTACCAGCGCTCCTTTACTCCCAATCCAATTCCAGCTCCACGGTCACGACTGCAGGATTCTCATCTTTTGACTGAAAATTGCATCCTGACAAAAATGTTGTTACCATCAGTCTTCCCAAACTTTAGAATATAGGAACCACAGGGAAAGCCCAGAAAAGGGAGGCTGATAATTTTTGACACTTGGCTTTTGTCCTTTTTTTTATGACAAACTTTAGATCAACTATACTGTGTGCTAAAATGTTTGCATTTAATAGTCCAACTTGTATGACTGATCTGTCACGAAAAGAGGGGCCACAAATCTTGTGAAAAAGGTTGAGAATCACTGGGCTAGAGCACAGACCATTACCTTTTTTTCCAAGTCATCCTCTCTCTCTACCATTTATCAAATAAGGCCACCAATACCAACAGAAATCTTAAGGCACATTCCACAACACATGACACAAACACTCTTATAATGATCAATATTAGTTTGCAGTCCGTCCACTGTGTGAGGAACAGGAGAAAAGTGCACAGGTGGGAAGTGCTTCTGCCCTTTTTACTCAAGTCACTAAATGGCCCTTTCAGATCAAGCCAATACACCTGAAGCTATAGAGCCGAGACTCTGAATCTAACCTTCTTGCTTGATGATCAGCTGAGGATGGCTTTTGTCTTACGGGACACCTTACAAGGATAATGGTGCACTGCAGATGCTGGATGGAGGAGAGGTGCCTTTAGGAGTAATGAACCAGACAGAAGGGGCCTTTTTCATAGTCAAAGCTGACCTGTAAAACCCCAGTCTTTCTAATATCAATAGTGATACATGCATTTTATTTCAATATCATTAACTAAATAGAAATGTTAATGATTCTTTTTAAATATGGTACAAACCTTCAAAATTGAATTCCGTTAAAATCTAGCTTTTAACCTTCAAAATCAAGAGTTCATTCATTTTGAATAGAACTGTCATTTAATTTGCAATTTAAATAATGATTGCAGGCGGATGTATCGTGCAGGGTTTGCTGACCTTGCAGGTTCCACACTTCAAATGAGCATATAAATGTGCCCAGAGAAAGTTGTGTGGTTAAGCCCCTTGCCTCTGGATCTACAAAGTTTGCATTTTTTGTGTGCAAAACATTTACTATCAGAGCTTCCCAGCACAGGCCACTCATAATATACTGTAACATTAATTTAGAGGAGGTTGGATTACCAGCAGTAAAGCCTGACTTGGCATCAGGTTCCTCTTTCTGGCAGAATGATCAAAATTGACCTTATCAGTATTTCAACATTTCTGTCACCGTGATAGATCAGAGGTTATCTGTTAGGTATGACAGTGTTGTGACAGAGTCTTACCTTTATTGTGGTTGCCACACTTTGGGATTGATCTTCCTTTTCTTTCTGTTTTTAGACCATCAACCTTCCTAAACTCTAACACACATTTTCTAAGTCAGCCATTGCCTCCTCCTCCTCCTCCTCCTCCTCTTGAGTTCCTCCTCCTCCTCCTCATGTGCCTTTCTCCATCCTCCTTCCATAGACTTTATAAAAAGTTTGAGATGGCCTGAAAGGGATTAAGCAATTAATTAATAATTATTAAGGAGTAATTAGAACATCAACAAGTAAAATAATGATACCAAGTACAGTACACATATTAATATTATACAATACAGCCACCTTTTTGGAACCTGTACATCCCAAGGGTCAATTATATTACTTATGAATGAGACTCTCTCTCTCTCTCTCTCTCTCTCTCTCTCTCTCTCTCTCTCTCTCTCTCTCTCTCTCTCTCTCTCTCTCTCTCTCTCTCTGTGACTACAAGTCACTTATTACATAATCATACGTAAGCCAATGTGGTGATCCCAGTGTTTACCCTGCCTTTTCGACACAACATGGCCCCCGTGAGAAGGGGGAGCGAAAACGTTGCATTCTCCTTTAAAAATGGACCCGCCCCCTCGGACACACGCACGCGCAGTTTGGATGCGAGTCATGTGACAGTGCCATTCACGTGATGTAGGAAGGAAGGACAACTCACACCTGCTCGAGTAAGTTTCTGCTGTTTGGGATTCAGCTTTGTCTTCTAACATCGACAGTTCATTTAATGTCGGCAGACTATGGAACTCTAACAGAAAGAGACCTCTAAAATCATTTGTTCAACTTGATAGGCACAGAAAGTTTTATTTTTTATCGAGACAGACAACCTTGCCCGGACCGTTACCTTGTAGCCTACTAGAAATACATGCAGCATGTTTGAGGTGATAGATTTATGCAGTCCAGTCTATGTTACTTTTCCAGCCTCCTGATTTGTTTCTTTTTATGCATGCCAGCAATTCTTACCAGATGCTAAAAGATTTGTGGCGGTGTTTGTCCATGACTGTCATAGAAATACAACACAATTATGAAAATAATAATACATAGAAAGATGACATCGAAAAACATTGAACACTTGTTTGACAAGATGCACGTAGCTGGTAAGCATTTTACTAGCTAGTTTTCTCTTCACAATGATCAAGATGACCACTGCCAGTTTTGCTTTGCCTGAGATTCTCCTTATAGTCACAAAAGCGGAGACTAGCCTAGCAGGGCTTGTATTCATGGGGCCTCAAGTCTCAAACTTGGAGGATTAACTAGACAGAACAGAGTCTGTACAGAGTGACACAGTGCTATGGCACATTCATGATTATCCATCCATATAGACCTAATTATCATTCATTTTGAGTGTGATCTGACTCAGCTGCCCCAATCTCTTGAGTACATGGCTATGTAGGTGCCGAGTGAACAACATTAGCAAGTGAACTGTTAACAAACATAGCTTGGAGCATACAGTAGCCTACTAGCCTTCATAGGCTACATGGATGTACTGCTGATAAAATGCATGGTGGTGCTGTATTGCAGCAGTCATGAAAACTAATCAAGTAATAAAGGCACCACCCAGCAGTACATTCTCCCATGATTTCATCTAAATAATTTGCATGTGAGAATAGCATTATTGGAGTTTTATAGTTAAAATGTTAAGGTGTTCGTGTTCTCTTCCGTATATATTGCTCAATGAAGAACAGATGTTATTAGTTGTTGTTGTTGTTTATTTTTTTGACTCCCCCTCCCCCCCCCCCCTCCACACACACTTTCTCCACAATTTTTTTTTTTTTACTTTAGGTTTTTATTATGTTTTTTTACAAGGTAGACAGACATACAAGACAGACACACAATACAATCCTTGACAGCAAAGCATGACAGTATGAATATCAGCATTTTGGACCTTAGTGAAAAAGGAAAGGCATTACAGGCATTAAAGGTATACTACGCAACTCCCCCATCAAAAAAGAAAATATTATGAAAATTGACGTTTTTGTCGGAAAACTTTTCCATAAGGATACTTTCTCCCCAATTGTACTTGGCCAATCTTCCCCCGTGCCACCCCGGTCGCTGCTGCACTCTCTGCCGATCTGGGGAGGTGGTTGTTGTCTTTAACCACACATTTACAATAATATTGTCATCGGATGTTCATGTTTTGTAGTAGATGTTTTGTTTTAGATGTAGAAAATCTGTTATTCCAAGTGGGTGAAGCCCAAGTCTGTCCGGCTGAAGTTGTTGTTAGTCTTTACAGTGTTGGCCCCATCACTTGAAGGCACCACCTCCCCTGCATGTAGAGAAAAATCGAAAGGTTGCCAGATCTCTTATGAAATGTAGGCTACATAAAGTTATCTGCAAACAGTTTTGTAGTTTATATACATTTATATTTTTTCCCTCCGATTGAATCTACTCTCTGCCATGTAAGCAAGTCAAATAGAAATGCTATAGACTACTAGTACTAGGGTATTACACCAAATCAGAAATTGGATGGTGTAAACCTTTTATTTATTTATTTATTTATTTATTTATTTATTTATTTATTTATTTATTTATTTATTTATTTATTTATTTATTTTTAATCAATGCTGTCCTAACTCCTGTTGTTGTACTACAGGGTGTGCCGTAGGGAGGATGAGCAGGGGCAATGGAGCCAGGAGGAAAGGAGGCAGGCTGCACAAGTCCAGCAACATGGTGGCCCCTGACCCTGAAATGGTGGCTGAGGTTAAAGATCTTTTCAGTAAGGTCAGAACCTATGCTAAACCCACCAATGAGGAGTGGTGTATCCCTGACCAAAACGCTGCCTTCAGCCGGCCTCCACAGGAACACTGCCAGCTGCAGGGCCTGAAGACGTCACTGAACGACGTGAAGAACCAGCTCAGCGACCAGGATGTGAAGGTCTGGCATCAGCACACCAACTCCACTAATCGCGCCGGGAAAGTCATCGCTGCGGTACGTTCTGCTGCCAATGCAGAGATCTGCACCCAGGCCTGGTGCAAGTTCTACGAGATCCTAGGAACCTTTGACCTCCTGCCAGAGGAGGCACTGCAGAGCGGAGAGCTGAGCACAGTTCACCTGTGCGAAGCTCCGGGGGCTTTTATAACCGCTCTAAATCACTACGTCAAAACCAGCCAGCACACGCGCTACTGCGACTGGACCTGGGCCGCCAACACTCTCAACCCCTACCACGAGGCCAACGGGGGGAACACGACCATCGCGGATGATCGGCTCATCGCGAACACGCTACCTTGGTGGTTCTTTGGCTCCGACAACACGGGCAACATCATGAGCCAGGGGCACGTGCTGGAGCTGCAGGTGTTTGTGGGGAACATGCGTCGGGTGGATATGGTGACGGCGGACGGGAGTTTCGACTGCCAGGAGAACCCCGACCAGCAGGAGGCGCTGGTGGCGTCGCTGCACTACTGCGAGGCGGCGGCCGCACTGCTGCTCCTCAGCCCCGGCGGCTCTTTCATCCTGAAGATGTTCACGCTGTACGAGCACTCCTCCGTCTGCCTGCTCTACCTGCTCAACTGCTGCTTCCGCGCCGTCAGCGTCTTCAAACCTGCCACCAGCAAGGCAGGGAACTCTGAGGTGTATGTCGTGTGTCGGCACTACGACGCCAAGGAAGCCGTCAGGCTTCTGCTGTCAAAGCTAATCCGTAACTACGGACCACATCTGGCCGACCGCGAGGCGCTTTTCCCCAATTCCCTAATCCCGCTATCGTTCCTGGAGCAGCATGAACAGGTGTGCTGCTACTTCCACACACTGCAGGTGGAGACCATCAAAGAGAACCTGCGACTGTTTGAAGGTATGAGCCCAGAGGAGAAGCAGCGGCTCGACTGGATTAGGGATTACACGGCACAGGAATACCTGCAGCGCTTCCAGGTAGGAATGGAACAGGAATTCCTCAGGTTCCGAAAATGCCCGTTAAAGTCTGAAATCACATTATTTAAACCTTTCGAAGCTATGGATACACTTAAACATAGCATTGTACATTCTAAGTTCGGTTGTAGAGGTCTTAAAATGTTATACCCTATTTTTTCAGTGAGAAATCAGCCCAGTTAAGCCTACAGTGATTTCAGAATCACCTTGACGTTTTCGGCATTTTTTCGAGCCTGATGTCAAAATTAAATGAGATTTTTGTCAAAAATCCTCACAAGATACCCCATTATGACAAAGTGCAAACATGCTTTTAGAAATTTGTATTGATAACTAAACCTAACCCTAACTGAAATACATAAATATCTGACTGAAATAAGCATGACAACCCCCCAAGTCAAAACTTTGTAGAAGCACCATTGGCAGTGATTACAGCTTTGAGATATCGCAAAGGAATTTGGATGCCCCCCTAACTCAAATAGGAGCACTGCAAAAGGTTAAATCAGTGACCAAAAAAACCTAACCTGATCAATAACCTGATCAATCACATGGCAATGGTTTATAAGTCAGCAGGGCTCCAGGCTAACTTTTACACAGGTAAATAGGTGCTGCCAACATTAGATGCATGTCACTTCCTCTCGTAATATCTACATCCTTTATAATTGAGAATAGTCTCGCTGGTCTCGCTTGTTCACCATCCTTGACATTCCACTGACGAGGATGAAGGATGTTCTGAGCTGCACTGCCTCCTGTTTGAGTTGCATGTGTTTCTGGTTGGATTCACACGCAAGTTAATTTATCTCTGTGTAGTAGATCCTTTATGTGGATTGTAGATAAGATGCGTTGCATTTGCACTGTTGTTGTTAGTGTGACCAAAGAGATGCACCCGGGGGTTTTTGCATCGGCACATCCCCGATGCAAATAACTGGCTTTGAGATGATTAAAGTGTCCCTCTCCTCTCCTGTGTTTCAGGTGAGCTTCCTGCCACGCGCCCGCTGGCTGTCTCGTAACACGGTGAGTCCCGCCTGCTGCAGCGTGTCGGCCGGCCGGCCTCTGGGACAGAGGATGCAAATGGGCTCCTTCAACCAGCGGAGGGAGTTGCAGGCCCTGAGCTGGAGGGAGCGCGTGGAGAGGGGTTGCCACGCTACCTGGGTACACAGACACTGCACCGAGCCCGGCGGGACCGGCTGCGTGCTGGAGGGGGCGCCGCTGGCAGAGTGTCACACCGACTCCTGGTACGTCGTGGTGGCGGCCGCACTCCCTACGGTCAGAAACTCTCCGTTCTGCGAGGGAGGATTGTTGACCCACCTGAACGAAGCCCTGGCGCAGACGGCGCAGGGGTCAGCGGCGCTGTGGGATCGCATCCCGCCGTGTCACTCCTGCCACGCGGTGGTTTCCGCCGCCTCCATCTTGTCAGAGGTGGCGGCGCTGTGCGGCGACTTCCCGTCGGCCGATCGTAACGACGGGAGCGGAGTGAGGAGGAGGAGGCGGTGTCTGGTGTTCGGCCGCGGGGCGGCGTGGGCCGCCTGCGAGCGAAAAGAAATCGGGGATTTAGACGTAAAGGTTTGCGCAGAGCCCTCGTGTCCCGGGGAGAGCTGCGTCACGCTGCACGACGGGGAGCCGCGCTACCAGCAGGAGCTGCTGGGCTGCGTGGTGTCCTCCCTGCAGAGCCTGAGCGCCGGAGACGCCCTGCTGCTGCCGCTCCTCTCCGCCCTCACCCGGGTCAGCGCCGCGCTCGTCCACTGCCTGCATCTGTGCTTCCGCTCGCTCACGTTCAGGTGTCCGGCCCCCTCGGGCGCGCTCGGGGTCGGGTCCACGCTGGTGTGTGTCGGCTTCTGCCCCGAAGCCGCCGCCCAGATACTCCCCCGTCTCACCGACCTGCAAAGCCGCATGGGACGGTTGGCCAACGGGGAGGAGGACACAAGCGAGACTCAGTCCTCTGGGGGTCCGAGACAAGTCCTGCAGTTTGTTCCCATGGAGGAACTCCTCACAGGAGGGCTGACCGACTTTCTGTGGGCCATGAACTCTGAAATTGTCCAGCAAAAGCTGCATTTGCTGATGCAAGCGTAGTGCAGTTGAGTAGGTTGTGCCTCTGGGATGCAGTATTCTTTCATTTCATACTTGTGAAAGCAAGCCGTTGCAGTATCAAGTTGAGCAATGGCTGTCAAGTTCCGTTACAGACTGTTTTATTTTGGTTGAATGAGCAAACTATTTAGCTACAGGAGCTTAATGTCTTTCAGTAGATGTTTAGTACATGAGTGACTAGGGATGAAACGATAACCGGTTTGAATGCTAACCATGATAGAATTCCTTATGATAACCGTGATAATTTTCATCACCATAATTGTGATATGAATTTTTCATATCGTTTCATCTCTATGAGTGACATCTGAGGGAGGGCCACCGCTCAACCCAGCCAAGTCTCGGCCAAGGTGCTGGAAAAATAACTAGAGTTACAAATATAAAAGGAATTTCCGCACACTATGAGTGACCACATCTGGGAATCCACAGAAGATGATCTAGCGTAATGGTCATGCTCACTCATTAGGACAGGTTCAAATCTGGACCCAAGCAACACATTTCATTCTAAACAAATAGAAATGTTTAAGCCAAGTTACCATGAAGCCTCAGGCTTCACTTTACTGGATAGTTCTCAACATATCTGTTGTTGCATAGGAAGGTTGTTTCCTCATTTGCAATGTTGAGCAACTTCAATCCCAACAACTAGAGGGCACTCGCTAGAGTGCAGTGCATACCTCCACCAACCTTTCTACAAAGTTTCATGGTGTTTGTTACATGAATCCGTTTGGAAGTTAAGCGCCTTTTTGTAATTGGGCACTGCCTTGCCACGCCCCTTTTGGCCAGTGGGCGTGGAAAGTTAATCAGTTCTAAGTTGGCCCATGACCTACTTTTCTACAAAGTTTCCTGCAAATCTGTTCATAACTTTTTTACAAACAAACGGGTGAATATATTACCTGCCAGCCAACTCTGTCGGCGGAGGTAATCATGTATTTGTGCTGCACATCAGAAGCATTTGCTATGCGTGAAACAAACAACTGCCAGTACTTACTGATCAGCAGAAATCACCCATCGGTAATGATGCGCCAAGAGGATTTGACTCCAAACCTGAGCACCATACCACTTGAATTACAATGATCAAGATGTTTGTTCTGGAGTGCCTCTCATCATTATAGCACATGGCTTCATCACAGGGTGTTGGGAATGCTGTACTGCCTTGTTAGCCTGGGTAAACCCAGCCTTCAACGTGACGTCACAAGCTATGCCTGTAGGCTGTAGCGTAAGTTTCTTCATGACTGATAGCACATAGAGGTCACGTGGAGGCTGGGTTTACCCAGGCTACTGCCTTGTAGCCATCAGGTAGCCTAATATAGCAGGTTGAATAGCAGGCTTACCTGCTACTCAGACCACACTCATAATTCATACAGTAAATAATGATCTTGTGAAGCAGCATGTCAAAGTCAGGTCTGGGTGCTCTAGTCTAAAACCTTCACACTGCATGATCTATACAAGAAGGGAATTGCTCAGAATGAAAACATGTTTCTATGTTTCTACACATATTGGTATAGTTTAAAGCATACTGATTGTGTATTTTGGTATTTAAAAAATAAAATAAAAACATAAAACATGTATTTTAACATTCATAATATGAATATTATGTAACTGAGGTGTTTATGTTCTAAAAAAAGCTAAAAATGTGAACTGGCAAATGACATAAAGTTTTCATTTTCCTGAGATAGCCAGGGTGCTGCTTTTTGACAGATCCCCTCCCCTACTTTTACAGTCTAACATAGAGCTATGTGTCTTTTTTTTTGTTTATTAACTTAGGCTCTCTGAAATAAACACAAGTTGCTGACATCAAAGTAAAGGCTGATATGTAATGCAATGATTCATTGTAGCTACTCTATACATAATTGTTTGTAATGTAAGAGTATTCAGTATTATTGCCAGCAGTATGTTTTTGGTTTTTGTCAACCCTTTAATCATAACTCTGATCAACACCCGAGACTAAGATGATGTATTTCCCTATGTTTTTTTTAACATGTTTTATATGTTGTTGTTTTTTCATTAACACAGCATGTGAACTTGGGCATAAGGGAAACATGCAAAAACATTTTGGCAAAATACCCAAAAGCAGATTGCCAATATTTTCTCCTTCCCATTTGAAATAGTTTTCCCTCGCCAAAATTGAACCTATGTTTGGAGCGTTGTTTCCTGACAAGCTAGCATATGCTATGCTTGGTACCAATGGATGCCTTAGGTCTTCTAGATTCTTCTGATAACAGGATCTCCACTGTAGCTTTAAAAAATGACCCTGCTACAGCCATTTGATTGCCCGCGAAAATCGTGTTGGCAGACCACTCGCAGCTAACCCTAACCCTAACCTGCAGTACCTCCCGGCCCACAGGTTTGGGAATCACTGTTCTAAAGAATATTTAGTAAAAATTTGTTTTTTTAGCCAAGCAATTTAAAATATGTTCAAGTGGATGGACAGAGAGTCAAATAAAAGCCTCTTCACTGGACCCCAGTTCAGCAGTCGGTGGTTTGACTGTTGGTCATCTCATTTGTAGCTGTAGCTAGTTATGTGTGCTAAATGTTTTGACCAAAGTGAATTCTTACTTTAGGATACATCACAAAGGCCACAAACCTAGTGACACAGTGTGTTAACATGAGGCAGGGAAGTCGATGCAGAGGGTTAGGTAGGGAGATGATTGTGCAATTGTATTAGACATAGTCCAGTGCTGCTGCCTCCAAACTTGCTAATTTGGAGAGAGTGTGCATGTGTGTGTGTGTGTGTAAAAGTGAACAAAAAAGTATGCATGCACTTATATGTGTGGGCATATGTTCATAGAGCAGGTCTGTTTTTTGGGAAAAAGGATTTTATCTGGTATTAAAAGAGATTTTAAAATAGCAAAAGGTTCCCTTTTAGGTTAGGAGGAGGATTCAGATAACCCTTTTAAATGATATTACCTGGTATCTTTATGCCACTATCGAGTTGATGCTTTCACTTCGATTAAAGGGATAGTAAGTATGTATTTTTTGATGGGTTGTATGACGTACTTTCCGACAGTCAGTGTACTACATGCAGTAGAATGCAGCCAGCGCGGTCCCGGTTTGGAGATATGGAGACCGACTGTCAGGCAAGTAGAGCTCTCTGCTGAGTGTGAACAGGGTCACGAGCAAAAATGTAAAAAATCAACAAAAACAACCATAAAGAGCTTCCAAATTGCTCACTTGGTGTAATCCAAGTCTCCACAAGCCCTGAGATAACAAGTTGACTTGAAAAGACCATTTACACCCTGTTTTTAGCTGAAATCTGCACAGTATCCAGGTGCTCGAGCAAGAAGTGCAAGGTCAAGTCCAGCTGCACATGGCTATATTTCAGCTAAAAACCGTGTAAATTACGTCTTTTCAAGTCAACTTGGAATCTCAGGGCTTGTGGAGACTTGGGTTATGCCAGGTGAGCAGTATGGAAGCTTTTTTTTCTCTCTCTTTCTCTCGTGACCCTGTTCACACTCAGCAGACAGCTCTACTTGCCTGACCCGGCCGGTCTCCATTTCTCCAAACTGGGACCGCATGTACGGACTGTCTGCAAATACCTCATACAACCCCACATCAAAAAATCCGAACTATCCCTTTAACCAAAGTCTGTCACCATCTGTGAATAAGGAGAGGGAGATTGAGCAGCGGGGTTTGCAGAGGCGTTCTAATGGAGAAGTCAGTTGATTTATGTAATGTCTGTCCACACACAGCGTCTCCTGCGGCATACCTCCAACTCCACCACCTACTAATGAAGAACAACTAACCAGATGGCTTGGTGAGGAAAGATAGAAACAACCCAGCCTGAGGTAGGTTCAGTCAGATGGCACAGACAGCTGTGTGTGTGTGTGTGTGTGTGTGTGTGTGAGAGAGATGACTGATTCTCGACCCTTTTCATATCAAGAACCCCTAATTAGGCCACATTAGGGCCATGGACCCCTATTAGATGATATTTTTTCCCTCACATCGTCAGATCCAAATCTGGGCATATTTTTTTTATTGTTAAAATAGGATTTTGTCCTGAATTCTGAGTATCTGTATTGTTGGTAGAGAGTTAAAATAGTCATTCTTCTATATTCTCTAACTGTAACTAAATGGCGAAGTTTAACAATTCATTTGCTGGGGACCCACTGGAACTCCCTCAAGGACCCCTGGTGGTCCCCAGACTTCACATTGTGAACCACTGTACTAATGTAACACTAACACTAAAAGAAGCTAAAGAATTCAAGAAAATGTTTTGTTAAAGTACGATAGAAATAAAGACTGGAAAGAAGCTGTATGCCTCCTAAATCATCAACATATTAATAATAGCAAAAATGAGAGTTTGTGGATGAGAATGAGAAATTAACAAAATCTCTATCAACAACAACAAATCTTTAAATCTTTAACGTTAGTACACATTTAAGACATTCCCTCTCAAAATACTTGGGAGGACACGTATCTGAATTTATGGCCCGTTCCTTTATCGCAAACAAACTGGGATGAGGAGGTGGAATGACATCACTTTCGTTTTGTTAGCATTCCATTTGCAGAAAACTTGGAGAAGGGGAAGTTCACTGTTGAATTGCGTCATATCCATTTAAAGGAGTCAGATCCAGTCGCTAGCCATCGTTGGCAATAACAGTTGATAACAAGGTATTTTGCATCATTTTGCGCATACAAACACTGCAGCAACATGTCCACACACAGATAGAAGTTAGACAATGCTGTGTGTACAGCTGATTTAATGAGACACAAACAAGACAGAAGTGCTAATAAACAGTATCTACTACGATTTTAACTACTGTTGTTGCCCGGAGCAGCCATCTTGGACTTTTGAGGTCGGGGCTGCTGAGGCTCCTACGAGTTTACGAGAGAAAATACGAGCACTGGTGACGTCACCGTTCGAGCTCAAGACCTTTGAACCGTCAGATTCCCATTTCCCAGTTATAAAGGAATGTCCTATTCTTCTTCCTTTCTGTTCTTTTCTAGTTCATGTGCTTTGGCTGTAAGGCATGGTCAGTTTGGGCAGTTTTGTTTATCTAGAAATTAAATAAAATGCAAACTCACATAACACAATATACAAACAAAACTTGGCAAATAACTGAAATTTAAAGGCAGTCTGTAAGATTTTTATTTTAATCTAGGCTACAATCTTCTCAGTAGGTCAAAAGATGGACATAAGGGGGCTGAACGTATCTATTAATCCAGTGTGTGTGTGTGTGTGTGTGTGTGTGTGTGTGTGTGTGTGTGTGTGTGTGTGTGAGAGAGAGAGAGAGAGAGAGAGAGAGAGCGATTGAGTCGTGATTGGCTTGTATTCTGTACCAAGGATGCAATCCTTCCTCAATGGAATATTTTCTACTGTCACCGCTCTACCATTCCAAATCTGTTGACACGCGCACACACACACACACACACACACACACACGCACACACACAGACACACACGCACACACACACACACACACACACACACACACAGACACACATGCACACACACATACCTGGATTGATAACATATTACCTCTGTGGTGGACTGACTACATGATTATCTGAGTACAGTTTCAATATACTAGGGAACAAAGCTGTGCCCCAAATTGATATACCGTACACTAGGCATCTCACGCGCTACGCATGCTCGATTCCTAGGCGTGCCCGCTACACGGCCTCGCCCAGCTGGCCCTGCAGCTCGCATATGCGGCTCGGCCGCTGTGCGTCCTCGCCCTGAATACTCCTTGATGGCATACTTCAGGAATGCTGGATCACGTGTCCTGGAGCTGGCAACATACAGCGGTCCATGGCTGAAGACGGGCGTCTGAAGCCAGACTCCCACTTTTTTTTGTGACATCACTGATCACTGATGATGCCACCAGTGGGATTTATGACATCACTGATGATACCACAGTGGGATTTATGACATCACAGTCGGACAGTGGGAGCGAGTGACATCACTGATGATGTCATAGGCATTGTGACATCATCAGTGACATCATTATCAATTTGGGACCAAACACCTGCGTTAGACAACAACCTCTGTTTCGAGATACCTCAGGATCATTAACTCGGGCTCCTGAGAAAAGGGCTATGACTACTGCTGAGAAAAAGCAAGCTCCATGGGCCAGAGAAGCTGCTGAAGCTCCTCCAGCCAAGAAACCCAGGACTGATGCTGAGAGAAAGCAGGCTTCCCGTGAGCGAAAGCAGGCCTACAGGGCCAGAAAAGCTGCCGAGACCGCTCCAGCCAAGAAACCCAAGACTGATGATGAGCCAAGGCAGCAGCGACTTGCCCGAGTTCGTCAGCGACATGCTGAATATCTGACTGTTGAGACTGAGGAACAGAGGCAGCAGCGACTTGCCTGAGATCGTCAAAGTGTCAAACGCTCTGAAGAAGGCTCTTTGCCGCATTTTGTTTTTGTGATGTGAGCCAATAAATCAAGTGAAATGTGAGTATTTTGTCCTCCTTGACTTTTAAAACTGAGATGTGCTAGCTGCCCTTTCAGCTTTTTTGAAAATATAATAAACCTATAGCATTAAGACAGAAAGACACACAAAGTCAATTATAGAAGCAGCTGCACCGCTTAAAACTCTGCGGGCAATATGACAGGCATTTTTAAAGCTAGCTTGATGATACATACACCATATGAAACTAGAAGACCTAAGGAATCTATTGGTACCAGCCATGATGTGATCATGTCAACCTAGCTTGTCGGGAATGGGGCTAAATAACACTCCAAATGTAGGCAAAATTTGGGCGAGTGAAAAACTGGCCATTTTCAAAGGGGTCCCTTTCCCATTGCTGTCCTGGTTGTTGCTCCCCCACCCCACCCCCCCCCCCCCATCCCCCCCCCCCCCCCCCACCCCCCGCCGATCAGCGGAGAGTTGTAGTATAGTACAGGCTTCCTCCGATACAATGTGCTGTCGCCAGCCGCTTCTTTTCACCTGACAGCGAGGAGTTTCACTGGCAGGACGTAGCGCGTGGGAGGATCACGCAATTACCACCAGTTACCCTTCCCCCTGAACAGGTGCTCCAACTGACCAGAGGAGGCGCTAGTGCAGTGACCAGCATTCCACCAACTTCCCACCCACAGACACGGCCAGTTGTGTGTTTGTAGAAACGTCTGACCAAGCTGGAAGTAGCGCTGGCAGGAATTGAACCTGGGTCTCGGCCCTGCGGTGGCAGGCGAGTGCTTCTACCTCTGTCCAGACACCAATGTTCTGATGATTTGAGGAGGACAGTTGGGCCGCAGCGCTGCTCGATGAGAAACGTGTCCAAGTCAATGAGGAAGTTAGAGATAAACACCGCCCCTAATGAACATCTGCTCTCCGTCACAGTAACACTGCAGCGCGGCTTCCCTCTCCTCCCACAGCTGCTGTCTGACAGCAAACTGCTCAGCAGAGAGGAAATTGATGATCTAAGCAGAGAGAAGAATGAGATAAATAAGAAAAGGAGAGCTGTGGCTTGCTACATCTGGCATGGCAGACAGCAGAACAAAACAAACTTTTGTAGTGTAAGTTCCTCTCATGCAGCCTGCAGGCCGGGGGCTATTATAACTGACTCTCCATGTGCTAAGAGCGAAGCCCTCTGAGCCCCGATGAACAGTTAGTGAATGTGCACAAAGCTATGCTATTATAGCGATTATGAAGATGAAAAAAATTGAGTAGACTAAGTACAGTAAGTAGAGTACGTCTATGTATAGATAAGACAAAAATAGCGCAGTGAACATATAATCTACCCCGACTGTGATGTGTTGAATTGAACTGGAATCAAATAAGGTCTCTGTGGGATAATATCAGTGCTGCTCATAAACTTGTTTTAATTAATTTATTTATTTTCCAGATGAATCCAACAGCACAGTTGGAGAATGTGCTGCCTGGGAAATGAATTACAATCATATTTGTCTGTGTTGAAGGGATCGTTTTAGTATATATTGATGGACAGAATCGCAACCGTTACGTACAGAAAAACACAGAGAGGTGGCTTTTGGGGGGGGAGGGGATAATAACTCCCCACTGGAGAAAATTGACAATTGGAGATTGCAAATCTTTCCTCGTGGCAGACGTTTTCCATTCATAAACAGCAACAACCAATTAACCTCTGACACCTGGGCTGTGTGGGCTGCTCAGTCTTCGTGCATCCTGGAAATACTGGTTCCTGTTCTAACGGTTGGCTTTATGGATTGAGAATGTAAATCATGTTTGATGGATAGTCTCAGATTTATTGACAAAACTGTTTTAGGCTTTGTATTCTTAAAATGCTAATCAGCTTGACTCTCTTCTCTTGGCCATTCATGCTTTTCTGACAGTTGTCAGTAGAGAGCGAGAAACAGCTCATGAGCTGGGACCCACAACACTAAAAAGCATTATGC
The DNA here is from genome assembly GCF_964638095.1 of Poromitra crassiceps. Taxonomy (NCBI): domain Eukaryota; kingdom Metazoa; phylum Chordata; class Actinopteri; order Beryciformes; family Melamphaidae; genus Poromitra; species Poromitra crassiceps. The sequence continues at coordinate 21,515,901 of NC_139633.1, forward strand.
ATGTATGTCTGATGGCAATATAGGATTTGGATTGGATAGTAATGAAGAACTATTGACATATATATATATATATATATATATATATATATATATATATATATACAGTATGTGTGTATATATAAATATATAGATATAATGTACCGTATATCATGGATTGCATGGTTTGCTTGCAGTTATTTGATTCTGGATGCTTGAGCTTGATCATAGGGATAAATAATTTACCATTCAAGACCAATAAATGATCCATGAATTTTGATTTGGGCTTAAAAGATCAGGCGTGATAAACACTGAAGATAGCATATTAAAGCACTATGCAGCATATTGAAACATTAGGCTAATGAAATTCTAAAAGGTGAAAGGATAAACTGAATCATGAAAAATGATTACTTGACATTCAAATATTGTCTTTAGCCTACTCGGTAATGGGGGCGGGGGGGGGGGGGGGGGGGGGGGACGGGTAACATGTTTTAAGTGTTGAAAGAAAATGTTCATGTGGTATGGATACTGCCAGCCTATTGTCAAATTAAAGCTGCCAGTTTGCACTTTAAATTCATACTCATCGTTTCAATTCTTATGCACAGTAATGAGGCTATATGGATCTTAAAATGTGCCACCAAATACTGCACGAAGTTCTAGGAGCAAACGGGGCCTTAGCCTGGGTGGATTTCCTACAGTATGGTACTTTAATATAGCTCAGTGTTATGGTATACAGTATATAGCTCAGTGGTATGGTATAAGAAGACTGTGACCAGTATCATCTTGAATGGCTTTAGTTTACTTTGAGTAATTCACTTCAATACTGTGATCAGATGAGCCAATTTCACCAACTGCTATTTCTCTTTTATGTTTTAACACGAACAATCACAATCAATAGCCTCCGGCCTTGGCCTCTGATTGTATGCTTCTCTCCCCCCCCCACTCTCTCCCTCTCTCTCTCTCTGCATGAAGGCACATCCTCTCTCTCTCTCTCTCTCTCTCTCTCTCTCTCTGCATGAAGGCACATCAATAGACCTCTGTTCACCCAGAGAAATGAATTGATTCAATATAATGAATTGCTAGGGGGGGATGGAGTGGGATGAGGTGTAGCGGGGTGTGGGGAGCACAAATCAGACCACAGGGCCACTTGTTGGTAGCATTCAACACACACACACACACACACACACACACACACACACACTTGTTCTGGCATGTATATTGCACTTGTTTATGTGGGAGTGCTGTTGTGCTTCGGTGCATTTGTTTATGGAGGCTTGTCAGCCCGTTGTGATTCATCACATCTACATGTGTGTAATCCATGTTTGTCTGCACAGACGAATATTTCTCCTTACAAAACAGAGTGGTGATGAAGAATAATAGTGAGTGCAGGTCTGTGAGGACGGCAGCGACTGAATCACAGAAAAAAAGTGCCCCCCCTTAACATTGTTTTGGTACTGCATGTGTGTGTGCGTGTGCTGTGTGTGTGTGTGTGTGTGTGTGTGTGTGTGTGTGTGTGTGTGTGTGTGTGTGTGTGTGTGTGTGTGTGTGTGTGTGTGGCACGAGTGCATGCGAGTGAGCACGTGCGTGCGTGTTTCGCCGGGTATCTCCAGAACCGGTCTGTAATGATTAAGGACAAGAGGCGTCCCGTTCACATCAGTCTGTGACAGCTTGCTGGAGAAGCACTGAGACCCAAACTGCACTCTGAACAGCACAGCAGCCCCAGCTGCAGGCAGTGCCGCGCTCAACCACATCATCCGGGTCACGGCACCACTGACACCCCTTCTGCCTGCAGGGACTTTGTATTCAGTCCCCCCCCCCCCCCCCCTCGAACCAAGAACCCTCTCCGCTCACTTGCCCTGTGTGACCATGACAGATGAATATATGTGCTGTCCTCTCCGCTCCCTCACTGGAAGAGGATACAGCTCAGCCGGTGTAGCAGAGTAGAGTATTTCCACTCTGGAGTGGATTAATGACACTCACCATCATTTGGCTATATGCAAACTTATCCTCCCAGTGTTGAAGGCTGTTTGTTTTGTCTTTACAGATCCACCATGTGACATCCTCTCTTCAGGGCATGCTGTTGCATCACGATGACCTCATCGCCGCTGGTCTCAGGTGACTTTATTAGCCTACTGTAGGTGGGGTTGTTTTTGCCACTCAGAACTGGGCACTTGGGAGGTTTTGTTAATCGTTCTCCAGGGAGGAACATGGTTCTGCGTGCGCACAGGGGAAAAACCTGTACCTGCTAAATGTTCATCAAAGTTGCGACACAATTCCATCGTGTAAAATTGGCTTTCAACCTCAACATCCATTTCATTTGTATTCGTGCTCCGTCTCCTCTCAGTAGGAGGCGGCCTCGATGTGATGCTGGTACAGATGAGCTCAGCCACACACAGCATTATAGTAGGCGATGTAAATGAAATGGTCTATTGTTCTATGGTGTGCGTTCCCTGCAGAGTACAAATGACATTCAGTAAATAATGACGATGCGGTTGTTTTAACTTGTGGCGTTTACTTATCCCGTCATCACAACACAATCTGCCAAACAAGACTGAAAATGGGATTCTGTCGTATCTGTGTCTGTCTAGCATAAGTTTCTCAGCCTTCCGGCAACTTGAATAGGCTGCTTAGTATCTGAAAATGGCATTTTAAGTTCACATTGCTGCTGATAAATATGTGTGATTACTGCGATGAGGCACCCTGTCACTCTAATTTACACGATTGGCACGTTCCCGCTCCCGACTGCTGCTGAACCGTATTAATGAGACCACGTGTGTCCGGCGGTCAAACCCATCGAGCCTAATTTAATCTACATGCTTCCACACTTCCACACAAATAAACCCACACCCCGATATTCGTTCCAACTAACAACATGCAACATTATACCGCAGTATTTATTGTTGATTTGAGCATGTAATTATGCAATTTGAGATGTGTGATTTGTGAATGACATCACATCAGTGAGGATGACTTGTGTGTGTGTGATTCCAGTGATGTTCACTATATAAGGAGCTGATAATGAGGTGAGAGAGGCACCGAGCTGTTAATGAGAAGGTTCCTGATTGGACAAAACCTCTGGGTAATTCCCAAGAGTGATTCTGTACCGAATCATGTATGCTTTTTCATGTCCTTTATCAGTGTTGGGCTCATTACGATACTAAATTACACATTACTCCTTACTTTTCTTCAAAGTAATGAATTACTTATTACTCCCTGAGAAAAATACTTCGTCATGTGACTTGTTACAGTACATTATTTTTTGCGTTACCCGCTAAAACAATTGTGCTAGTCTTACATTGGGGCCAATAAGTATTTTAGAATCTAAGTCCACATTACCTGCAGAAGTCATCTCAATCAAGCCGAGAGAACACAATGGGAACGACCCACCCTGTTACAGTTAGATCAGTAACTGTAATGTGATTACTGAAATTGGAACAGTAATGCCTCCGTAACAGGAAAAGATCACTTAGTGTTGGGCAGTAACGCGTTACTTAGTAAGTACTTAGTTACTTAGTAATGCGTTACTGTAATTAGTTACTTGTATAAGTAACTAAGTAATATAAGGCGTTACAATTTCCAAAACAGTAATTACAGTTACTAATTGCCTGCCAGAATTTCTATGTAAAAAGAAGAAAAGAAAAGATTTTATCCTCACGGACTCAAGTAGACCTGTCGCGCACACATATACGTCATCTATGACGTGTATGTGCGTGCGACTGCGTCAGAGCGTGCAATTCAAAACAAACCGAAGCATGATGGAGTCAGAAGAAGGAGACGAGCAAGAGAAATATGCGTTCAAAAGCTGGAAGTATTGCCATTATTTTGAGTTTGTCTCGGTCAAAGATGCAAAGAACATGACTGTCCGTTGTAAACTATGTACGAGCAGCAAGACGCTTTCAACCGCGAAAACATCTCAAAGCACTTAATTAATTAACTCCAACACTGATCCTGTATGTTGTGAGCAGGTTTTCTAGATGCTCAAGATGCTCAAAAGATGCATGCTTTCCAGTAACCCGTCACAACCAAGTGACCTAAGTATCTCCACATCCACTCAAGCCATCAAACCTGAATGAGCTACATCTGTACATGTGGAAATAGGGTCAGCAGTGGGTCAAGGTTCAATTGATCTGAGCAGTGAGCAGTGTCAATCACTATTTCAGGAGAATGAATGCATATTAAGAGGCACTGTACTCCATATTGCATCAATCTTTAGATTTCATGACTAATTTACTAAATTACCCATCTGCCATGGCTCGTTGACATTCTATTCTGTCTATATGATATCAGGTACTACAGGACGGTGCCAGATGGCTCGGCTCGTGACAGTGGCTTGCGTGCTGCTTGTCTGTTTGTGCAGTCTGGTATCAGACTGTGGTACAGAGAGGTCCAACCATGGCTGAGTGCTGCAGATTACTCAACGCACGCAAAACCTGCAGAGGCATCTGCTGTCCTGCGAACACAGCCACGTACACGCACACACACACACAGGCACGCGCGCACACACACACAGGCACGCGCGCACACACACACACACACAGGCGCACACACACGCACGCACGCACACACACAGGCGTGCACACACAGACACAGGCGCGCACACACAGACACAGGCACGCACACACACACAGGCATGCACACACACACAGGCTCATGCACGCACACACGTACACACAGGTGCGCACACACACACACACACAGGTTGATAAGGCATTGTTGCATCATCAAAATGTTTGTTTATCGTAAATGATGGGCCAGGTTAAATTAAAAAAATTAAAATTAAACAACTGGTTACTCTGGGTCAGATTAAAGGATTAAAGGATTTGTATAGTTAGATTTTGGGAAATGAGTAAGAGCTAAATTTAGGCAACAACAACCTAGTTTATGTGAGAGCTTTGTCTTGTTTGTGTGTTTGCGTTACATTGTTTTACTGCTGTTCAGTTAGTGGAAAGGTTTCGCTTGAGTCATTTCAATAAGAGTGGATTTTTCAAAAATGTCTGGAATTATTGTCTTAAAATGAGAGCAGGTACATGCATTTACTGCGGGGGTTGGATCCCCGATCTTGTCTGCCTGGGCTGGGCTAGCAGCTAAATGCTAACTATGCTGAATGGGGAGAACGGGAGGATTTCCCCCATGCTGCTGACCCATTGACCACGCGTCTATAGCCGTTTTCCCACATGCGTACCGGAAAATTACCTGTAAGTCAATATCGGACATTTCCCTTCACACTTCGGCTCGCGCATGTGGGAATCTATCAGCGAATTTGCCTGTATGTTGGGGGGCGGAGCGGCACTACAGAGCGGGTGGGGAGTGACGTGTCGGCAAAACTCCTAATGGTGAAATAAGTTTGCTTGTTTATCCGTTCACCTGCGTCGCGTTGAAGCACTTTTTACAGACTGGCTTCGTTTGATGTGTCCGGGCTTGCCTTCGCTGTCGGCAACGTAAGCAAAATACTTCCACATTTCGCTTCGTGCATTTGCTTCGTCTGTGTCCCTGTCGGGCTGTGACTGAAGGAGGAGGAGGACTGTGGCCACAGAGAGCGAGCAGGCAGCAGAGAGGAGAGGAGAGAGGGGAAAATCAGCACGCCCACACATTATTATCACAAGATCATTTCGCCAGTTTGCTTTAATGTGCGCGAATGATTAGATTATGCCCGCTGGAACATTAAGCAACGTGTGTACACCTCGCCCATGAGAGTGTCGCGGGAAATGACTGGACCCGTTCTACACTTGAGTCCGCTATAGCGCATACCGCTCTTCTGACTGGCTCAAAACTGGTGAAATCTCCGCGATGACGGGCTCGCGCTTATACTGGCACGACGACTTTCTCACATGCAGGCATTAGACCACGTTCCGGTCATTTAGCGGTACA
>NC_139633.1:21524244-21544244 GCF_964638095.1 Poromitra crassiceps
TTACTGGAACATGCTGCACGCACACACAAGTACGCACACATCACTATTGGAGGCCTTCAGGGTGGATTCTTTCTTTCTTTTCCTTTTATTTGAGCCTTTATTTGATAGTCACACAGTGGAGATCAGGAAGGGGGGAGGGGGTCCTAGGAATGAACACATCTATAAATATTTAACTCTGTACTAACTAACCACTAACTGTGCTTACAGTGTTTGAATAAGACCTCCGTCTTTATAAGGCACATGTGCACATGCCCAGTGTATGCGAAAGGCCATGTGATACCTATGCATTTCCAGGCGTGTATAGTATGGAAGGAGATTATTTCTGGGATGGGGTGGGGCCGGCGGTGGGAGGGGCTCTGTTAAGATGGGTTGTAATGGGACAGTTGCCATCTGTAGCCTACTTGTCTGGACTCAGGACATAAAAGTCACATGTCATATCCAGTCAAGTACAGTAGTGTCAGATCGGACACTGTCGCACCCAGCTCAGTGAAATCCACACTGAGAAATTCTGAGTCTTTTTCCAGTTCCAGACTGGAGAGAAAGAGAGAGAAGGGGGGGGGGCATGCAACAAAGGTCCTGGGGCGGTTTCAAACCAGGACATCCCAGTTACACGGCTTGTGCCTGAGACCGCTGATCCACCGGAACACTCCTCTATAGGATGAGGTCTTTGATGTGATTGTCTACAGGAGGAGCGCAATGGATGCTGTATGGAAGATGTATGCTGATCCTGTTACCCACCCAGCAGCCTCCAGAGCGCTTCATGGTAACTCATCTCTGGAGCCTGTGGGAGAAGCAGAGAGCATCTCTCCCTCCCTCCCTCCCTCCCTCCCTCTCTGCCTCCTCCTGGTACCCCTGATTGGTCTCTCGCTGCAGCCCTCTCGCTCTCTCACTGGCTCGCACAGTAGCAGCGCCCCCCGTCGGCGAGCACGGGGACCCGCAGGCGCCGCGGGGGGTTTAAAAGCCCCGACTCAGGACGAGCTGCTGACAGTACCAAGAGGCTCGCACTTGGAAAAGTTTACCCGTGATTATTATCAGTCGAAAAGGAGGGAGAGAAAGCAGCGATGGCAACCCATCTGCACCTGGCTGAGCTCACCGCGGCGCAGTTCCTCGACATCTGGCAGCATTTCGACTCAGACGGTCAGTACAGCTGGACTACATTACATTTTGAATGTCGTTTTGACAAGTGTGGGACAAATTGATGAATTATAACAGTGCAGAGACGGCACTGTTATATTTATCACAAAAGAAAGTGAGCCTAGAGATTCCATTTTTATTAGAAATTCTAACTATAAAAATGCTGGTTATTATAATCAACAGACAATTATTTTGTTGTTTAGAATTTATCCTTCTCCTGGTTTTCAGACCAAAATGTCCATTGAAGTGCTCACTTATTGAATGCATCACTGTTGATCGCTAATACATAACCTATAGCTAATATTAATAAACTATGTAATCACAAATAATATTATTTTCTACTAATATCACTAGCATAATTGCTTTATCAAGATTACTTATCTATAGGCTATATACGACATGACAGTATATGACAGTTGAATATGACATTTTCAAAATAATCCATTTTACTTGAATTTCTTAATTGGATTTACACCTTATCATTGCTTCTGTTTTTTGTCTCCTATCGTGTCAATTCCTATATTCCTGTATGGACTTATAGTTTTGCTGTGATATTTGTACAGTATCCTTCTAAAATTGATCATAGCATTATTATAGTACAGTTTGATGCTTTGGAAATATATGAGAATACTTGTCATGCCAATAAAGCAAATTTGAAGACAGGGAGAGAGAGGGGGGGAGAGATAATAGAGAGGGGAGTCAGGGGAGGAGAAATGAGAGAGAGGGGGAGGGAGAGAGAAAAATGAGAGGGGGGGGGATAGGGAGAGAGAAATGAGAGAGGGAGAGGTGGCGAGAGAGGGGAGGGAGGGAGAGAAATGAGAGAGAGAGGGGGAGAGATGAGAGAGGGGTGGGGTGGGGTGGTAGAGGGGGGGGGGGCTGTGTTGAGATATATTGTAATGAGCCAGTTGATCTTGTCGTCTGCACTCCACAGGATGATAGACTCATGTCATGAGGTTCCAGTGTCAGATCGGACAAACCCAAACCCGTGCTGTCCCACCCAGCTCTGTGAAATCCACACTGTCTTTTCCAGTTCCAGACATTTATTTTACATACATTTTTATAGTTTAATTGAACAAACTAATGATCTTTGACCATGTTTTCGTTCCTTTACAGCCTAACATACTGTATACATAGGTTGATTAGTGTACATCTCTCCATAACATGATATCACTGGCAATGTAGCCTGTAGCATTTAGTCAAGCAAAATAATGAATTTGGTTTATGTTTGACTTTTTACATCAACCATATGGCTGCCTGATTATACAACCTGCTTCTCACAGCTCACTGGGTGAATGTGGCTTTTACTCAAGCAAAAATAACGCATATGGGAGTAAATTAATATTCTCTATCAAGTCCCATTATCATATAGTTTGCCTATATCACAACAATGGTTGTGTGACATTTAAATCAGCAAAATCTTTAGTAATAACAATGCATTTGCTTGCATGCCTCACTGGTCTAAATCTATAACACATCAATGGAAAGGTAATTAGCTGTAGACCTGCTCCCAGCAGCCACCTCTGTGAACCAAGTTCTTCATTCTCATTGGATAAAGTCCTGGAATGATTGGTTGTTTAGTTTATTTTCACCACAGAGAATATGTGTTGTGTTCACATAAGCAGGTGCGTTCAGCTCTTGGGTGGCTAAAAGGCAAAGTTGTGGCATTATATCTAAGATTCAAATGACAAAGTCTTTTGCCCCCAAGAGATTCAAAAGTTGGCCCCTGGTGTGCTGTTGTACTGTAATTCATTCAGTTGTATCTGCCACTATTCTGACATGTTCTCAACATTAACTGCCAATCAGTTTGTATCTATACCACTATCAGGAAAAAAAGTGATGGTCAATCGTTAAGTCAGAAAGTGATCAAAACCTTCCTAGTGCATTTGTTTATCCCAAAATGCTGTTTGGTTTGGAAGGTTTTCACTGCAATGCATATTCATAATTACCTGCAGTTTCAGATTCAGTGCGTCTATAGAGTCTGCAGCATTTTTCCAGCTCACGTCTGTGTGGAGTCAAACTCATAAAGAGCCCAGACATACAGACAAGACAAAGACATACACGCTTTCTCAGTTCCCTACCCCTCTTGAAATGATCTATCAGGGCACCTGGCACTTCAGCAATAAGCTGGTCTGTGTTTGAAAATAATTGAGGTAATAACGCTGCATCCGCTTAGCATGAAGCATGCAATAATGCACTGCATGTGGCAACTCGTATTACTACCACCTTCAGCTGCAATTGCAACTTCAAACAACTTTGAAATAACCTTTTATATAAGATTATTTTTTTATTGTCATTTAATCCACAGCAGGCCACATAAATAAGGCAGAAATCCCATGTTCTATCTGGTGTGTGCAGCCATTAAGGATCAGCCACAGTGCTCAGGTTCCGAATTCAATTTCAAATGGGAGTTATTATGTTGTATTCACATTATATAGGAATAACAATGTTTTTATGTTGCATTCACATTATATAGGATTATCAATGTTTTAGTTCATATCATTTTAGATAAATGCAGGATTATGCTCTCAGTAAACTGTGGAGGGACCTTTCCATGTCCTGTAACTTTACAGGACATGGAAAAATCTCTGCTATATTGACTGAGGTTCTGATTGGATGGGACCAGATTTGATGGCTGCTAGTTAGTCAGTTTGTCGGTCTGGCCGCAGGATATCTAAAAAAACCTCAGGAACAGATTTCCATATTATTTGGTAGACAGATAGGGCTTTGTCTAAGCAAATGGTTGTAATGTGGATCTGGGATTTCCACCTTTAGATGGTTATTGTACTACAGACGGAGGCTTGATTGAATGCATGTTTGTGATGTCAAGAAACCAATTAACTTAAATTGTAAGTGACATGAATGATGTCTTTGGGCGTAACAGCAAGTTGGAGAAAGGTTTCAGGTTTGCACTCTTTGACCCAGATTTACTAAAGCCTTTCATGGGTGCAAATGTGCAAAACCTTCTGATTGTCAGAGATTCTCACAAGTCATTTTTTCCAAGTCCAAGTCTCATGTCTTTGAGCTAGAATCCAAGTCAAGTATCAAATCTTTGAGGGGCAAGTCCAAGTCAAGTTTCATTCAAGTCTCTTATGAATGAGCGTTCTATCATCTGCTGCATGCCATCCGATCCGCTTAGAACACTGCATAGCTAAAACGAAGGAATTCAAAGCATGTACTGTATTGTCTTAACTCCTTTATCTACTAGCATACATTAGCAGCATTGATTAGTTGACATTATTATTAGTAGACATTTCCTTAATGTTAATGCGCCTACAAATAAAAAATACAGCTGGTTCACGAGTCCCAAATCTTGAGTGCGACTCAAGTCTTTTGAGGACGAGTCTCAAGTCAAAACACACACTTGAGACTTTGACTTAAGTGCAACTCGAGTCCAAGTTGCAAGTCCAAGTCCCCATCTCTGCTGATTGGTCAAGCAGACTTTCTTAAGTGCTGACTTTGAACATTCTAAAGGTTTTGTCCCTACTAAAGGTTTTAGTAAATCTGGGCCTTTGAATGTGTTCAAGCTGCAAAAGAACCTGCAACCTGAGCATTCACAGAGAGACGAGGAATGTTCTTTGAAAGAGATTTACTGTAAGTTTTACACCAAAGGGTAGAGAACAGAGGATGGGTGTGTCGACTTTAGGGCAACCTAATGCAGTTCAGTTAGAGTTAGCAAGAGTTTCAATCTGACTGGGAGTTACTCTCTGATGGTTATTCAGAGAGGAAGTCTTCAGTGTGGCCATAGTTTTATTGGGAGAGCATGGAAACTGAAACTGTTGTTTATTTGATTATATGATTCTGTCTACTATATATATTTCTAATCTGTTTAATTGTCATTTTCAAATAAACACAAGACAGTAACACAGTTAAGTTCAGAGATGGATAACAAAATAGGCCCCACAGCACCCCCCAACCCCCCCCCCCCCCCCCCCCCGCCCCCCATCCCCCCCGTCCCCCGTCCCTCCCAATCGGACCCCAGGAACCTCATATCAGAAGTAAAGGAAAGACAATCCAGGAAAAGTTTGAATAAAATACATGAACATTCCAAATAAGGCACATGTTTGGAAGAACTCAATGTAACTTGCTTAGTTGCTTATTTGTGAAGGATCCGTGTCTTGTAAGCACTTGTGGCGTACGACACATAAATAAATATCTATCTATCTATCTATCTATCTAGGATCGATCGATCTATCTATCTATCTATCTATCTATCTAGGATCTATCTATCGTTTGTCCCAGTGAACTGTGGAGCTGTTCTCTGCATTGTAGACTTAGGAGACCACTGTATGTGGCTCTGTGGAGAGGATGTCTGGATGGTGGTGAAACGTACCGTAATGAACAGCAGGAAGGTGCTTCTGTCTCCTCAGGCCCAGTATGTCCAGCCTGGTCGGCAGAATAAAACATTGGCCTTGTACGTTTCTGCAATCCACGGGCACTTCATCTAGAATGTCAACATATCGGAACAAAAAATATGTTGTATATCAACATTTCTACATATCAACGTTATAGAGTCTGCTATTGAAATAGTGCGGTGGCCAGTAAGGGCATTGTGGTTGTGGTTGTGGTGGATGGCAAAACTTGCCTTTCACACCGGAGAGTCGTGTTCGCGTCACAGCGTGTTCAAAGTCTTTCGACCATAAGTCACATTTAACGTTGTTATGCCTCGGCCGGTGATAGCCGTGGCCAGGGGCGGACTGGGATCATAATTCAGGCCGGGCATTAGATACAAAGCAGGCCAGGCCAATACGGGCTGACGCGTGCGGAAAATTTGGGCCGTTTGAAGCCCAATTTGGGCCATTTGAAGCCGATTTAGGCGGTTTGAAGCCCGATTTGGGCCGTTTGAAGCCCAATTTGGGCCGAGTCCAATTTTAACCCTGAATAAAGTAATAAAACCACTAGTAAACCAGTAGGCGGCGCCTGGCCTGCTGTTCAGTGAGTGGCCTGACTGCGGGCACCAAAAAAAAAAAAAATGCTTTTTTTGTTTTTGTTTTTTCCAGGCCAGGCCACCGGGCATTTGCCCGACATGCCCGATTATGCAGTCCACGCCTGGCCGTGGCTGGAGGCATTTGGGTTGTCCGTCCATCCGTACGGATGTATGCTTCTCGTTAATGTGATATCTTAGGAATGCCTTGACGGAATTGCTTCAGATTTGGCTCAAACGTCCACTTGCACTCAAGGATGAACTGATTCGAGTTTGGTGGTCAAAGGTCAAAGTTGAAGGTCACTGTGACCTCACGACCACCCATTCCATGCTCGTTAACGCGATATCTCAGACGCCTTGACGGAATTTCTTCAAATTTGGCTCAAACATCCACTTGGACTCAAGCGTGAGCTGATTCGATTTTGGTGGTCAAAGATCAAAGGTCACTGTGACCTCACGTCTGTCCGTTCCATCAAGGAACGGGGCGGGGCTAGGTAAAAGGGGCCGTAGGGATAGGAAGGTCATAGAGAGTCGGGGTTTGAGGGGTGGTTGGGGAGTGGCTAGAGGGATGTGGGTGGTGGCAGAGCCGTGTATATAGAAGAGTCGCGACATCTCCATTCACTCCAAGTTTTTTACTCTCAAGAGTTCCAGGTAAGGTCCTGGATTAAGCAGCAGTGTCGAGTTGCAGCAAAATGGACAGTTTGTGTTGTACTTTTTAAAGTTTTTTTTTTCTTGAATCAAATTGTACATTATCAGCTTTATTTTATCATTCAAAAGTAGAGCGAGACCCTTTCCTGCCTGTTCATTGGCTAATGAGTCACGCATTTTGGACCTCCGATGACGCCACTCTCTCTCTAGAGGACACTAGGTGGTGGGAGGAGGGTGTGATCAGTAAGGGGGCGGGGTTAGGGAAAATGGTCCATAGCTAGGGATAGGAAGGTTGTAGAGAGGTGGATAGGGGGACTGGCTGGGGGGATGTGGGTGGTTTAGGGTTAAGGGTAGTGTAGGTGTAGGACCATTTTCCATGTTGAAAATGATAAGGTCCTCCCAAACATTGCCTAAAGTGCCATAAGGCTGAATGGCCACACCACTGTACCATGGGCTTCAAGGTATTTGTGCTTGTATGAGTCTGGACCTGGACAGAAATGGATGTACACTACAACTTGACTTGTTGGGGGAGGCATACAACCGTGATGCGTTATTTCTAGTTGTTATTTAAGCCTAACCTAAACATAATCTTAATCAAGTTGTTTTACGTGCCTAAACATAACCACAGATGTTTCACTTGCTTAAACATAGCTAAAGTTGTTAAAGTTGCTTGGTTTGCGTTTAACATCAGAAAGTTGGCGAGGTTTTCAAATTAATTGCCGTTTTGTTTAGAATTTACGTTTAGATTGTACGTATAATCTTCTGAGCTTAATATCACCAAGCTTACAAGGTGCATTGGTTGCATTGCGTTTGACTTTGAAGCCTCCTCACTCCCTCACCACCAGACACTGGGCCCTTACATTTTTGGATGTTCTTTCCACCGTCTGTTAGGGTGTCCTGGTCATTGCTCCACCACCTCTGCCAATCTGTGGAGAGTTGTATGCTTCCCCCGATACATGTGCAGTCAGCAGCTGCTTCTTTTCACCTGACAGCGAGGTGTTTCACCGGCTGGACATAGCACGTGGGATGATCACGCTATTCCCCCCCATTTCCCCTCCCCCCCGAACAGGCGCCTCTTTTGATATATTATAACTTTATGTAGCCTTTGTGTTTCCCTCTGTGTGTGTGTGTGTGTGTGTGTGTGTGTGTGTGTGTGTGTGTGTGTGTGTGTGTGTGTGTGTGTGTGTGTGTGTGTGTGTGTGTGGCTCAGGGACTGTCAGAACGTCCAATAAAGTAATTGGACTGGACCACCACACAGGTCGTGGATGACAAAAGAATATATAATTAATGCGCTTGCAAGCACACAAGAGTCAGTGTTGGGGAGTCATTTTTTAGTAGCTACAACAGCAGAAATCCAACATTCCTTGAAGTCCTTCCACTTTACTCTGTGTGTTTGGTTTTGGTTCAGGTCCAGGCTGCAGTCTGAGGGACAATATAGTGCTGATGGACAGTTTGTTGCGTTTACATCCAGACTCTAGCAGCTGGCACCCCGCATGTCAGATGGGCATAGACACAGTGAACATTCCTTGCACTGTATTTCAAATAAAATAGCGTTTCTGTTAACATAATCAATTTAGCATTATAAGGCATTTTAGGTCATTGTAGATATATTTTTGTACGTAAGTATTATCTTGGTGATTCAGTGTCATCATTTCAAAAAAGTTGCACATTTGTGGGCAAACCTACTTGGGTACAGAAGTTTATTTTGATCACTTGTAACAAAGATATTTGATTGACATGGCATGTTTCCTTTGCTAAATTTGAATACTGACCAGGTTGAGTGTCAGGTTGTATTGAGAGGCGGTTTGTTTCCACACGCAGAGACGTTGTGTGTCCCTGCAGAGATTTGCTTATATCTAAAACAGCAGCTGAAGCGAAGCACAGATGGCGATATACCTTTCAAATACAGTGTGCAAATGAGGCTGGATGGGGCGGAGAGGGAGGGAGGGGTGGGGGGGGTGAGGGAGAAAATGATCAGAAAAGAAGGGAGATGAGAGGATAAGAGATTAACAGATGAAGAGGGCAAGAGGAGGATTCGCTGCATTTTATTCTGAATCTAAATAATTTTATGAACATTTCCTTTGTTGGTGGTTGAATGAAATGCAGAGACGCCAAATCCAAAGATTCGAGACAGATGGGACTCGATTCTTCTGATTAAAAAGAGATGGCTGCATGGTTCATATATTAAATTGTGGTTTGTTGCCAAACCAGTGGAGGACATTATTGTATTAAATCATCTCTAGCCATGTGATTGTGATAAGAAGTACGAGTCTAGAAGGACAGAATTTGCCCAAATAAGCATCTGACTGCGCACTTTCTCCTTCCTTGCCAAAAAGCCACAGTCATTATTCTGCTTATGCTCCAACTGCAATGGATTCTTCTTTTTAATATACCATTCTGCTAAAGCACATCAGAGAATCCACACAAATCCTGCTGTGGCTAAAAGCCAGCAGGATATTCTGCAGTCTGCTCAAAGCAAAGACCCCCACTGCGAGCTTTCACTCAAAAGTTTTCAATTGTGCAGAAGACGAGTCGACGCAGCATTTTCTAATCTTATTTCTTCTGGCAGGTTGGTCCAAAAATCTGAACACCTTGACAATGACCTTTCATCGTTAGTCTAAACTTCAGAACAGTCAAAAAGCCGTGTAGAACGCAGGTTAACGTATAGGGTAACTCTGTGCTCTGGTGTTACACAGGGAATGGTTTCATCGAAGGGAAGGAGCTGGAGAACTTCTTCCAGGAGCTGGAGATCGCACGGCGAGGAGCAGGCGTGGTGAGTGATTGGCCAGTTTGTTGAGGTTCTCAATCTGGGGGCCCGGACCCCCAATGGGGATCGGGGAATCATTTTGGGAGTGTTGCAAGATGACTCGTGGGGTAGAAAAATAATATATTTCTACTATACAAATGTATTATCATGCATATTTTTTCAGATTCTAAATGTTTGCCTCTTGTGAAATACTGAAAAGTCTTCAGCTTGTAGGGCTCAGGCATAATAAGAACCTGAAAAGGGAACATCATTCTTCGGTTGAACTATTTGCCTCTCTTCATGTTTATTATAAATATGATTCTACATACATTCTGAATTAAAGGCAACATTATCTCTCTTATCTCTATCTCTGGTCTGTCATTCTGTGTGTGTGTGTGTGTGTGTGTGTGTGTGTGTGTGTGTGTGTGTGTGTGTGTGTGTGTGTGTGTGTGTGTGTGTGTGTGTGTGTGTGTGTGTGTGTGTGCATGCGTGCGTACGTGTGTGTGCGTCTGTGTGTACCAGGATCCCACACATGCTGCATTCAAAGAAAAGATGAAGGAGTTCATGGCCAATTTTGACAAGAATTCTGATGGGAGAATTGAGATGTCAGAGGTGAGACAAATACTGAGTTACTATTAAAGTAAATCAGCCTACACCTGAAATGCTGTCACTGCTTTAAGGCTATAGTAGTCTCGCTGGCCAGCCTCCCCTCCCTTCCGTGAGAGGAGTCTGGCGGCGCAGGTCTCCATTCTGGAATTGCGATGGGCGGCGCTTAGCGGCAGTGCCCTTGGAAAATAGTTTTCAACAATCCAACTTGCAATTTTCAGCATGTAGCAACGAGCTAGCGTGTAGGTTTCTGCTGTTAGCTTGCTAACTAGTTAGCGTTGTTGTTTTCACTGTGGCAGCAGGGGACTATTTACAGCGACACACAGGGAGGAGGGAGTGGAAGCCGCTCTGATTGACATGGTCGGAGCCAATGACAGAGCTTGTAATAAGCGGGGAGCGGACATCCGGCAGCGACTGAAACAGTCGCTCCAATGAGAGAGCAGCTGTAGAGCAGGGGAGGGCTCATACCAGCAGCCTGTTTCCGTGCAGCCAGACTCCTCTCACGGAAGGGAGGGAAGGCTGGCCAGCGAGACTAAGGCTAGCAACTGTAAAACATTATTCAATAAAAATGTGATATGTGGAATAAATCTCTTTCTTTCTGTTTCTCCAGTTAGCTCAGATTCTGCCCACAGAAGAAAACTTCCTGCTCTGTTTCAGACAGTTTGTGGGATCCAGTTATGAATTCATGGCTGTAAGTATCTGTGTGTGTGTGTGTGTGTGTGTGTGTGTGTGTGTGTGTGTGTGTGTGTGTGTGTGTGTGTGTGTGTGTGTGTGTGTGTGTGTGTGTGGTGTGGTGTGGTGTGGTGTGGTGTGTGTGTGTGCGTGGCGTGTGTGTGTGTGTGTGTGTGTGTGTGTGTGTGTGTGTGTGTGTGTGTGCGTGCGCGTGTGTGCACGTGTGTATGTGTGTGTGGGGGGTGTGTGTGTCAAAACTGATTTGATGAATCCAATCTAAGAATTTGGATTTCGCAATAGGCCGTATGTAATATTGCATCTCGTTTCGGATGTTCTTTCTCTATCGAGTTAAGACGTCATTCTGTGTTTGCCGGAGTCCTGCCTTGTGAGACACTGTTCACTGACTAGTGGACTAACTGATCCACATGAAAGTCGTGAACCCCCCCACAAATGCCTCCAGGTGGAAGTGCCTCCATGGCTCATCCAATGGGACACATGTTCGGCCCCCCCAGGCCTCTTCCTGGCCGTGTTAGGATGAACGTGAGAGCGGTCTAATAACTAGGCTTATTAGATATCTGGAAGATCTGGAAGGATCAGACACTCTCAGAAAAATGTTAGATGCTGTATTGGAAGCCACTTCATGTTTAAAATGGTGGCTCATCCCTATCAGCATAAAACAAGGTGTTCATGAGTTCAATTGTTTCTGGGTGATTTGACCAGGAATTGTATTGAAACGTATCCACTTGACCCTCTGTCTACTCATCACTTAGCATTAGCTGTGGTAACACTTTGCTGTTGTTAGTGTGGTGATTAATATAGCAAACTAAACCATGACTGCTTCTCAGATCACTCTCCGGCCAAAGGACTATCTAAACATAAAAAAAAAGGGGGTAATTTATTTTTGCTATAATTCCATTCATAAGTAAACACAATGACTATTTTGGTCATGGGTTTTATACACTTTCTGTAATAAAACATCTAAAAGCATCAATCTTATCTGGGGGACCGTGGGACAAAATCCTATCAAATGGGGGTCTGGGGTCTAATCTTTGTCAGTTTAGGGGTCCCTCATGTGAAAAGATTTGAGAACCACTGATCTAAACATCACATACAAAGTAGAAAATGATCCGTTAACAGCAAGGAAACAACAGAATGTTTGACTTCATGTTCCTTGATTGGTCTAAAACACCATCAGGAAAACCCTCTCGGCTTCTTCTTCTTCTTCTTCTTCTTCTTCTGCATCTGTAGAAATAATTAGAGAGATAAAACGGTCAGGTGTTGAACATCTGATCATCTGTGATAAAACAACAACAACCCCCGAACATCTAATGTGCTGTGGTTGAAGAGAGTTTTCAGTGGGTTCCCTGTGTGTTAAAGGGGGTGGGGTTAGCTATTCTCAGACAACTATACATTATGAATGGGCCACAGCTTTCTGCAGGGGAATGGGAAGTGACAGCAAATGGGGTTTAGGTAGCCTATCCATCTTTGATAAGGGTCTGCTTTTGGGGGTTGGTTAGATTTAAACACAAATTTTGTTCCATTTCACTCCTTCTTCTCCAAATCCAATAATATTCAGAGCATGTCTTGAAGTCCAAAGGTTTTGTGTTGATTGTAAGTATGTGAGTTGTATTCGTGCTGCCTGACAGATGACATGACGACACAACTCTTGTTCTGCAGGCATGGCGGAGGTATGACACTGACCGCAGTGGATACATCGAGTCTAATGAGCTGAAGGTGAAATACAGCATTACGTAAAGCAAACTCTGCTATAGAGCTAGCTACAGCATCACACAAAACAAATGCAGAAGACATTGCTTGACTGGTTTAGACCCCTGTCTCTACAAACACTTTATTCCACGTGTGTTTGTTTTGAAGAGCTGTTGATAACAATGATAATTGAAAAATAAAAATGTATACCGGTACATAGGAAGTAAGTAGCATTTAAACTTTAGTGCTGTTTTGGGCTGTAAAGCAATATCCTTGTCTGGCTGTACCAGTTTTCTCAGCATTAGTCCTGTTTGTTTATGGTCATTACGCCTGTCTCAAAATGAATGTGGCAATGATTTATTAGTGTTAAAATGCTACACATAGCACCATTAATTGTTACCTTGAACATTTCTGCGGGCGGCAAGAAGGTTGTGGGTTTGAATCTCCACCCTGGTCCTTTCTGTGTGGAGATTGCATGTTCTCCACGTGTTTGGGTGGTTTTCCTCCGGGTGCTCCGGTCCAAAGCTGTGTATGCTGTGTTTGTGTAGTAATGTGTATAATCTAGTAAAAATGTCTAGTATGTATATATTGTGTGTAGTTATATGATATAGTGTGATTGTGCTATGTAAAGCTCTTTGAGACATGCTTGTGTGATAGGGGGCTCTAAACAGAACTGAACTGAATTTATGCATCATAAATGCGTTATATCGTCCAGTCACTGTTTGTGGAGACACTGATGAGCGTGTCTCTCTTCAGGGCTTTCTGTCAGACCTGCTGAAGAAGGCTAACAGACACTACGATGACAAGAAGCTCATGGAGTACACACAGACCATTGTGAGTATCACTAGGCTGAGAAATGCCTTTTCATACTCCCACAAATTCACATAGAGTTACAACTACAAGGCTCAAGAGCTGTGTGAGACGCCATCGGTGACCAGATGTCCCACTTTGTGTGGGACTGCACAGCATTTTCATTACCTTTTTCCATGTCCCACATATTGAGACGCTGTACTACGTTTTGATTGGCTCCAGTTTTCAAAAGTCAAACCACTGCAAGAGAGAGAGAGAGAGAGACTAATTTTTAAGAAAAATAACAAAGATTCTCTCATTCCATCTTCTTAAATGTGAATATGTTTTTGGTTTATTTAGTCTTCTATGACAGTAAAGTGATTGTTTTTGGGTTGTGGATTCTTGGTCGGGACAAAATAAGACATTTGAGGATGTTATCTTGGGGGGAAAGTGGCACATTTTCACCATTTTGTAACATTTTAGAGACCAAATGACTGGTGGATTAGTAGAGAAAATAATCAACACTTTAATCGATAATGAAAATAATCGTTAGTTGCAGCCCTACTCAGCATTGTTAACATGTCCCACATTGTCCCACACAAACATACTCTTTGTCCCACATTTGTTTCGCTGGGATCTGGTCACCCTAGACGCCAATGATACGTTGTTCTGACATTCACAGAAGATCTCATATTGATAAGAACCCCCACCCATACAGATTTTAACAATTATTTTGTATTTGTCCACATTTATATTAACATAACAGTGATAGGCTACAACAGTGATGGGGTAACTGTCGGTCCATATAAGCTGAACTCACCCTTTCACCTCAATTTTCTGCCTTTACTATATGTCAGCCGTGACCTTCGCACTCCTTTAAGCCTCTAAGATGCAACACTCTCAAATCCCCAAAAGTGATTCTTGTACGATGTGTTGATTGTCATCCAATATCGCTTCAAAGTTGTCCATAATTGTAAGAATTAACACGTGACATTCTAACATTTTTGGCCATTTCCGCTTACTTAGTGTAATCTGTAATGTAATATAATGTAAATTATCCTCATGTAATGTAATCTAAGAAATTATAATCCCTTATCTTCTGTGATAAATCCCCTGATAATCTTCTTTCTGTCCAGTTGAGGATGTTTGATCTGAATGGCGATGGTAAACTGGGCCTCTCTGAGATGGCGAGGTGAGTGTTATACTTTTGTGTGTGTGTGTGTGTGTGTGTGTGTGTGTGTGTGTGTGTGTGTGTGTGTGTGTTCTGTGTATGTTTTTAACCAATCTCAGAAGAAGAGCACAGAGGGAACCCTTCTCTTTGTTTCGTTGCAGGCTTTTGCCTGTCCAGGAGAATTTCCTGCTGAAGTTCCAAGTAAGTGCTCATATCAGGCCTCTTTCTAGTTGTGTGAAACGCTGCTCTGAGCCGCTACAGACTGACCTTAGAGTCAGAGGTCAGACAAGATATACAGTTTACTGCAGATCCAGCATGCTACAACTCCACTTTATTGGATTCACTGCAAGAGGATTATAGAATTGCGATGGACATATGGGGCATTGACACAGATGTTGTTTTGACATAAGTCAAAACGACCTCCAGGAATCCAATATCAAACTATGGGATTTCCTCCAAAATATGATAGAATCCCTTTGAAATCAACTCTAGACTATTTACTGTAGGAACTGCTTAGGATCCTTCTCATTAGATTGATAGGATTGTAGGAGTCACATGGCCAGGATGAAAGGATGTTTTTTTCTTCTTCTTTTAAATATACAGTATGAAGGCCTTTTATAGGAATCTAACAGTAGCTACTTCACCATATGGGAATATGTCATCATTTTATATACAGTGTATGTCATTATCGAGGGAATACGTAGACATTTTTGTTATTCCATTGTTTTACACTGCTTTGCTGATTACCAGTTTGACATTTGTAGTACACTGTAGACAATGTTATTCCTCTTCTATCTACATGATTTGCGACCACAGTGATACATCTGCAGTGTGCATTCTGAGCTGTACAGTATGAACCCATATACCTTCTAGCTTGCAACGGGAGATCAACGATTCCTTTCTGACAGAGGATTAGTCTGTCTGATCAGGATTAACTCAACTCTAATCCCAGTTATCATAATCTGCATGGATTAATATCAATTCTGGACAGGGTGGGGCTTTTTCCACTCTCTAGCAATGTCCTCCAGTTCCTACCAGCTCACTGCTCTTTCTCTCTCACAGGACATCAAGCTCACAGCTCAGCAGTTTGACGCTCTCTTCACCTTCTATGATAAGGTGAAAAGATCTGATCTTATATACCGTGAATGGTGACGGAGTTATGGAGCGTGTTCGTGTGTGTGTGTGTGTGTGTGTGTGTGTGTGTGTGTGTGTGTGTGTGTGTGTGTGTGTGTGTGTGTGTGTGTGTGTGTTTGTGCGTGTGCGTGTGCGTGTGCGTGTGCGTGTGTGTGTGTGTGTGTGTGTGTGCGTGCTTGGTAGTATGTGTGTTTGGGGCGTTAGCACACACTGTCACTGACCTACTTGCTACACGCCTGTTGTTGTCATCATAAGAATGGCTTTCTTCATTCAGCTTCATTGAGACTTGCCATGTTGTGTCGTTGGTCAGGATGGTAACGGCTACATTGATGAGCAGGAGCTGGATGCTTTGCTGAAGGACCTCTGTGAGAAGAACAAAATGGTAATGAATAGAACGCCTGTTGACTCCAGTGCAAGCTATTTTGACAGACCCTAGTGCACGCTAGTTACTAGTTATGAAGTACATGCACACCCCACACACACACACACACACACACACACGCACTCGCGCGCGCACTCACACACACACACACACACACACACACGCACGCACACACACACACACACACACACACACCATTAGCTATATATATTTTACAACAATGAGTTGGATTTTTCAGTCGAATAAGTTAGGCCATTGTATTGGGAAAGAGAGGTCAGAGAGAAAGCTATAAGCGTGGATAGAACTCTGAAGGTAAACATATGTGCTGAAACATGAAAACAAGGATCAGTGTCTGAGAGCAGAGGAGCTGTTTTATTTCACTGTGGTGCTGAAATGATCTCCGACTTTGACAAAAGGCAATTGTTGGTGCAATAACGAGTTCATTCATTCATTTATATTTTTTGCCATGCGGCAATAAAACTGTTTTACGAGGAAATGTCTTAAGATGACTCCCAACTTCAATATGAATCCATAATATCTGAACTTTGATGCCAGCAGGCAATATGGGGGAGTGCATGTTTTTTCTCCCCCCCCCCCCCCCCCTCTTCTTCACTTTGGAAAGAAACTCATAAATATAGAAATATAGATGCGGTATTTGAACTGCACTCTGTATTTGGACCAAAGCACAGCTCAGCTTGACTTCATCATGGCCGCTGACTTTTGACTCTTGTCCTTCTGCACTTCTTGTGTTGTGTTGTGTGTGGGCAGGACGTGGACGCGTCCCGGCTGGCGGGCTACAAGAAGAGCATCATGGCGCTGTCAGACGCAGGGAAGCTGTACCGCACGGAGCTGGAGATCGTCCTGTGCCGGGACCCCACGCTGTGACCTGCTGCCCGGGTCCCTCCGCCGCCTCCGTCCTACCTCCTGATGTAACCCGGTGCATGTATGACCCTTACCTCTTCCAGACCACGTAGGGTGAAAATTAAGGTGCTCTTAAAAGCACAAACTGGCCCCACTGTTTGAGCCTCGTACCCCTATGAAGACTTTGTTTTGTTTTGACTTTACATGCAGTTCCATAGTGAGATAGCCATAAAAAAAAATAACAGGAATATATTGTGTGGTTATTTATTTGAAATCCTTTCCATTTCTATATGCATTGGATTTTTACATTACTCTCTCTTGTAATGTTTGTTCATGTAGACACTTCTCACTTCTACAGTGTCTGTTCTTTTTTCTTCTTTTTTTGATGAGGCTTGTACTGTTCTATTAAAGATATTATTGAAGGAATGAATAAATATAACATGGATTTATGAAGACAACTGCTGCCCCACTTATTCACTTGCATTAAAAAGAGATGATCCATGTGAAGCGCGTTGCCACTGCGCGCACACCTCGGCTGTCAGAGAGGGGACAATCCAGTCGTGCTTGTGCCACCACTGTGATGGGCCCGCAGAGCACCATGCCTTTCCCACTGAACATAAGCGCTCCAGTACAGATGCTCAAAGCAGGCATGTTTCCTCCAGAGAGCTCCACTCTCACTTTCTAATCTCCTGCTAAAAGAAAGTGTGATGAAGGAAAGGTTCGTGCTGTTCCATTTTTCATAGATGAGAGACTTTCAGAGGCACTCATATGTCTCTGTGGCACATTGAGATGAAGTCGGGAGATCGGGAAGCAGCAGGACATGACTTCCCTCCCTCTCCCTACAGGAAAGTATAGCAAAACAAGCAAAGATCTCTCTCGGTTTCAGCGCTGTGTCTCATCCTGCATCCAAACGGACAGAACAATAATAATTAAATCTGACGATCCGATGATGCGGCCCTATTTATATAGGAATGTAGCAATTTTCTATTCGACATTTCTCTTGCATGGAAGAGTCCACACAGAGCACACCCCCATTTTCAGCATGTTGGCGCAGTCTACCTTCCATCAATTAATCATCTGCACTTTCATCTTTAATTAAACTCACTCTTTTTAAAGTACATCCACCCCCCCATGCGCACGCACGCACGCACACACACACACACACACACACACACACACACACACACATACACACGCACACACACACACACACACACACAAACACACAAAGCGCCGAGCCTGTTCACCTCCCAGGAACTTACTATGTTCCTTTAATGCTATATGCATGTGTGCATTCAAACACACACACACCCTTGCTACTAACTGCTGACAACGGCAGGGAACCAGGCAAAACCAAGAGTTACGTCCGCTCTGATTCCTTCACGCACATCAGTCCCACTCAGTGAGGGAAATGAGACAAGTTAAGCAAGTCAAACAGGCAGATGAGCTCCGGTTACATGGGGCTGAACTCGATCGGGGACTGGACTCCAAATGCAAAGCCGGCAGACAGAGAACTGGGCTTACGCAAAAGGGTCAGCAGAACTTAATCGGCAGAAGTACACCAAGCCCAAACCTTTTAGACCACAGCACTTTTTCCCCCTCACCACCCCCCCCCCCCCCACCCCCCCGCCTAAACACCACCCATATCCCCATAATCCTACGCACCGCTCGAATCCTGACTCTCTAGCGCCTTCCTATCCTTAGCTATGGCCATTTTCCAACTAAACTCACTAAACATCCATGACTGAGCGACTGACTGACTGACTGACTGACTGACTGTCCTGACTTTTCCATCTTATGACCCTGCGGTAAAAACCTTTGTTTTTACAGCGCCGCGGTAAAAACAAAGCAGGCAATTCAAAAAAGGCAAAAAATATTCCAAACCTGGCAGAAGGTCTAAGCAGACTAACAACACTGGTGACAAAGCAGGAAACAACAGACAAACTGACACAGGCTATTTATACACAACAGATGAACTGACACAGGCTATTTCTACACGCACAGACAGACTGAAGGAGAATGAGGAACAGCTGGCAGAGGGGAATGAGTCCAGGAGCGGTTAGGTTGAAACAGGCAGGTGAAGGGAGGACAAAGAAACAGTTCATTTCGGTGCAGTCACTTTATTATCCCAGATGGGAAACTTTACTTGCAGTCGGGTACACAAGATAAAAAACAACACAAGATAAAAAACAAAAAGTAGGCTACACAAATGTTTCCTGAAGGCCACATACGCTATATAGAACACAACAATACAACACCGTGCTAACACCGTGATTACATGTGGAGATTGAGCAAAGTTTTAGTTATTGCACAGGGAACAAAGGAGTTTTCAGTCCTGCTGCGTTTAAACCGGGGTACTCTAAATCTATACGGCTTCAAACTCCAAGTGAAGGGGGTGGTTTGTGCAGTCTGTATGGCCTCGTGGAGAACCTGTTGGTCAAAGATAGCTGTCAGGGGGGTCTGTAGGACACCTATCACCTTACCAGCCACCTTCACAATACAGCACAGGACTAACAGGCCGATGGCTGACAGGTGCGTCTGTGCTGAAGGAGGGAAAGTCCGAGGACATTTGGAGGCTGGCAGGAGGATGAAAGAACTGATGGGAGTTATTTACCCTGTGTACAGCTTAAAACACACACACACACACACACACACACACACACACACACACACACACACACAGCTACAAAGCTGTGTGCGCAAGAAGGTGAAACACGATGATCATCAGTTATTTTCAGTTGAACTTTTGTTCATTTTAAAACAGACAACTCAATACATTGCATATAGAGAGAGAGTGCTCATGTTGCAATAGCACTACACTTGGCTGATTTCTGAAGTTGTTCTCAGTGTTTGGACAAGATTGCCTACAACTTGATCAATACGCGAAGATAGACATGAGACAAATTATTTTGGAAGTTAAAAGAATAGTTACATATGATGTAAAAACAGTCTGGATCGGTTTAGCTGTAAGAGGCATTGCATTATCTTTGCCCATGACTTTGCATTTGTCCTTAACGTAATCCTAATATTAATCCTTTATCCCATCATTATTATCCCATAATCAACACATCACATATTTAAATACTGTGTACACATGGTGTATAGTATGCGTGATGTTCATGCATTTTTTTTAATTAAATCCCAAATGATGTTTGTGTATTAGGCTACAGTAAGTGTGCTCATGGTGGAGGATTTAGTCTCTGCACTGTTTGTGTTAAGAAGATACAAT
>NC_139633.1:21549244-21701744 GCF_964638095.1 Poromitra crassiceps
ACGTGGTGGTGCCAAAGACGATGGGATTCAAGCTCAAGCAAGACGGCCCAACTTCAACTCACTTCCTGTCATTTTATCGCGTGGGTTCTGTTTTCCACGGACACGCCCACTTAGGAGACTTGCGGCAGGTTTGACTCATGTCTGACTTAATGGTTGACCACGCCCATTTAGGAGACTTGCTGCTACCATTTGTTAGAATTGGCGGAGCCTGCGGTGACCCATCTATAGTAATATAATATCTATGGTTGTGCCTGCCCTTCATCCACATCCTACCAGGCTCGATTACCAAGTGCAGCACAGCGATGGCCCTCCTGAAGTCCAGCAAGGTGCTCTCCAGTCTCGGGAATGTTTCCCCTTCCCTGGGAGTTCTTTCCACCAGAAATAGGTACTAGTCATGCCCAAACGTAATGTTCATGTTGAGATATTACAGTTTTGGCACATGCTATCACAGCATTAGCTGTGTGACAGCAGACAGCTAATGTTAGCTTAACTTGTTAATTGTCATCTAGAGGTTAACGTCAACGTTCCTGGCAAATTGTCAATTAACCAACAAGCTGAGCCTTTTGGTGAGCTGGCTAACTTAGCCAGCTGGGGTCAAGTGGTCACTGGTCACACAACAGGTCCGTTGTGTACGTTAGCTGACGATCACGTTTAAGTTGTGCTATCACATTTGATGTCATTGGGAACCACCTATGACATAGGCGAACACCTATCGTTATCATCCATCCCCTCTGATTTGAATGCAGTTATCGTGCGCTACGGTAGTTTAGCTAGTAAAGTTTCCTTAGCGTTAGCTAGCTATTTCATATACACCGTTTTCGTGTCAAGTGCATGTGTACCGGTTAGGTTTATTGAATTATAGAGACTCTACTTTCATAACATGTCATCTAGGCTGAACATTAATCCAACGTGGTCTACTTAAATTGGGTGGATTTGCAACGTTAACATGGTTTCATGCGTCGTGATTAGTTAGCTTCATGTTATGACGGAAGTAGTTTTATATTTTGATCTAAGCGACTTTCCGTAGTTGGTGAATTCGTGCGAGTTGATTGGTCATCGTGTTCGCACCTCTGATCGTCGATTGGCTATATTCTGATGACGAAGTGGAGAAGTCACCGATGTCCTTTCATGATCTGGTTGGAGGGCAAACTCTCCCAGTTCGGCTATCTGCTATTCTGCCGGATATTATGTTCACAATGTATGTGCAGGGTGTCGTCTGTTGATATTCTGATTCTTATCGAGGGGAACTGAATCTATTCGGCTTCTGAATCTGTAGTAGTACAGTAGGGGAGGCTTGGCGATTTGCTAGGCCGCTCCTATCAGGTTTCCCACTGTGGAGGTGTAGGAGGTTTTCTACTCTTTTCCTGTACTCTCTAGTCTAGTGTCATGTTGATCTCGTTTCAAATAGTAAAGACACAAATATTGGCCTATACTCCCATGCCACTAGCCAGACACATCAAGAGAAGCTCCTTACTTGCTGTAAAGAATAAAGTAGAACCCATGTAAGTCCTCGATTTGGCCAGCAGTCATCTATGAAGCTATGCCTTTGGTATATTGAACCCTCATATTGGAAGCTTACCATGACGTTTGCATAAAGCTGAAAGTTCAGATGTTCAAAGGTTCAGTGGCCATGCTTACTACATGCTAGAAAAAACATATTGGGCAACTGTATGCTTTCTATACTTGCAAGATACCCAGTCTTTAATGCAACATAGCTTATATGGGATTGGTAAAAAAAAAAATACTCTGGAAATGTCAGTTCCTGGATATATTTTACTGCTAGGCTTGAATTATAAAATAGCCTACATGTATATTGTGACGTCACATTATAAAATGTAGCCTAGACTAATTATTTGAGGGGAAAACCTGTATTCAAATGCATGATGATATTGTTCTGTGTGACTGTCACCTCACTGTCAGTTTTGTCAGAGTAAACTATAGGAGGGGATATGCAGCAAAAACGGAATAGTAAAATGAGTCCTCCTACTCTGCATCCTTGAGTGAGTGTACAGATAGAAAACATATAATATTCATAAAGATAAATCATCTAATATGCATAAAGACAAGCAATTTTAAGTTACTTTAATTTAAGTTATGTTTTACCCCCCTCACAAGTGTAGCTAGTTGATTTTAACACACATTCAACATAAAGATCACCCATGCATGTAGTGTTAAGAATGATCTTATTCTTTTACAGTATTCTTAGGTTGGGAGATTGGAGACTCCTGCCCTTTGCAGAGCCTCGAGTCCTAAGTTTAGCTGCAAGCTTTAGTGTTTGAAAGGAGTTGAAACCTGAGATGAAGTGTGAGCAGCGGTGCAATGCAACCCACATCACAAGATCCTCATTTATCAACCAAGGCAAGTGTGTGATGCAATTAGATCCAAACCAAAAAGTGACAAGAGAACTGAACTGTTGCATTAGTAAACAAGGCATTTTGAAATTGGATCTGACACTGATAATGACAAATGGTAAAAACTAAAAAGAGAAATCCTGCTACAATCATGGGATCTGGTAACAGTCTGTGAATGAGACGACTGAATGTAGCCATTTGAGGCAGGTGAAATTAGAATGCTACTTTCTTTAAAAAAAAGTGGAGGTGTGTACATGCTTGCATTATATTTGAACATGGAATGTTGGAAACATGAGTTGTACTCACAGTCACATAGCCTCAAATGTCTCTAATCCACTTGTAAAACAAGGACCACTGTGCTGTGACAGATTAGCCTGCAGGTTCTGTGTGGCCTGATGCTGAGGTCAAGAAGACTGTTATGTAATTATAAATTGTAAATGTAAACTTATCTAATCTTATGTATACATTGTACATTTGATGTGTAACAAGCTTGCTGCTTTAATCTTCTATTTACTCCTTTGTATTGACTTTTAGTTTTTTTGGTCAGGTATTATTCTCATTCTTACTATTAGGGATATTCATTCCCTTTTCACAGATTGATCAATTCCAAGATTGAATTGTCCATTAGAATAATTTAATATTTGAAGATTAACTTAAAACTAGCTTGTCTGTGGTGAGAGTCCATCCTGTCACCAAAAGGGAACAGGTTTGATCTCGGCAACAGATCATGTGTCCAATCTCCAATGTCCATCAATGTCCAATGTTTGTTGCTCTGGACAATAGGGTCAGCTCAATGAAGTGTAAGCTTTGTTAAATGTACAACACCTGTTATTGAAAAGGCTGATGAAGCTACCATGGAGGATTTTGTGCTAACTGTGAAAGGGGATGTGCTGCTTGAAGCGATGGGAATGCAAAAGAAAGGGACTGGCTGAGTAGGTCGAGGCTACTTCTTCCACTTTGTGACATGTGGCTACCAATTACATGACCACGAAAAGGTCACGCAACCGCTGGGTAAGGATGTTTTCCCACGGCCTAAATGCAACACTTATTTTGTTGCATTTAGTGGGAAGTCCAATAGAAAATGTAACTGTTTATGACTCACCTTTGACCTTTTGACTGATGATTATATTTTTTAAATGAGAATGAATGAGAAAGTGTTCATTGTGTAAGCAAAGCAAATTGGAAATGTTAACAAACGCGGATCAAGAAAAGGTAACAAATAAGAGCTAAAATTGGCACGTTTGCTCATGATATACGTTCCCAAAATCAGTTTCATGATTGGCTAAATATTTTTGCTGATGATTTTGCAGCTCTATTTTGTGGCACACTGGTCCTTGGAGTATTTTAGCATCTGTGATTCAAAGTAAAAGAAAATAGTAAAAAAAAAAATAACATCAAGAAAATAACATGGGCAATTTGGGCAATAATTAGCAGATACAATTTCCAAATTATGACCAAAGTGACGACATTTGTTCATTGCAAGTGCTGAACAGAAGGGGTTACACCCGGTCGACGAGGAGACGAGTTGCCAGAACTGCACGAACTGTATAACCAGCGGTGCCTCAGGAGGTCCCTGAAGATCATCAAAGACACAAACCATCCCCACAACAGCCTGTTCTCCCTGCTACCCTCAGGGAGGAGATACAGGGTTCCAAAAGCACGCACAAATCGCTTGAGGAACAGTTTCTTCCCGCAGGCCACGAGACTCCTTAACATACACAAATAGTGTAGTAGTCGTACCGTACCGTACTGCAGCTGCTACCATTATGTATGCCTAATGTTTAATTGTATGTCTAACAAGGTACATGCTATTTGCACCTGTATGTCAATTACGTCGAATTTAAAATGTCTGAACACGTCTAACGTATGCACAATGCCTAATGTTTAATTGTATGTTTAATAAGGTACATGCTACTTGCACTGTAATGTATGTCAAATATGTCGAATTAAAATGTCCGAACACGTCTAACGTATGCACATGACGTGCACCTATGTGCAATGAATATGCCACTGACTTGTCTTATCGCTATTCTGCCGCATTGCCTATTGCTGCTTAGTATTGCTTATTGATGCCTATTTCTTATTGCCTATTGCTCATTGCTTGTTGCCTATTTGTACTATGTCGTAAACGGAGTCCACAGCACAAGAATTTCACACGTGATACTTGTACCATGGAGTGACAATAAAAATCTTGAATCTTGAATCTTGAATCTTGAATCGTCACTTTCTCTTATGTATACACCCCTGATTAGCTGCCCTACTTGTTTTTGGACTCTGGACTCTCTGTGAATGGATTATAATGTTTGTTTCATGAAACGTGCCCCCTCAGCGTGCACCACTCATGTCTATACGTCAGTGTGTTAGCCTCAGCTCACATGGGCAGTTAAGCTGCAGTATTTGGTCCAACATGTGTGAGAGGGCACAGCTAGTAGTAAGTTTAGTTTAGTGTGACCAGTGTTGACCAGAATTGGTGTTTCATGTTTTTTTTGTTGAACACATATTTGTTTGTCTGTTTCTTAAGGCCTTTGTTTTTCAGTGCAGTACACTCAGATGACCTTTCACCTTTGCCTGACAGTCGCCTCAACACAGTCAATGTTTCAAGCCTGTTTGTTCAACCATGCTGTGTACCTGCTTGGTGTGGTTGCAGCTCATTCTGGGGTGGAGTGCAGATGGGTCCCCCCGATCCCATCCTGGGGGTGACCGAGGCCTTCAAGAGGGACACCAACCCCAAGAAGATGAACCTGGGGGTGGGCGCCTACAGGGACGACCAGGGCAAGCCCTTTGTGCTCAGCTGTGTCCGCAAGGTACAGCTACCTCTACTCTCCATTGAAAGCACAACTGTAGTACTAAACTTTTGTAAGCACGCGCGCACACACTCTCACTCTCTCTCTCTCTTTCTCTCTCATACATTCACTAAACAAAATCAATGTAGTTGCACCATACTATTAATCTTTCATTGAGTCTAACTGCCATGATGCAATGGATCGTTTCCACGCCGACATCGAGAGAGAAGTGGAAACGGTCCAATGCAGCCTGATGCAACAGCTGGATCCCGCAAGCGTAACCCCCGTAAGGAGGATAGTAGTGCTCATTATATCATGCCTCCACCGGTGATAGCCGTGGCCGGAGGCATTATGTTTTCAGGATGTCTGTCCTTACGGACGTCCGTCTGTCCGTCCGTCCGATGCTCGTTATTTTATTTTTATTTATTTATATAGCACTTTTCAAAACATAGTTACAAAGTGCTGTACAATAAAAACAAAGTCCTTCTGGGCACAAAGAACATGAGGACAGTAAACAAAAGCAAAAAGACACAGCATAGAAGAACAGACAAGTAATCAAACTTAAGGGAAGGTTAAAACCCAGCAAAACAACTCAACAAGTAATAGAAACCTAAAGGAAAGTAAAACCAACGTTAAATCACATAAAATTGGTAAAAGCTTCCCTATAAAAATAGGTTTTGAGTTGAGATTTAAAAGAAAGCAGTTATGCGATATATCAAGAACGCTTCCACTTGGACTCAAGGATGAACTGATTAGATTATAGTGGTCAAATTTCAAGGTCACTGTGTGTGACCGCCCACCTGTTCCATCAAGGAAGGGGGCGGGGCTCAGTAAAAGGGGCAGAATCTAGGGTTAGGCTGGATTCACACCGGATCAGGTGCTCTGCATTGAACCCCCCCCCCTCGTCCCGCGCTACATTCATAGTCAATGGAGGTCGTCCATCAGTGGGCGACGCAGAGGTGGTACGGCGAGAGAGCTCAGGCCGAACCTACTTTGGGGGGATGCAATCCAATGTCACGCTGCGGGGATAAGGGAAAAAAGCCAACTACAACACAAAAGTGAGTATTACAGTGTTGTATAGGTAACTAGCTTAGTTCTATCTGATCCCTTTTGCATCTTCCATCTCGTTTCTTAGGCAGAGGCTATGATAGCGGCTAAGCAGCTGGATAAGGAGTACCTCGCCATCGGCGGTCTGGGAGAATTTAACAAGTCCTGTGCCCAGCTGGCTCTTGGCGCTGATAGCGAGGTCTTGAAGAGCGGCAGGGTAAGTGGTGTCTGAGCTACTCTAAACTACAGGAGTATCAGATCTTTTCTGAAAGGTTTGGAGCCAAGTCAGTAAAGCAGTTCTCCTCCTCTCCCAACAGAACATCACCGTCCAGACCATCTCAGGAACTGGATCTCTGCGCATAGGAGCCAACTTCCTGGTGAGGAACTTTTTTTATTTGTTTATTTGCATAAATGGATATTTGGGGCTGGCTATCTCATCCGATCTTTTCCTCGCCATAGGCCCGTTTCCATGGTGGTCCACGCGATGTGTACCTGCCCAAGCCTTCCTGGGGCAACCACACACCCATCTTCAGAGACGCCGGCATGCAGCTCAAAGCGTACCGATACTACGACCCCTCCACCTGCGGCTTTGACTTCAAAGGAGCTCTTGAAGACATCTCTGTAAGAGAAGAGTGGGGGACAGTCGAGGGTGGGAAGAGTGACGGGGGAAGATGACAAAAACAATTCTTAAGCCGTGATTTCCACAAGCATGTTGAGTCAGGGGTGATGAGGCCTAGAGAACATTTATTGTGCTTGTAGGAGAACACTGATTGGCTCCATTTTAAGTTGACTAGCCAGAATTTGGGATGACAATTTTGAAAGAGAGCAACAATTGTGTGCTTTGTGTGGTCCGTGGATTTGACAGAACATCCCAGAGAAGAGTGTGATCCTGATGCATGCTTGTGCACACAACCCTACTGGTGTGGACCCCCGGCCCGAGCAGTGGAAGGAGATCTCTGACCTTGTGAAGGTGAGGATGCACCATCTCTGCTGTAAAGGTCTTTTTGAATCTTTGCAGCATTTGTGCAATCTTACATAAAATGTCAATACACTTTTCCAATCATCTATAAAAAAAAGTAGAGGGTCTTTGAATGTTTAAAAGTCACAAACGTATACTTGGAACCAGCTGTTCTCCCATAAATTTGTATTCACCTGTTGTCCCTCTCTCCACCCCTCCCTTCCTCTCTCCCCAATCAGAAAAGGGACCTGCTTGTGTTCTTTGACATGGCCTACCAGGGCTTTGCCAGCGGAGACATCGACCGCGATGCCTGGGCCGTGCGGCACTTCATTGAACAGGGCCACAATATTGTTCTGTCCCAGTCCTTTGCAAAGAACATGGGTCTCTACGGTCAGTCCCACTGCGCTACAAGCTCCTCATAGATCATTGAATTGTTCATTGATAAAGATGACGTATTGACAACAGCACAGAAATATAATGGATATACAGTTCATCAACACTTAACTGCCACTGGATTCTGGTAATGATGTCCCCGAAAGGAAAATGTGTGGACAGAGACGAGATGTGATGTTGGACTGTTTAATCGGTGGTAGGAAGGGACCCAAATGTATTTTGATCAAGTAGAACTATCCAAGAAAAAGTAATATTCATTTGAGTGTGTGTTTGTGAATGAGAATTATCCAGGTTTTGGCCATGCTGCAGTCTGTCTTCCCATAGAGATTAGATGAAAATTAATATAACTGTGTTGGAGGCGAAAAGGCATGACCCCTAATTACAAAGGATTGTATACTATTATTGTATACTATTATTGTATGGTGGTTGGAGATTAATTGGGAGCCAAATGACTGACTACAGTACATGTCCCACAGAAAGGACTGGTTTGAGGAACTGCCATTGGTGCCTTACTGCCACTTAGTGGTAAAAGTTATGTAGTGTAACAACAGTTTGCCACATGTGTGAGATTGGCTCCATAATCCACATAGTCAAAAGGACTTGTTCTCTCTATTGTTATGAACCAATACTTTTAACTTGTCTATAAAAGCTGTTATAATAAACATACAGACTTTTCCAAAGTAGTGTTACTAAATATGTAAAAGTACAATAATCAAGTCAAATTAATTAATTTCCATTTGTGCTGTTATAATTCACTTTGATTTAATAGCCAGGTGAAATCCTAGCAGTCAATCAGTCATAGCAAGTTATCTTTCCTTGATGAGGTGGTCCTAATATCTTTTAGGCTCCGTTTAGATCAGCTGAGTTTGTTTCACACTGTGTTTTCCTGCTGGCAGGTGAGCGTGTGGGAGGCTTCACTGTGGTGTGTAACGATGCAGAGGAAGCTAAGAGGGTGGAGTCTCAGCTTAAGATTCTCATTAGGCCCATTTACTCCAACCCCCCGATGAATGGAGCCAGAATCGCATCAACCATTCTCAACACACCAGACCTGCGCTCAATCTGGTATACGCACACACACACACACACACACACACACACACACGTACACACACACACACACACACACACACACACACACACACACACACACACACACACACACACGTACCACTTACCCAAACAAATCTGTTTTCTATTTTTGAGATTTTTATACTGAAATAAAAACACTTCATTTACACCTCTCCATCTCTCATATACACTAAACCAGCCATTCCCAAACGTAAGAATGCCGCAGCTGCTAAACCCCAACAACTTGTCTGAAGATGGAGATACCAACTGTTTGACTGCAGTAACGACATAGACGGGAGTCTTTCCCTCTCTAAATAGCTTAAATTCTGTTTATTTAACATGGCATCATGTAGAAAATGATTGTTCAAACAAATTGATGTTCAAGATATTTATTTACTTATTTATTGTATATTGTTTAACGGTATTCCTAAAACCACAGATGAACGATTAGCCGACTATGATGCACAGTGTCGACTAGTGATTTTGGTAAACGATTAGTCTGTGAAACCCCTAAAACTTTACCTTTGTCGAAAACGTTGCTGATTTGGAGCTATATTTCGCCGGCTTCTCGGCAAGCTAGCATAACATGGCTGATACCTACGTATTTGTCTGGATGTCTAGTTTCTGGTGATACCGCGTGTTTATTTATCTGGTAATACCAGAAACTCTAGGGTAAAAAGTAACTGAGCCAAACATGGCTTGTGTCGTGCCATAAGAAATTACCGAGGTCCTCCTCTGACCTCATAGCCGTGCTCGTAGCTCACCTGCAGTACCTTCACGGCCCACACTTTGGGAATTGCTGCACTAAACTGTTCCAATTTGCTATAACGTATTCCTTGGTGTGTTTTTACTTGAAAACCGTGTGTTTATTTGCACCTCTCTCGCTCCCAGGCTGGAGGAGGTTCATGACATGGCCAATCGCATCATCAAGATGAGGGAGCAGCTGGCCGCCGGCCTGAAAAAGGAGGGCTCCTCCCACAACTGGCAGCATGTCATCGACCAGATCGGCATGTTCTGCTTCACTGGCCTCAAACCTGAACAGGTACACGCAATCACACATTCTGTATCCATAGGATTTGGCCAAGAATGTAGCTTTCCTTTTGACCCCTGTTCCACCACCTAGGTATATTGATTTGAATGAGTGAAAGTCTCTTTTACAATCTTCCTTTGGCCGGGTTTGGGAGGGGGGGGGGGTTCTGATTGTCTCGATTGATCCGATTTATCTTGACTTGTGTATATTCATTTATTTCCCTGTAGGTTGAGCGCCTGACGAAGGAGTTCTCTGTGTACATGACCAAGGATGGCAGAATTTCCATGGCAGGTGTAACGTCGGGCAATGTGGGATACCTGGCACAAGGAATCCATGCAGTCACCAAGTAGAGCGGATCCAAAAATCAACGCAGCAATGTTAAAGAGGAGCTTTACGTCATTTTCTCTCTCCGTTCCCTCCATTCCATCTTAGAAAAAGACCTGGTATTCTGTTAGACATTTCATGGATTGGATTTCATCAGTTCAGCTTTGACTTGCATGTCTCTATTGTGAGGGTTGTTGAACTATTCAGATTACAATTACCCCTGTTTGTTTTATTTGTTTTCCATTGGACAGGCAGCCGTGACAGGTTGTAAAAGACAGGTTTCCCCCACTACTGACTGAGCTGATGTCTTGCGTTCTCTTGTCTGTGCTTATTTATTACGTGGAATTAACTGTTGGCTGTTCACCAATGTTAGTGATTTGTTTGTCTGCTGTGGGCCCTCTCGTTAGAAAAAAAACAAAACGCAACCAACATTGGGGTAATGTTAGTCTGTACATTACGTGAATGCCTACCTATAGTCGTGAGTACAAGTTCTTTTTTTCTTTTCTTTTTTTCTTGAGGCTGACCATAATAGTGGTGAAGTCGTGTAGCACTTTAAGAGAGATAAGGCACTGTTTCAGTTAAGACTGGCATTCTGCATTTCTATCATTGAGCTATTAATACTGTAGTAACAGGCAAACATTTGTCAATCAGCCAATCAATCCACTATCAGCCTAATCTATTGTTGTTCATCTGATCTACTCACTAATTTACTCTCTTTATTGTCTTTGTCTCTGGAATTGCCCAATCATGCCTCCGTTGTAAACGGTAAATTATATTTTTGTCTCAATCGAATCAAAGTCGAGTTGGTTGCAAGGCAACAGTCAGTTGCTCAGTCAGTATATTTTAAGCCCCTAACAAGGAACACTAGAGCCATGAGCGGTAAACGGTATAGAGAAGTATTTGTTGTTAGATTTCCACCATACAGATTCCTAGACACTTGTTATTCCACTTTAACCTTACATCTAACGCCCTATTTGTTTTTATTGTTTTCATAATGGAACGTTTGTATTTAATACAAGTACAGATGTCTCAGTGTGAGGGGGACAATATGAATGGTTGCTTTGGGGTAATGCCACCCATAACTTGGTGGTCAGTTCATGAAGAAATAAGCACACACTGCTGCATAAATCACATGTCAAAGTCCTGTGTCTGAGTTTGTCCATCATTGAGATTGTGGGATAGAAAGGTACAGATGACATTTTAGGAATGTGGGGGATTCCCCCGTCCTCTCTGTCCTCTCTACTTGTGTTTCATAAACTGGGCATTTAGCCTCCATGTTTTGCATTCTGTCATAGGTTAATGGAGCATCGGTCATGTACGTCGCCCAGAAAAATAAATCCGTAAAGAATAAAGATATTAACTACTTTTTGTTTATTTTATTTATTTTGTGTCCTGGGATATAATGGAGGGTAGACCACTGAAACCTTTTTATTTACAAAGTACACCTCTTTCTAGGCTAAAATGTAGGCTATACCAATATGTAAATTGTTGATATACATCAATACAGCTATACTTTAAATGTATACAAGGTATATGCAAATGAAGCCTATTGGGGTGAAAAGCTATGTACTATATATGTGTGTGTGTGTATATATATATCTATCTATATATATTATATATAAAGTCTAATCTACTGCAGCCTGTTGCACCAGCTGAACGTAAGTTCTGTCTTAAGTTAGGGTGTAAAGTCCACACTAACTGCTACGTTCAAACTAGTTAGTTTGACACTAAAGTTGTGTCTTTGTTGAGTTGCACCACGGAGACGTAAGATACATCTTAACTAGTAGTCCTTAAACCTCACACTAGCCAAAATAGTGTCGCAGAAAATGACGTGTACAGTATCTGTGACCAATCAGTGAAAAGCACGGTGGAAACGGTGTTTATTTACCGTTGTTTAAGTAAGTGGAGTGAAAACAGGACATGTTGCCCACCGCAAATTAGTGCTTTTATATTTCATCAACACTAACCAAATGAGAACGTTATTGAGTAACGTTCGTTTAGGTTCATATTACTGTTAACGTTTATCTGTGAGCTCTATCAGTATTGTAGGCTAATTTAGCACCATCCGCGCCTGCTAAATTGTTGCGGTTATTTTAATTTGTATGCAGTGCTGCAGCTTGTGGGAAACAAAAGCGTGAGTCATCAATATCAAAGGGTGTAATATTGATCACGGAGAGCGCGTTACCGACGCAAAACAACGATGCGCCACGGTGCCAAGTTGCAATCCGTGCCAATGCTTATTTTACGGAGGACTTTACACCTAGTAAGACGTAGGTGTAAAATTTAAGTTCTAACTTATGCCTACGTTGTAACTATTTCACTTGGTGCAACCCAAATATTTTTAGTAGTGCGTAAACTCGGACTTAGTGAGACTTTACGTTCAAACTAGCTTACGTTTCAACTTACGCACAGCTGGTGCAACCCACTGGTCTTGTCCTTGTCAGTGGTGCTAGTGAGACTACATTAACAACTACATTACCCATGATACCTATCGTTTCAATCACGTGACGCAGAGTCACATGCCTCGCTGTTTCTATCAACTCGCAAACATTCAGAGATTCATTCACACGGGCGTCTCATCCCTCATCCCCGGCGGTCCCAGTGGAGGCTGTCACACTGAAGGTTAGCGGTAATGGCATTTTATCCTCTACCATCAGGAAACTGCAGCAGGCCAGGGTCTCAATTAAAGATGAGTCAAGTGTGTGGACTGGAGAATATTGGTTTAGCTAGTTGTGATTTTTGTTTAGCTAACGTTAGCTAGCTATATAACAATGGGGTTGAGTTGACGGTGTCGTGAAGCTTACTGTAACGTAAACTGTAATTGTAACGATAACGTAAAAAACGGGTGGGTAAAAAAAGGTCAAGTGACTTGACCTACCTTGGCTAACGCGTACACGGTAACCGGTGACCTGTGGTGTTTTTGTGCAGTTGGTCCTGGTCGTGAGTTGTGTGTCAGTTTCCATAGCATAGCAGTGAGGTGATCATCAACATCATGTGTGTTGGGTAGCCACGGTGTCTGTAAACTTGGTTAGGTGGTGAAGATGACAGACTGAAGTGAAGAAGAGTCAGAACGGTATCACTGGTGTGAAGCATCATTGACAGACTGAGACCAGTAATATCAAGTCAAGTTGATTTGTATAGCCCTAATTCACAATCACAAGCATGTCTCAGTCTAGGGCTTTACAGAGAATAGGTCTAGCTAAATCTAGCTAAGCAGCACTAACAATAATAATATTACAAACATGATTGAACACTCTTATATTCAGTGTTGGGGGTAACTCATTACAAAAGTAACATATTACATGTAATGTATTACTTTTAGCAGTAACTCAGTAATATAACTTATTACTTATAGGATTTCAGTAATATTATACCAGTTACTTTGTCAAGTAACTCAAGTTACAAATTTAGTTATTTTTCTTTAAATCAAAGCACATATTTAAATAAAGATACAATCATTTCCTAATCAAACTGTTTTTATGCAAATAAAATGCGGTTGAAATAATTTTTCGGGATGCATTTTTCGGCAGCAATGTCATTCTGCTGCTGCTGTTGTTTTGGTAAAAGTAATGCAAAAGTAGTGTAATAAGTAACGAGTTACTCTACAAAGAAAGTAATATTGTAAAGTAACATTACTTTCAAATGAAAGTAACTAGTAATATGTAGTATATTACATTTTGAAAGTAACTTGCCCAACACTGCTTATATTAGAGAGACAGAGGGAGGGGAGAGAAGGAGACAGAGGGGGAGGGAGAGAAGGGAGTGAGCAGGGGAGAGCTAGAAAATGGGAGGAGGGAGGTGGGAGAGAGAGGGGAGCAAGAGCAGGAGGGAGGGGGGAGGAGAGAGCAGAATAAACAGATTATATTGGAGCTGGGTGATACCTTGACATCGATATCACGATCACAGGGGTCAGTTTCGATACATACCAATGTATATCACAATATGGTTCATATAAGCAAAGTAAAATTTAGTAATCCAATTATCATATATAATTACCTGGCGATATGATGCCACTGAATAGACAACAAACGATATTACTGAATTATCACATAGCTGTTACTCATTCCGCCCGCCCACACCGCTGCAGCGGCCGAGGCAGAAGCGGCACACTAGGACCGGAAGCGTGGTGGCCGGGCCAAACGAGCAACAGCTGCAGACATTCTGACTACTCTAACCTTAGCCTGAACTAATAGCACACAAGGAATCTAACTAATCTACAGCCTAGTCTGCCCGGCCCCTGTCCTAACCTAACCTACTCTAATCTAATCTTAGCCTGAGCATTATAACAATAACAAAAAATCTAGCTCAGAGGTTTTCAAAGTGGGAGGTGGGCCTCCAGCTAGGGGGGCTCCAGACAGTTTCCGGGGAGGCTCAGTGAGTGGGAATGAATGATTTATTTTTTATTTTTGAATTATTTGTTTATTTTACATTAATTATTACCAAGGCTATCAAAATGTATCAAATCACATACAATAGTCTAAATGTGCGTACTAGCCAGTTATACTGACCAGTAATACAGGCTTGGCTTCAGTAAAGATAGTAAGTAAGACAAAAATATGTTAAAGGGACAGCTCACCCTAAAATCCAAAATCCATATTTTTCCTCTCACCTGTAGTGCTATTTATCCATCTATATCGTTTTGGGATAGTTGCCTGAGTTTTGGAGATATTTGGAGATGTAGCCTTCTCTTGAATACAATGGAACTGGATGACACTCGGCTTGTGGTGCTCGAAGCACCAAAAAAATAAATTTGAAAAACTCAACAGCATTGTCTCTTTCCAGAAATCATGACCCCGTTACTCAAGATAATGCGCAGACTTTGTTGTGAGCAGTTTCATGTAGGAACTATTTTCTTTTGCAGTCTCAGAAAATTGCAGCACAGACTATATTTGTCATTTTTCCTTCAGCTTGTGTGGTATTACAAAAACATCACCTTTGTGATGTCCTTTCACAAGAATCCTAACATTCAGCTAATTAACCACTTTGTAAGACTTTGCATTTTGTCCATGCACGCTGTATCAGTTGGTTTTCTTCCAGTGCAAGCATCTTTAAATGCCAACAATATGTCATTACAGATCACTGAACGGCTGCACGTCACATTCACCCTGGTGGTGATAACTTTCTCAGAAACATCAGCTACCTCGTGTCCTGGAACTTAAACAACAGCCTCAACATTTTAACTGCAACCATAGACCGTTAAAAGAGACACTACAACGTGATTCCTTGTCCCTCCACCCAGACTGAGTAATCTGCCTTTCCTTTCCTTGGATCCAGAGTCAGAGGCTGGTTTAGTGGAGTATTTGAGGCATTGCCAGCCAGTCTGTTAACTCATGGCCATTAACACGGATGTAGAAGACTGGGGCGGCATGGGGAGTAATGACCCGGGAGAAAGAGCGTGGCTGCTGCAGAGCCCCAGCGTGGATTCCGTCCGGCATCCGGAGTCGGACAGGAGCCGGGGCGGGGGCGTGTCATCTATAGCCGCCGTCTTCATCGTGGTCAACGCGGCGCTGGGAGCAGGTCTACTCAATTTCCCAGCAGCCTTCAATATGGCAGGAGGAGTAACTGCTGGAGTGCTGCTTCAAATGGTGAGAAGATACAGACAGTTTATCAGAAAAGCCATTGCATGAAACATTCAGACCAAACAGAATTTGGTATATGATCGTGTTAAGTCTGAATCTGGCTTCAGCATATACAGGCAGTCATTACTGATACACTGGTAGACGTGCTAGAGATGGTTACTGTTTCTAGCCTAAAACAGCAAATACATGCATTCTCTATTGTCCCATGACCAAACGCAAAATTGCTTATGGACAATCTAGTTTAGTATAAGAATAAGGAACTATAATGTAATTCTTCCTGTTTCTTTGCATTTCAGTTTATGCTGATCTTCATCATCAGCGGGCTGGTGATCCTGGGCTACTGCTCCCAGGTTGGTGTGGTCAGATCCTGACAGGCTTGCTTTAATTATTTATTTATTTATTTATTTATTTATTTATTTATTTATTTATTTATTTATTTATTTATTTATTTATTTATTTATTTATTTATTTATTTATTTAATTTGTCTTTCTTCCCCATCTGCCTTAGTCCTTTAAGTCTGACATTAGCCTGTCATTAGTGGTGAGAATATTGGAGCAGTCTTGTGTAATTAGATGTTATTTCTGCTGCGTTTGCATTTCTGATCAACCGTGGGGTAGTTATCCATAGAAGCAGACTTTCACTTCCTGATTGGCTACACACTTTACACGTTGAAACACAGTGGAGAAAGGGTGAGTCAGTCCACCCCGATCTGAGTCAATCACCAATACGTTATGTAATTACATTTTTTGGATCACTTACACCTCTATAATATTACTGCATTACATTTTGAACCAGAAAAAGGACAAAAGCCTCATGTATAATGATGCATGTTAATGAGACTTCTGCAGTGGAGGACCAAAATGCGTGACTCATTAGCCAATCAACAGCCAGGAATGGGTCTCGCGCTACTTTTGAATGCAAAAATAAAGCTGATAATGTACAATTTGATAAAAAAAAAGAAAAACGTTCAAAGTACAACACAAACTGTCCATTTCGCTGCAACTCGAGAGTGCTGCTTAATCCAGGACCTTACTTCCTGGAACTCTTGAGAGTAAAAAACTGGTCCATTGGAGTGAATGGAGATGTCACAACTCTTCTATATATACGACTCTGGATGTACCTAATCAGGTAGATACAAATGGAGCAAATGTCAGTAATACAACAAAACTGTTCCAATACATTTACCACTGATCGCATGTCCACTCATTACAATGCAGTGTCATTACCTGTCTGGTTCCTTACTCTATTACCAGGTCAGCAATGAAAGCAGCTATCAGGAAGTAGTCCGGGCCTCCTGCGGGAAGGTCACAGGAGTCTTATGCGAGGTAGCCATCGCTGTCTACACCTTTGGTACTTGTATTGCTTTCTTCATTGTCATCGGAGACCAGCTGGACCGCTGTGAGTATATTTGTACCGTTATAATGAATTACATACAAACCATCCTCTAGCTTTAAATAATAATATAATAATTTTAGTAGAACCGAGCTTTGTCGGAAACCAGGAGTGCAATTATTTCTTGCTCTGTAACATACTTTGACGTCGTCATATATATATATATACTGTACATTTAGCGTTGTTTTTTGTGCTAAAGCAAAGGTTTAGTCGATCGTATCGGTCATTTTTGTGTGTTGTAAAAAAAAAAGAAGAGGAAAAAAGGAAACTGTGCATCATTCTAGACGAGGGCAAAGAGTGTCCAAGATGACACCAGTCTGCTAACTCAGTACATGTTTGTCATGTGACCCACTCGTGCATTTCCGTGCCCTTAAGTGCTGACATAGTGGAAATCCTACTGCCGTCTGCTTCTCCAAACGGACTGTGACCCTCTGCTCTTCTTTGATTGGTTCAAATGAACGGAGCCGCTGTGACTTCAATTATCTACTTTGCTAAATCTCTGTCCTGTGCCCAACGGTGTGC
This sequence comes from Poromitra crassiceps, assembly GCF_964638095.1. Taxonomy (NCBI): domain Eukaryota; kingdom Metazoa; phylum Chordata; class Actinopteri; order Beryciformes; family Melamphaidae; genus Poromitra; species Poromitra crassiceps. The sequence goes on from NC_139633.1 coordinate 21,566,693, forward strand.
TGCTCGTCCCACTGTGACACTCAATCCTCGCATCCTGCATAGATTCACTTCGCAATCTTTCTGTCTTTTCTGAAAGATTTCTGAACTTCCACTTATTTTCCTAACTCCATGTGTTTTGGTTTTTCTTAGTGTTAGCTGCAGTAGATCATGCCACGGAGGGTGTGGTCACTGGACATTGGTACACTGACCGCAAATTTACCATCGTTGTTGTTGCAGTCCTGCTTATTCTTCCTCTCTCCATCCCCAAAGAGATTGGCTTTCAGAAGTATGCCAGGTATACATATCCATATATCACTTATGACTAAACAATACGCTCATTGGTTCATTACACTGTGGTTCATGTAACACTACCAGTCAAAATTTTAGACACATCCTTTTTTTAATTTTTCTATTATTACTACATTTTAGAATAATTGTAATGACACGAAACTATGAAATAACACAAATGGAATTATGCAGTTACCAAAAAAGTTGGAAACAAATCAAAACTGTCACATATATTTTAAATTCTGTCAAGTAGAAAGCCTTTGCGTTGATGGGAAGGCAAATGCTTTGGAAATAAATGTATCCATAGGCATCAACTTCACTATTTGTATTTGTCTAAAAGAAAAAACCTGCACGCAATAAGCATACGCTTTTAGATTAAAATGGCTTTAAGATAATGATCAACAACCGTCCAATCAAGGTGTGTCCAACCTTCTGACTGGTAGTGTAGGAGTAACATTGGTGAATGCTTTCTTGGCTTTTATCATTGCATGATAAAAATGCTGAATGTGTCTGTGTTGCTGGTGTTTTCATTGCAGTGCACTAAGTGTCATGGGTACCTGGTATGTCACCATAGTGGTCATTATCAGGTACATCTTGCCAGATAAAGAGGTGACTCCAGGCCATATTCCCACCAGGTGAGCTCTCCATACTTTACAGTTTATTACCATAACCGCTTATATACAGTATTCAGCTAGCAGCTTTTGCTAGATCACTAGATATAGTGTCCAAGTCGCCAGTTCTCGTAAAATAAACAGCTTGCACACTGCAGGGCTCCAAAGTGCAAGTGGCAGGTTCAGCTTGTTCACCACTCACTCATTCAGACAGAAACCTCAGCATACCTCCTCATCTTGCTTTGCTTGAGTTGCTAAATGCTTGTGTTTGTTACAGTGCGTCTTCCTGGACTGCAGTGTTCAATGCAATGCCCACCATATGCTTTGGTTTCCAGGTATATCCTCATTTTGTATCATTTTGAGATATCATGCATGGATTTGCCTCTGATATTTTCTATGACTTGTTGTGACTTGAGTTTGAAAAAGATCTTTGTCTCCTCCTCGTCTCTGTCCTCTCACAGTGCCATGTGAGCAGTGTGCCAGTGTTCAACAGCATGAGCAGGGTTGAGCTCAAGCCGTGGGGACTTGTAGTCACTCTTAGCATGATTATCTGCCTCTTTGTGTACACAGGCACAGGTATGTTGTTTGCGGGGGGGTGTCGTGTCGTATGTGCTACTAAATGCCTAATAATGTCCCTAATAAGCTGTCTTTTGCCAGGTTTATACAGGTGGTTGGAATACTAAAATGTTTAAACTTTGGTTAGGAAACTTTAAAGCAATATTCCACTTAATTTTTGACCGCCATGAAAGCCAGAATAGAAACTACTCGCCAAGATCGGAATGCAGCTGGGACGAGTTTGTAGTGTTCAAATAGCCTGGCTAAACCCAGCCTCCACGTGACCTGCTCTCAGACCTGCTCTCAGTCACTTGCAGGTCTGAGAGCAGGTCACGTGGAGGCTGGGTTTACCCAGGCTAGTGTTCAGATAGTTCCCATTAGTGATGCCATGGAAAATAACCTGAAAAGTCACATTTAACAGGTTTGTGATTGTGTGAACAGATTCAACAATCCCTGCAACTGCCAGGAAACTGAAAGCTATCCCTTTGTCAGGCGTCCGGGTAGTGTAGCGGTAGATTCCCTGCCGGTTCATACATCCATACAGGTACGATTGGCTGTGTCTGCGGGTGGGAAGCCGGAATGAGGGTATGTGTCCTCGTTGCTGCACTAGCGCCTCCTCTGGTCGGTCGGGGCGCCTGGGGTGGAAGGAAACTGGTGGTAATAGCGTGATCCTCCCACGTGCTATGTCCTGCCGCTGTCGGGTGAAAAGAAGCGGCAGGTAACCGCACATGTATCGGAGGAAGCATGTGCATGTGTGTGTCTACGGCTCTCCCCAGATCGGCAGAGTGTGGGGCAGCGACCGGGGCAGCAGGGGGAATTGGCCAAGTACAATTGGGGAGAAAATGGGGGGGAGGGGTCTGAAAAAACAACAACTGCAAGGCGCATCTGTGACAGCTTATTTAAAAGATAAAATAAGGATGTTTTGTTATCCAAATACATAATGATGTAATGGAGACCGTTCATTCATGATGTATGTAAAATATATTGATGCGTAAGAGGATTTGCTTTTCTGCAAATACGTATATAGCAAATTATTACAATATTTGCTAAAATGATGTTTGCAAATTATGCCGTTGGCTGTTTCAAGTCAGCAGGCTGCAATATCTGAGAAATGTGATTGAGTGCCAGAATACTGAAGTCTTTGTTGTTCTGATCTGATCTGTTCTGTTCTGATCTGATCTGATCTGTTCTGTTCTGATCAGGTGTGTGTGGCTTCCTGTCATTTGGCTCCAATGTGAGTCAGGATGTGCTGATGTCATACCCTCCTGATGACATTGCGGTGGCCATCGCAAGAGCTTTCATTGTCGTCTGTGTCATCACCTCCTATCCCATTTTGCACTTTTGCGGCAGGTAAGATGTAGTGAAAATACGATTTGTACGAGCTTCATCCTTTGGATATCCAGCACAGCTGGCCTGTGTCTAGCACACCTCCTTCTCCTTAGGCTTTGGGTGCAAGAACCAGGACATGATACAGTAGCACTTGTGGACTCCCTAGTTGCCATACTTTGGGCTAGTGTCAGACTTTCTCAGTGACCAGAACTAGGCTTGTTTTCCATTCCTTTCCACTCTTTTTTTCTGTTTCAGTTCAGGGTAATCAATATGGTTGTTTGCATAGCATATATGTACCAAATTTTGTCAATCCGACTTCTAGTTTCAGAGAAATTATAGCCTTTTAGGTTTTGAATTTTGACATGAAACTAAACCACCGCCATCTAACTAGAGTTTGTTACCCATTTACCCACCATTGTCTGTTGCCATAGATTAGAATAATGGACGTAGCCACTATTGCAAGACCCCATTTGTGACCTCTCTGCAGACACGGAAGAACAGCTTTGTGAAAAGATCCAAATGGATGATGCTACGGATAGTAAAGTAATTGTACGGTGTAGTTAAAGCAGCATTTCCTCACTGCACACTGGTGTCATCACATGTCTCTCCAGGGCCGTTATAGAGGGACTTTGGCTGCGTTTCCATGGCGAGCAGGTGGAGGTGTGTGTGCGACGTGAGCAGAGGCGCAGGGTCCTGCAGACGCTGGTGTGGTTTTCTGTCACACTCGTCCTCGCACTCTTCATCCCAGATATCGGTCGGGTAATCTCCCTTATTGGAGGACTGGCGGCCTGTTTCATCTTTGTCTTCCCAGGTACCGTGGGCCCTCACTGTTGGCATGAAAGACTTCTATGTAAGGCTAATTTTAACGTCACACCGTAATGTCTGTGTCTAATGTCTTTCACTCAACAGGTCTGTGTTTGATTCAAGCCAAGCTTTCAGAGACTGAGAGCCGATCTGCCAGGTGGGACTGAGCTCACCCTTAGCCGTGTGCTAATTTCATCAAAATAGTTGTCTCAAAACCCATTCATTTCTCTCCTTAGTCAGCATTTCCTTTATTGTTGGTCCTCTCCCCCTACAGCTGGCATGCTTTGGTGGTCTACGGTGTTGTCATGGTTACCACTGGAGCATTCATCTTTGGCGTCACCACTACCAACTCCATCTACCAAGACGTCGTCAGTTAAAAAGACCCGGACCGATCCCGAGTCTTCAACCGTTGGAGACTGCTGCTATTCTGAACTAGTGAATACTGTGGAGAAGCATCTCAAGACTCGTTTTAAATCCTCAAGACTCTACTGCATGTCACACGTCTACTCACCATACTGAGTAAACCTCCCAGAGTGCTTTACTCTGTCCATGGAGTGCTGTTCTCTGATTGGACAGATTCAAGAAGCTCCACAATTATAACTGACTTGAGAGGCCTTTTTCATTTTTGGCTGCACTGCAACAGCGGGGCCAGTCCTATAAACTCCAAAGTCTGTCACTGACTGACTGACCGAGTGATGAAGTTACACCGTTGGCCGTGGCACACCCATACTAGGTTTTGGCCTAGTCTTGTGAATTTTAAGTTGCATGTTTTACTTTTTGTTTTTACAATGTTTTCCAACTTGCAGTGAAAGTAGTTATTGCTTTTGTAGCTGTCCCATATGTGGGGCACAGAAGCCCTTATGTCATCTCCTGATCCCGCATGGACGAAACATCCCTGTCCTGTTTACAAGAACTGAGGAACCTCAGCTCATGAAAGGAAAGGTCTATAATCAAATTGGATTGTCCCAATTTGTGTACTCTGAGTGCATGTCGAAGTAAACATTAAGTTTGAGGTTGACATGCAATAGTTTGGAGTTCTAGGCCGAGTCCAGACTTGATGTTGGAACTCTTCATAGTGGCAGCCCTGCATTTATAACAGGACTGAGTTGCTTAAATTAATTTTTCCACAAATTTAAGGCTTGTGTCCTACTGTAGGGCTTCCCCCCACTTTAAGCCACAATTGTCAACCTCATTCTCAACTAGACTCAAACACTAATTGAGGGTGTTCATAGCATAATTGCTGAGATCATCCAAGTGAAGCATTTTGAATGGACGTTGGATTGCAATGATTTCTATACGATATGACAGGTACCCAGGCTGAAGTATGCAACTTGAATTCATTTTATGATTTTTTTTTTTTTTAAATCAAGCTGAAGATGAGTTGAAGTATATTATCTAAAATGAGGTTCTAGATTTTAATGGCTGATTACTTTCAAGTGACTTAGTAACTCCATTGTGGCCTAGAGGATAGAGAAGGAGCATCCAAGACTACATCGTCTTGATTTGGATAAGGAAGCAAAGGCAGATTGTAGCAGACCAAAGAAGCCAGGAGCTCATTTGGTTTGCTGTAAAATACACATTTTTAATGTGTTTTCCTCTTTTGAAATCACAGAGAACATTCAAAGTCTTAGAATGATATGACCGGCCCACATGCCATTTGTAACAAAGAATTTTATGAATGAAATGGCGGCTAAAATAAGTGCTTTAAATCCCCAATTTTACAATTACAAAATTGCATTGCAATCACAGTAATGATACCCAAGTATGGTCAGTATATTGGGAATCAATATTTGAATGAAATTCTAGAATTCTCTGATCTATGTTTTACTGGTTTATTTATTTGACGTAACATTTGTCTGTGTACATATTAGAAGATGGACTGAACAATCATGGTAAAAGGGATTATTCTCTGAAATAGCAATTATGGTTTACCAATGACACTATTGACTGTTGACATTTTGTCACATTTACCCCATAATTGGGAACAAGGGAATTGATTTTGTTTGATGAAACAATGCTGTATTGGTGATCAGTGTAGCATCTTGTGATCAGTAAAAAACCTTTCAATCTTTGAGAGGATTTTATTGCATGTCATTGACTTTTTTTCTTCCCATACTTTTTTTTTGTACGCCTAATTTTTTTGCATTTTTTTCCTGATTGGTGGGTTAGGCACTGTAAACAAGGTTATTTACTTTATATCCAACTCTAGGGTGACCAGATGTCCCGCTTTCTGTGGGACTGCACAGCATTTTCATGCCTTTTCCCCATGTCCCACATATTGATTGACTAGTTTTCAAAAGCCAAAGCACAGAAAGAGACACCCACACACTAAAAAAAGTTTTCTCTTGTTCCGGCTTTCTGATGTCTTTAGTCTTCTATGACAGACTATGTTTGGGTTGTGGACTGTTAGTCAGGACAAAAGAGATTTGAGGGATGTCATCTTGGACTTTGTGGAAACAATTATCGCCATTTTTCACCATTTGGGGTGACATTTTATAAACCAAATGATTAATCGATCAGTCTAAAATAATCTTATCAGATTATACACATTTGGTTTGCTGGGATCTGGTCACCCTATTGACCACATGGAATGTGCATGTTAACATTGTTGGTCTCTGATTTTCCCCCATCCTTTTGATTCTAACAGTATTTTGCAATAGTTACATAAGTGAACATTTGCTGTATGCATTGACTGCTGTGTGACAATACAGGCTGCATATCGATTTTTGTAATGGCACCTTTTGTTTTAGAGTGAAATGTGGAGCTCAGGACTTATTGTTATTTTTTTCAAACAAAAGGGATGCATTTTTTCAAGCTGTTTGTAATCATGAAGAACATGTCCTCCTGTTGTCATTCCAAATAGTGACTTGCAATCATGAAGTTATGCTGGAAATAATTAGATAACAGCACTACCTGTGAAATTCCAAAAATAATTTCAGTCATGGCATGTGAATAAATCAGATAATCCATATGACACTGGCAGTTTCATCAAATGTTTAATAATAAAAAAGTCAAGTCATGTACAATGCAAATTAAAATTGCAGATTGATCATCAACATTCAGTTCAGGGCAGGCAAATGCGGTATGTTATTTGCTTCAAAGTCAACAGAAAATCAGTATAAACACCACAAGTCGATTCTGTTAACTTTAGTGCTACAGAAAAAAGCTTCATTTGATCATATTTTTTTATTAAGAATACAGTTGTTTCCCCCCCAAAATGGATCTTCCCTGAGAAAAATGCCCCGACGACAAACGAGTGCAGTGAAAACAGAAGGCAGTGCATCATGCACAGTAGGAGCCATTCGTTATGAAGGACTGGAACATGTGGAAAGCCGGGCCAGGAGCCCACTGTGGGACCATGTGACCTGCACCCTGAAACACAGAACAGCAGCATTTCACAACAGCTTGTGTCTGGGAGAGTTACAAGCACTTAAGCAGTCCTAAGTCCTGTCCAATCAGATTAGTTTTTCAATTTGATTTTAAGAAAGGACCATCATGCTTTTGTGCCAGATGTGGCAGCCATTTTGTCTGTGTTTACCTTAACTGTCAAGAAGGTGATGTTTCCAAATTGTTGGTAGAAGCCAGCAATCTGTTCATCATATAGCCAGCTGCTGTACTTGGTGGTTGGCTATGAACAGAAACATTGACATTTTGGTTCAATTCATCTGTGGGGGTGGACACCAACTATATTTTCATGACATCAGCCCCGGTTTACAGCCTTTACCTTCAGGCCCAGGTCTTCCACAAACCACTGGTCTCCCAGGAAGTTACAGGCCATGTCTGTGTCTCCGTTGTAGACCAGAGCACGCAGACCCACAGACAACAGCTTCAGATACACATCCTTCATTGTTTGGTAGAGGGTGATGTACTGCTCTCCAACATCATCACTGCAGTGAAGGAAACCATTCATTATGGGCATGATCGTGTCTAATGGGACACTAGATTAATCTCACTATCCTTGTGTAATCTCATTTATTTTAGATCATTTCCCCCTCCAAAATAACACAAAAATGTGAAGTTAAATGAACAATCAATTTGAGATAAGCCAGTTAGTTACTACTTTAAGTACCTTTACATACAAGGTATGTAAAGGTACCTTTACATACAAGGTATGTAAAGGTACTTAAAGTAGTAACTAACTGGCTTATCTCCCAAACTGTAATCTCCCAACCTAAATGCCTCTTTTTCTGCACAATTCCAGTAACTGATAGATTGAAGTTAGCATAATTTATAACGAAACTAATAATCATGTTAGATTTATCCATGGATTTATCCCATAACTTCCCAACCAAGCTTGAAGCATCACGTTTTGTTGCACCAATCTTAAATTCTCTACAGAATGTTCTCACAGAACAAAGTACTCTTAAGTTTAATTTGAAATCCACCTGTGTTGATAGTAATGCTGAAATGGGAGCCAAAGTGATTTAGAGCTCTGAAGTTGATAAACAGACTAATTTGCTGATCATCTACCTGCAAAGGTCCCATGGTGGCAGGATATCTGGAATATGCAAAGCTTTCCGCACATCGCCTCGGTTCAGCCAGTTTATCTGAGCTGTGCTGTTGATGCAGGGAGGGACTTCACCCAGAGACACGGAAGAACCTACAGTCTTCATTAAAAAATATATATATATTATGATGATACCAAAATAAAAAATAAAAATCCTTCCAATATACTAGACAAATCACATGCATAAAGGTTGTCCATAAAGGGGAAGCCTCACCTTGGACTCCCAGGGTTTCTTGTACTTGTAACTCTTAAACAGCTGACGCATGCTCCTCTCGTAGCCTTTGTGGGATTTCACTCCACCCTCGCAATCCATGTAAAGTGCATATTCATTGAGTCCGGACGCATACACAACACCGAGGGCCACATTCACCTGAAGGAGACACGGTGCAGACAAAGACAGAGGAGATTTCGCATCAGCCATCCAACAGCACTAGAAACGTAGCCTGGCTCCAGACCTTCAAAGCCACGCCCACTCCACAGTTGTGAATGGGCTCCTGAGTTTCTGAATTGACGATGCAGTTTGAATATCAGGCTACTAGAAACACCCAGGTGATTAAAAATGATGCATACGTACCATTATCTTGCAGGTTTCTGAACTGCTATTGTAGAAGTTACAGCTCCCCGCCTTGTCACAGCAATTTATGTTGAGATCGCTCCATAACCTGCACAGAAAACATTGTGTTAAAATTACATTCACTGCATCAACGCTGCAAAAATCTCAGCGTTTCCACTCGCGATATACATATTGTGAAACAGCCAAAGTCCCTCTACAACTGCCATGAAGGACATGTGATAATACCAGTGTGCAGTGAGGAAATACTGCATTAACTACACTACATCACAAAAATCAAGGTGATGATTTTAATTGGCGTCTCATGCAGGCAAGAACAGGAAGTATTAGCCTTTGTTAACGATAATGACACATAACTTTTTCTCTGCTCTCTGAATCTAGTCACAAGCCATTGGCCTATTTCACATCCTACCCAAATCACCCATTTTGTGTCTAAAAGGCAGAAAGTAAAACGGGTGCAAGCAAGATATTGATTAGAGCCCCGGCACTGGAACATCTAAATGGATTGGAAGTTTACTTCCAATCCATTTAAGCTTTACTTTAAGCTTTAAGCTTTACTTCCTGCCTTTTAGACACAAAATGGGTGATTTGGGTGAGATGTGAAATAGGCTAATCTAATATTTTGGTGGAGAGGATATCTTTTCAGCCCTTTCAAGAGGCTAAGCTTAGCCTAGCTTTAGGATATCTCAAAAAGTTATGAACAGATTTGCACCAAACTTGGTAGAAGAGCAGGACATGGGCCAAATTAGAACGGATTAACTTTCCATGCCCACTAGCCAAAAGGGGGCATGGCCATAGCCAATCACAAAATGGTGCATAACTTCCAAACAGATGTTGATTTATGATCCACTTTACACTTTAAAGCAGACACGTTGGCTCTAACATGTGCTACTTACTCTTCTCCCAAGACGGCGTGGTAGTAACCAAAGTACATCAAACTTTGGTCATTGAGGGCGAAACTGCTGAGACCATTGCCTACTGCAAAGCCCTAGAAAAACAACCATACATGAAAAAAGACATGTTAGATAGTTTACTTGCCTAAAAGTGTGCATATGTGTGTGTGCAGTTGTGCACATGTAAGGTATTTTGTAATTTGCACAAAACTGCTTCTCGATGACAAGTAGCAGCATTTTCTGCATTAAACTGCCCTCTAGTGGTGCTACTGATACTAAGTAAGCAGTTGCTGGTGCCAATACAAGAGCATCTGTCTGCAGGCTGCAAACAGACCCTTCTGGAGCAAAGTAGGCTATTTGTGGACAAGGCCATGAAGCATCTCACCTTGAAGTTGATCTTGGCAGTTCCTGAAGCCACGCGGAGGCTGAGGGTCGGGGCATAAATCCCACCATAACTTTCTCCAAAGATGAAGAACTCATTGCGGATGAACTTTGGAAACTTGACAAAGAAACTTTGCAGGGCAAGGTAATTATCATCGGCGACCTAAGAGAAGACGCAAGACAGAGCGGTGTTTCAAGGCGATGTTTTCATGAGATCCTTTTAAACTAGTTACTCCCCAAACTGAACTCACCATGTCATCGTTGGTTTTGTACTTCTTATCATCAGAGTAAGAATAGCCGACTCCTGCAGGAGCTTCCAGATACAGAACGTTGGCGATCTTGTTCCAGCTGAATTTGTTCTCATACAGCGTAGCCCCATCGTCATTTACCTAAAAGAGGAAACTCAACAATGCCTATTCAGAGTTACTTGAATTCAGCGCGCGGCGCAGGTAAAGCTACACAAGCACATGCGGCTCACATGAAAGGGGCCGTTCTCTGACAGGAATCCATCCAGCGAGCTGCAGCCAGGGCCTCCGTTCAGCCAGAGCACCAGGGGGTCGGCGAGCGGCTTCCTCTGAGACGTCACAAACCTGGGGACAGAGCAGAGCTACAGATCAGCAGATTCATGACATATTTTGATGATGTCACAGTGGGATTTATGACATCACAGCAGGACAATCACAGAGAAACAAACAAACAGAGCCCTAGCTCCCATTTATATGCTGATTATTATATAGGTAGGCTATGTTTCCATTTTCAAACAAGTTTACAATAAACGTTTGTCAGAAGTTTCAAAGTCAAACTATTTTAAAGGTATTGTTGCTGGAAGACTTGAGGAAGCAAAACAAGCTTGTCTTCCACTTCCCTAAAGTCTTCCTATTATGACGTCTTTCAGAGCTATATGGACTTGGTGCCAGTGCCACACTGGGGCTATTAAACATGTCTCATTCCAACCACAGACTGCATCAGGTGACTTCAGTGATTAGCTCCTCCTCTCAGGTTGCGATCACCTGTAGTTAGTTTGAGAAAAGTGAATTGCATCTTGACTGACAAGTTCAAATAAGCTTATTTTGAGATAGTCTTCCGTGAGTCGAACTCTCCATAGTTTAGGCAAAGAAATAGATATATATAAATTAAGTAAACAGTCTCACTTTCTTGATCTGATCAGTTCATGAAAGACACCAACTGTCCCTCTACCCCTAGTACAGTACATGCAGGAAGTACCCTACTGTTTTGTTGCGAAGCTGTTGAGTGACAAGATACAGTTCAGCCAGGCAAACAGCAGCTGCCAAAATCTAAATTAACGATACATTATTTGCAGCATCCTTATTCAGAAGTTCAGAAAACGTACCAATAGTGAAGGAACTTTCCATGGCTGGCATTCAGATAGCCAGACCACTGTTGATAGTTGGGTTTGAAGCGCATGCCTGGCAGCTCGGTCACCTCGTCAGAGTCGTACTGAGCCCACGCGCCCAGAACAAACACAGCGAGGAAGCACGAGCGCAGCAACAAACCACCGGCAGACATCCTGATTCTGTCCACACGCCTCGCTGCTAGCTGGCTAATCTATTCTACACAACCCGGTGTAGAGACAGTACAACGACCAGCGACTGTTCAACTTCCTACTGCAGTGCTGGTCCCAAGTAAGTGCTGGTGATCATATGACTGCAACTGCAGCTGTACTCTGTCGTGTCACGTGACCAGTGAGCGGCAGCCGAATGAAAGATAAAATAAAAGAAAGATACAAATCCCCCCAAAGTAACGTAATCATGTTGCGCCTGAAAATTGCTATTTATAGACCGAATGTTTATTTTTTCTAGGATAAGTTGAAGTTGTTGTTTTGTTAGTTTAAATAATAGACCCCATGATAACCCTTGACTATGTGGAATTTAGCATTTTATTCTGGTGAAATGGTGATTTCTTGAGCTTTTATTTTGAAACCCGGCCGGGAACCGGAACAACACGCGCCTAGTAGGCGGAGCTTACTTGGTTCATTTAACAGTGACCGTGACGCTGATGCTCGGGAAGAGTGGGTAAATTGTTGTAGAAAAAGTATATCTAATTTAATTGTGTGACAATTTACAATCTGTAAATTGTAACGTGAAAATACTGACGGGAATCGACAGTCATGTTGGAGTAGCGTAGCGATACCCCCTAAAATATCTATGGTAGCAACCCATAGATATATGGTAGCAACTCTGTGCCCGCGCTTGCTCCCGAATCACGATCAAGGTAAAAACAACAACAGTAATTAATCGCATTTTCAAGCCTTTCATCAAGATCGTGTGTGACATTATCGTTAGGTCTACGGTAGTTGTGAAGTGTGTGCATGAAGAATCAGCTAACAGTTAACTTGTAGCTAGTAACGTTACTCGCAAAACACTGCTTTTTCTTTTTACAGAGTAACGTGAGCGATTCGACTAACGTTAGTAGGTACATCGGTGCATGTGTTGAAGCTGAAAGCCACATTTAATATGAAATAGGGTTTCCGGTAAATTAATAAAATAAAACGTTGCTTTGAGTACAAAGCAGCCTAGTGAAATTATCAATCTACAGTAAATTACAAATTGTTTTCTACAAATTGTCCTTTTTACAGCATACTGTCACACCCATTCAAGCAGCCGCTGCAGGAAGTACAGCATGTGTAACTATTATTAATGATGGTTCCATTCCATGTAGGTGTTCCAGTGCCAGGGCCCTCATTAATGTTATTGGTTACACCTACTTTACTTCCTGCCTAATACCAACTCAAAATGGTTGATGTGAAAAGGGCCTATTAGCTAGAGTCTAGCTCTGCTGCTCATCCAGTCCGCCACCAACGTTGCAAAGGGGGGCGAGGGAAGAGAAACTCCAACTTGTAACACTGTGGTTTCGCTCTTCTCTCCAGCAGCATGGAGCACGAAGGGAGCACGGCTGTACCTGAAGCCACGAAGGAAGTGCACGAAACCCCGCTGATGAGACACCAGAGGAGCCTCGGAATGCTCACCCAGAAGGTTGTCACCCTACTGCAAGAGGCAAATGATGGCGTGTTGGATCTCAAAGAAGTAAGTAGGCCAGGGGCCAAATGTAGAAACCATGTGTACACGCAAATTAGTGTGCTGCACCACTTTCCACACAGGTTTCCGAATTTATAAAAATCCACGGGCTGTGAGAATGTGCGTACCGGTACACATCTCTCACACCATGAATTTGATAATTTCATCAAGGTCGGTGGTCGGTGGTTCGATTCCCGGCTCCTCCAGTCTGCATGTCGAAGTGTCCTGGGGCAAGATACTGAACCCTAAATTGCTCCTGATGGTGTGCCAGTACCCTGCGTGGCAGCTTGCTACCATTGGTGTATGCATGGGTGAATGTACCTACTGATTGTAAAGCGCTTTGGATAAAAGCACTATATAAATGCAGGCCATTTACCATTTACCAATTTCACTCGTTGACCCCTCGATCATAGCTAGTGTCAAAGGAGCACCCCAAAATGGCGTTGCAGGCTCCGTTCAAAATGGCCCTACTTGTAGCAATCACATTTAAACAGTACTTACACGCAAAGTTGCTGTCCATCGCTACGGGCAATTCGTGTTCCTAAATATTGCGTAGTTTCTAATACCAAGCTCCTGTAATCTTGCCAGAGTCTGTATTTTCCGCTCTTCCGGATGTGTAATTACGGGTTTCCACCCATAACCACAGCAGAGATGGTGCTGTTTCCCCGCTGGGAAGTGGAAGAACAATGGCGATTTTCAATGGAAAATATAAATTACAGGCTCTGGTATGACACAAACTGCTCAGAATTGGAAACTACACAATATTTAAGAACACGGGATTTGATCCAACTGACTCTTGCTTCATAATTAAGAAGTGCTTGTGTAGATAGAAATGTGTCTTTGATGCCAAAGAAAAGGGGGGAATGAGTGTGGGTCATTCAATCCTCGTCTACCACTTACAGCCACTGTACACTGAAACAAATACTGGTGGTTGGCATTCAAACTGAATACCGCCCAATTTAATATTCACAAATTCTACTTTGAAACATCAGCAACACTTTAACTTCAGGCCTCAGGTTTTTATTTCAGGCCTCGAGACAGTGAAAACATGAACATTTGAAGCGGTGTGTTGACTTCTGTATCTGTAAATGACTCTGAATGTTGCAACGCCACCGCTGGCTGATCCCTGATGCATATCATTCCAGTCAGACCTGTTGGAGGAAGCCTGAGAAAACGTGATTTCTTTTAGAATGGCTCTGATTTGCTGTGTGGCTAAACTGGCTTCCTTCTGCTTTGCCAGGCTGTTAAAGTCCTGGCTGTCACACAGAAAAGACGCATCTATGACATCACCAATGTGTTGGAGGGCATTGGTCTGATTCAGAAAAGGTCCAAAAACAGCATACAGTGGAGGTAAGTTTTTACCAGTTTGTCTGGAAGAATATGTACACAATCGTGTGAGAGTTTTGGTGCGTTTGTTAAAACAATATGTTTTGCTTTATCTGAAGGGGCGTTTACCCAGGAAGCAACACACAGGAGACGGCCCAAAGGCTGAACGCGTTGAAGTCAGAGCTGGACGACTTGGCGCAGAAGGAGAGTGTGTTGGACCTGCAGAAAGTTTGGGTGGAACAGAGCATCAGGAACACAACGGAAGACTCCAAAAACATCCCATATCCTTCTTCTGCGAGAAGCACTGTCGAAGCACAAACACATTGTTACCTTGAAGTTTTCGTACATTATTACACTATGCAGGGGGGATGCAGTATTCAAGTGTATTTGTGCAAAATCCACTGTATTCAATACAGTCACATTCTTCTGATTACAATTCTAAAAATATGGCAAAGTGAAACAGAAATGCATTCTATTATTGTCGCTTGTTATTTTGCTGATATCTTGGGTATTGCAGTTTTATTGTTCCTGAAAGTGCATTTGAACAGTACTTATCTTATACTGTCAGTTACCAGTGAAGAATTGATCATCTTTATAGATTCAGGTTGACAAGAAGATACCAACCAACTGAATATCTGATGTTTGAAATTGAGAGCGGTGAGAACTGGACGGCAGTCCTACCTTCAATTGTATCTCATAACATTAAAGAATAGGTGGGTCTGAAGTAGTGGGCAGATAGTGGAGGTGACACGTATATTTTTTGGAGAAAACAATCACTATCATACTTGCAAGTTTACTCCTTTCTGATGTAATCCTATAATTCTTCAGGTTATTCTTTGATCAGATCAACACCCTATTCCAGGTTGAACCTTAACTCAGATCAACTCTTGCCTATGTGAACCATGATGATATCTGCAGCTGCTTCAATGGTATTCTCTCTTTATTCCCTCTCACTTGTTTTGTTTACGTTTGTGTCAGCAGCATGTCTTGCTACAGATGAAAGTGCGTAAAGCGGTAAACCCAATCTGCTTGCAAAGGTCTGTGGTTAACAAATGTTGATGGGAGTGGTAATTTGGGTTCAGCAGGATAATCTTCACAAACGTGAATCACTTTTATGCCTTTTGAAGCGTTTTCTAAAAAATCGTGTTTAAAAAAAAACGCATTTACGTTTCAAAAGTCATAAAAGTGATTCACGTTTGTGAAGATTATCCTACTGAACCCAAATCACCGCTCTCATAAACTTTTGTTAACCACAGACCTTATTTTATGCATTCAAGTGAAATCCTCATTCTAAAACCCATTGACTTTTCCCTGTAAGATCCAGGAAGTCCGGGACTTCTGCCTTCCGATACAAAAACACGTCATCCCTGCGGCACTCTATACTATACTGATTGTTTTTTGGTTATGGGTCATCATTGGCCTCAAGCCGTTGGAGCAAAACACGCATCTGAGCCAATCTATTGTCAAATATTAAAGCAGAAATCACTGAATTTGATATCACAGTTATGCCCAAGTCGGCTTTTAATCAGTGGGTCCACTGTAGGGATGGCAGAGGATAACTCTTCACTTGGGAGGGAGGGGGAGTCTGGCTCTGAGCAGCAGCACAAGTTGTTTGGTGCAGATCAGCAGTTATAATCCATCTCTGTTCCTACTCAGGAAGTGAACATTGGAGAAGCTGATAGTTCAGGAGGCGCAGCACAGAAAGCTTGTCTCTTCCAGTGGTGCAGTGCCGCAGCTCGTTTCCCTCTCCTCCGTCTCTGAGCTCACTGCTCGTTTCCCTCTCCTCCGTCTCTGAGCTCACTGCTCATTTCCCTCTCCTCCGTCTCTGAGCTCACTGGGCTCGAAGCCTGTGCTGCTATTGAATAGTCTTGATTAATATATCTGCAGGGGAGCTTAGAGAGTTGGGATTAAAAGTATAACAGTATATTCCAACTTTTGAAATGGAATGCACACTGAATGTGCAAAATATTAGGGGCACTTGCTCTTTTCAGGAACTACACTGATGAGCCGAGTCCAGGTAAAATCCGTGATCACTGATTGATTTCCCTTATTAAATGGACCAATCACAAAGGAGGATATGGATGAAGAAAAGCAGAGGAGTTAGATAATACGTTTGAAGTTTTGAGGCTGCAAGTCAATACCAAGATGTCCCTAATATTTTGCAAACCAGCAATCCGTCGGTTAATTCCTGTGCACCCCCCCCCCCCAACCTCTGGGGGCAAGCTTGTTTCAATAGCTGTATAACCGGAACCCGCGACTCAACTTGCCTGGCCACGCCCCTTTATGCTAATTTTACCAAGCGCTCGTGCTATTATTAGGAAGCGCTATTATGCGGATTTAATCTGTCTGAGTTCTAACATGGTTTAATATACATGTAGGCAAAAAGACCCCGAACAAAATTACATTTTCTTTTGATTTAAAATGCACAAAGACCAAATTATTGCTCAAGGTTTTCACTGTAGCTCTTGTCTCTGCAGGTAACACCCTCTTGGCAGTACGCGCACCATATGGTACACAGTTAGATGTTCCGATACCAAAAGCTGTAAGTCCTGCACCAATACAACATGATTTACTTCCCACTTTGCTTGATCTCAAACGGGGGTGATTTAGTGCACGTGTGCATCTCCCCACAGGTGCAGAACGGTGAGACGAAGTATCAGATCCATCTGAAAAGCACCAACGGGCCCATTGACGTTCTGCTTATTAACAAAGACCCTGTAAGTTCTGTTCCTGTGTTGCTGCCGTTCCCACCGCCTGCAGAACTTCTAGAGAGTGGCAAATTAGCCGCGTCTTGTGCATTGGCAATGGAAGCCTCGGCTATTAGCAACCAGTCTGCTGACAAAGCTAGCACTCAATCTGGTCAAACGGCCTCAGCGGACTCACAGCCTCTTCAGTCATCACCGCTGATGAAGGCTGAGCCTCACGGAACTGATGCGTCTGAAGGTGAGTAGCTTTGTTTGGGGAATTGGCTCCTGAACTGGACTGTTATGGATATGACCTGATCCAGCATTTGTGTTGTTCTCCCTGTAAGACCTGATGCAGCGTCTGCGTCGTTAACCCTTTCAGCAAAGATACTTTATAACCTCCGGGACACAAAGGAGGGACCCCGGAGCACACTGATAGATTTACAGCTTTTATTATTGCGAGCAAGACTAACGTTTCAACACTACTGTGTCATCATCAGAGACAAAATGGTCCATTTTGACTGCAAGGGACTTAATATGATGGAGGGTCTTTCTACTGGAATAATCCAAACTCATCTCTCCAATCTTTTTTTTCTGATTTCCCCCCCCATTTTCTCCCCAATTGTACTTGGCCAATTTTTCCCCCTGCTGCCCCGGTCGCTGCTCTACCCTCTGCCGATCTAGGGAGAGTAGACTAGCACCATGCTTCCTCCGACACATGCGCAGTTGCCAGCCGCTTCTTTTCACCTGGCAGCGGGGAGCTTGACCGGCAGGACGTAGCATGTGGGAGAATCATGCTATTCCCACCAGTTCCCTTCCAGGCCCCGTACAGGCACCCCGACCGACCAGAGGAGGCGCTAGTGCAGCGAACAGGACACATACCCCTAATCCGGCTTCCCACATGCAGCCACAGCAAATCATGCCTGTATGGACGCCCGACCAAGCCGGAGGTAACACGGGGGCGCGAAACCTGCGACCTTCGTGTTGGTAGGCAGTGCAATATTGATTGGCTGAAAGCCCGCTGTAAAAGTAATGGAAAGTAATCAGTTAGATTACTTTTATATTGTGATACTTTGATTACCTACCTTACTGATTACAATTTTAACAGGTTATTCATAATTGTATCGGATTACATTTTTAAAGTAACTCTCCCAACCTTGCATATAACGTTACCATAATAAATTGCATCTAGTTACTCATGATGTTACTCACTCACTACTTTTTTTTCCTGAGATACTTTTTTACTCTCTTACTCAAGTAAGTATTATTATTTTTATGGGCACTTTTTTACTTCTACTTGAGTAAATATATTATAAAGTAACTGTCCTTTTAATTGACTTCCGTTTTTGTTTACTCTCCCCTCCACCGGTTATATTATGCATACATTGTCTGTATCTATCTATCTATCTCTCTCTCTCTCTCTCTCTCTCTCTCTCTCTCTCTCTCTCTCTCTCTCTCTCTCTCTCTCTCTCTCTCTCTCTCTCTCTCTGACACATGCATACAACTAATCATGTTTTCACATCTCTTGTACTATGTTTCCCTTCAGTGCTGAGTGTTCTTATAGTGATTTTTAATGTTTCAGTGCTGGGCTTATCAAAGGGCATGGCAGACATGCTAGATCCAACCAAAGGTACTAAGCATGTTTCATGTTGTGTCTGGCAATTATTTTGGTCTACTCTGAATTCCACTGTGAATTTATTGACTGTATATATCAATGTATGAATAAGTGTGTTCTCTTTCTCTGTCTCGCCTCATTTCTGTAGAATTTATGAATGCTGATCTAATCACAGAGCTTATGGCTTCTGAAGGTAAATGTTTCAACGCGCCATATTATCATTCTGACAAGATCATTTGGGTCAGTCTTACATTGGTACTATATATCCTATACACTCTGCTCTCCACTCCTTTTCTCAGTTTTCTCTCCACTCCTCCGTCTGTCTCCCCCCCCAACTCACCATGACTACAACTATAACCTGGAGCATGAGAGTGAGGGCCTGTGCGACCTCTTTGACATCCCTGTTTGATCTTGGCCTCCCGGCCAGTGAAAAGGCAAGGCTGCAGAGGAGTATTTTTGCTCCAGAACATGCACAAAGTCATCTACTTCTGAATAGTTAAATGCTGATTTGTTGGAGAGACAAAAAAACAACTGTGAGTGCTCCCCGTGGAGGGGGGGGAGTGAAATATCATTTCTCTATGGAGATGAATAAAGTCTATTCTTGCTCTTTTATTCTCAAAATGTGTCATTGATCAAAACCTCCTCTAGAGGTCGCACTTCTCCACTGCAGCATTTATTGTGCATTTTGTTGGAAGAGGAAGCACATGCATCACTTTGCAAGGAATTCCAAGTTATTAGAAAAACAACCAAATTAAACTGGTGGAATGTCCTGGGTATCATCAGGCACCTGAACAGGGAGGAGGACTCGGGATGGTTCCACAGCAGCTGAACTGGCTGCTCTGGAGCTGCAGAGCAGCATTATTCAATACATTTATTTATTGATGAAATTAGTACAGATGAAATAAGTTGCGTTGATGGGTTTGTGCTCTCTGTTCTAGGTGATGAGACAACTCAGAATGCTGAAATTAGGAAAAGCCCCGTGGAGAATGCTGAAGGTGTCAGTGTTGCTGCAATGAATTGAAGTGAATCTTTTAGACATTTGTTTTTGTATGTCTTGTATGTATTTTGGAATAAAGTCTGTTCTTCTCTTTACTCACTCTCTACATCTACTTTGTTTCCCCTTTTTTGCTGAGATTGTCCCTGTTGTAACTATTATCTCTCGCCCTGTAGTAGAATAAACTACTGACTGATTTAACCACCAAGCTTAAGGTTATTCATGCGCTAAACGGTTCATAAGATGCAAATGAATTGTAATGACAGAAGAACCAGGGAATCACAATGAGGACGGAACTATATTGCTCTACTCTAGATATTCATCATAGAAATTGCCATTCTAGTAAATGAAAAGAAAAATGCCAGTGCAGCCGCAGACACCATAATGCTACAAATAATATGAAAATTATGTGTATCTGACTTCTGTCTGTCGCTTATGATTTTAGATTTTATAATTAATGCTGCACTTCCAGTTTGTGGTTAGACAGTCATCAACATGGAGTGTTTTGTGTGTGTGTGTTTGCAAAACAAACGTAGCTGACACAGTTTAAACTAAAGTACCGGTATTTGATTTAGCAAAACGAAGGCTTCTAATAACATGTTTCATATTGGAAGCTATGAAATGGCATTGAGGGGCAAGAAAGAAGCCCATTTGCGGTGACAGTGATGTCATGGGTGTGGCATCAATCTATGCATGAGTTTTCAAACTCTGAGACTGTGGGCCTCCCCTCAGACAAAGCTTGGAAAAAGGTGCCTCCCCTAGTTGTTTACTTTCTCAGTTTCAGTAAATTCTTGGATGCCTATGGGATCATGATTATTTGATCCCATAGATACTCAACAATTGAGCCAAAATATTGCTGTTTGACATACTTACAGACTACATCAAATACATAAACATTTCTGCCTCTCCCTTTAACAAAATCACACATTTAGGCTATTATATGATTGATTGATTGATTGATTGATTTTCTTTATTTAAGTGTCATGCTTCGAATGAAGCCCAACCCACATGGGCTTACAGGACAATTTTACTGTTCATCATTTAAACAAACAATGATCAAAACATAAAACCAACAGAAAACACCCAAAATACACACAGTAAAGTTGTACAGCATGAAAACCACCACCTGAACCTACTTAAAGAGCTGTGCTTGCCTTCTATTCCAGGCCCTAGAGATAAAGTTAGCAGTCTTAAATACCTCAGTCTTAAACAACCACTCCAACTTCTGGCCATCATCTGCCCAGAAGAGCTCAGGTCTTTGCTTTTGCATTTCGTCAAATAAGGAAATCCTGTGTTATATGTGATGTGATAACTTGATAACTAAATGTAATAACTAATGTCATATTTTTTCACTTCCATTCACCAAGCCTTCCCTGAAACTGCTTGGAGCCCCCCTGGGGAGGCCCGCCTCCCACTTTGAGACATCATCGGCGACCTGGCCACTTTCTTTTGCTGGGGACAGACAGAAGGACAGACCAGACCCTCTTGTAGACGCCTCGGCCCCAGAAGTTCAAGGTGACTCAGGTCTACCGATTGCAAGAGTGCAGTCAGTCAGAGGCTACAAATCTGACTACAACCTTGTTTTGTGGAAAGACACATGGTGATGTCCTCAACACCACCTAATAAGAATGCGAAGTGTGTATGTGAGCAGAATTGTGTTCAGCCACAGCTATGCGATTTTACGTGCGATCGGGCTGAACCATTCAGGAAGTGGAAAGAGCACCCCTGCTGCGGGTGACCTAACGGGCCGTATTTCTTAATTAGGTAATTAGGGCCGATTAATTGCCGTATTTACCTAATGATTGCCCTAATCACCTAATGAGTGATGTCACTCAAGCACCGATGACATCATCTGGTGACATCATCACTGATGACAGCAAAGTGTCTGTGTGTGTGAGCAGAATTGTGTTCCGCCACAGCTATCTTGCGATCGGGCTGAATCTTTCAGGAACTGTAAAGAGCACCCCTGCAGGTGCCATAAATCACTGGTGATGTCATAGACATTGTGACATCATCAGTGATGTCATAAATCTTCCCTGCTGAGGTTATACATTTGATTACTTGCTCACCGCTGCAGCGACAACATGGAGTGGCATGGCAGAGGAATCAAGTCGGACATGAGAAGTGACAGTACTACAGAGGACGACAAAGCCATTTTGGCACAGGATGTCGGTGTGGAAACCCACTGTGCTCGGACTCCAGCTGGCTCGACCTCGGAAGGTCCTGCTTCAGCTTTGCAGACTGATAACAACCTGGCTCCAAAAGTGGAGGTTTCCTCTGCTCGGCCAAAAAGTGAGCATGAGGCTGCCCAGACGTCTATCTTAAAAAATGATAACGATAAAATCCCAGATGTGGACGCAGGCAACCAAAGTGAGTGGCAACCTGCCCTAATTGACTTGGCAAACACTGTAGTCGGTGATGTCATCGAAACAGCCAAGGCAATTGTGGCAAAGGAAAACAAAATGGAGAGACGGCAAGCTCCAATAGTGGCACCTGGCACCTCTAGCGTCTTCCCACGGCAGCTAGAGAAGAGATGCCGTTAAAGCCAGTAAAGATGCGGAGATACTGGCATCTCAGAGATACAGGTAAAGATGCCAGCATCTTTCAGAGATACCGGTAAAGATGCCAGCATCTCTGAGAGATACCGGTAAAGATGCCAGCATCTCTGAGAGATACCGGCAGTAGCGGAGCGTACACCGGGGCAGAGGGGGGCCCCCTAAGAGCTTCGCCCCCCGTGGGCTGATGGGGTCGCTCCGCCCCTGGATACCGGTAAAGTCACCATCTCTGAGAGATACCGGTAAAGATGCCAGCATCTCTGAGAGGGGCCAGGAAAGATGCCTGCATTACTGGCATCTGTGAGAGCTGCCGGTAAAGATGCTGGCATTACCGGCGTCTCTGAGCAGTGCCGGTAAGAGATACCGGTAAAGATGCCGACATCTTTACCAGAGGAAAGACTTTCATCATTCGAAAACAGTCTTCACTTCAGTGCCCAGTTAAAAAGCAAATTTGATTCTGTTTTAATTTCCTTGGTAAAAAAAAAAAAAAAGCAGCAAAATACAGCATGTTGTTCACTTTACATAAGAAGGTAGCTACATAAGGTGGTTAAGGGGTTTGTAATAACATCAGGGAAAATGGTGTTTAATATGAAATTGTTTCCGAAAATTAGTTCATAATCTCGGGTTAATCTCCAGTTGAAATAAGGTATCCATCTAACCGTTAATGAAAACTGGGGCTAGCTACTTACAGTATTATGAGGCTAACACTTGGAAGCAAGCCAAGTATTCCAATCTCAACAGCTACTTTCTCCAGCTGATTTCCCCAGTGCCATGCTTGTGTTTCGAGCAGAGAGAGAGGAGGAAAGTCTGGGGTGGATCCAGTTTCTCATTGAATATTCCTGCGGCCAATCGAGCCGTGCCGCACTGAGTGACTGCTGTTCCCCGTGGTATCAATAATACAAGAGGAAGTTATTGTCCCTCTGCAGGCCGCAGTGTCACACAGCTAGAGGAAGGGGAGTGGGTCCTTTCACTCTGCCCTCTAGGGTTTCAGGGCCTGCAGACAGTGGGGCTGACACTGGGGAGCCTGCTGCTGCTGTTGCTGTGCCCCTTGTACAGAGCTTGATTGTATGGCTGGCGTGACCGAGGGATAAATGTGTCTAAACAGTGACAGCCTGGCCCGGGCCGGCAGGAGCAGTAGGTAAGACTACACCCCCACAGAAGCACAGTCACAAGATGAGTCCCAGCTGAGAGACGAGTCAATAGAGAAATTAGTCAGTGGGAGACATTGGACAGTAAGAGAATGGGATGGATAGCTTGGGTGTGATTAACATGATCCAGATTTTCACCTTGTTTGAGTAGCTAGCTGACAGCTGTGACCTTCCTATAGAGCTTTGCGATGGTCCAAAATACTGCACTGGAAAGCAAAAATCGAGTTATTTTTGGTGTGATTTTAAGAATAATCACACAAAATAAATAGATTTTTGTTTCAGGACATCAGATCAGGACGTATGTCTATAGTATAGAGTCTATAGACATACATCCTGATCTGATGTCCTGTATAGACTATACAGTATGTCCTGATCCACTGTTGATATTCTTTCTATGTATTATCACAGAAAATAGTCAACCTATGATGGTCAGATGACTCCATGAAGCCATGAATGAATTAATTTATTTGACAAATTAAAAAATACAAGACACCAACAAGCATACAGTATAAAATGATTCAGCAGGATATGACAATAAAGTCGTGAAACTTATTTCCATTGTGGTAATGCATCACTCAAGAAAAACGAGTTGACAAAGTAGAGAGAAGCACCGAGAGAGATCAGCTGCTAGAGGAGGTGGGTGGGAGGGGTGCAGAAGGAGAGAGTGACATGTAGAGAAAGTAGGAGAGATGGTGAAAGAGAGAGTGGCAGTCCAGAAGAGGTCGGCGCAGAGTGCAGTGATACCTGCAAGTTAGAGATGCTGCCAAAGCCTTGAACGGATATTTAAACTAATGAATGGAACGTAACTGTTGGTGAGTTATGAAAACATTTACTTTCCTAATTTTAATTATTGTAAATGATCATTGGCATTTTAAATTGATAGAACTTACTCAACCTAAATTAGATGTATTCTGTGGTTAGCTTTTTGAACAGTGAACTTGATAACAATCACATTGTGTGCACATTGGATAAAAAGATGTGACATATTTGTTTATATCAAAAGACAATTCACAACTTAAACAATTTCTTTGGGCATTCCTCGTCCGCAACCCTGTTCATGTTCAGTATCACAAATTGCTCCACCTCTAATTAGTTAATAGAGTTATGGTTATGGTAAGGAGAGATTACTGCTACTTGTTTTATTAACCATGCTGTGAAAGTGGTAAGGTTAGCCAGCCAGTCATTAAGGTTTAATATCCCCTCTCCGGTATAGTCTACTTTACTCCCTGTGTTAATCCCTTCAATGAAAATGAAAAAATCTAATAATTAAAACAAATGCATCTATTTAAGCAGGGTTTTACGTCATCCTTAGGACAAACAGACTGAAGAGAAGGATGTGACATCACTGTGGTGTTGTGCACACTGGCATGAGATGAAGATGGCAGGGAAAGGGCCAGGGATGGCCACTCTTGGATTCACAAGCATCTTAGTTTGTGTTATTTTACTGGGACAAGCATCCGCTGAGAGGACAGGTGAGTACATCATCTAAACGTGTCCGTCAAATACAGTCTTTGTATATTGTGCTACATGTGCATGACATAATGCTGGCATTAGCTCTCCTTCAATTAAATTCTTTCAGGAGGAAATAAAGAGGACCAAAGAGATGCCATTCTCAGGGAAATAGTTTCAAAATGGAGTAAAGGAAGCGGTTGGAATCCCCCCAAAAACTCTCCAGAAACTAACAAGGACCGCAAAGTACACCCTTTGGTGAGGAGCATCATGGGGAGTCTGAAGACACTTGGTCTCCTGCCCAGCAAGAACATGCCCCTGCCCTCGCTAAACAAGGGGGTGGACAGGCACCGTCTCTCTTCCTTCCTATACAACATCTCCCATTACCTCCAAGAGGTGGGAGCCGAGCTGGAGGAGAGACAGACGGTGTCCGACGAGGAGCAGCTATGGGAGAAGGTGCTGCAATCCTTCTTCCAGTCTGAGGGGAGCGCCGCAATGAACCAGTGGAACGGGAGGCTGCCGCCCCGGCCCAGCGTCCGACTCCAGGACTGGTTTCTGGCCCTGCGGGGAAGCCCTCACTGGGACTGGTTACTGGGGCTGCTGCAGAGTCTCATCACTATGTCCGAGCGTCTCGCCGACCGACCGCTCTTGGCTCTCCTATCTCAGAACTGGAGGACAGTGAGCGCCGTGCTGGAAACTGTGCTCCAGGCACTGGTCAGTGGAACCTACGGGCAGGCCAGCGCCGGCCTGCAGGGCTTCATCTGTGCACTGAAGGGCCGTAGTGACTGCGCCTTCAACGTCAGCTGGCTTCAGCAGCTGCTGCTTTTCCTGGAGACCCGCAACTGGAAGCCCGTGGTCAGTTTACACCCAGAAGGTGAAGGCGGTGAACAGAAAAGGGGCTCAAGTGCGTTTGGACGTTTAAAGCCCTTCAGCTTGCCTCCTGAGGCCATGAGGCCGGAAAACGGGCTTTCTGGAAATGCCTCTGTGGGAGACACGGGCGACGATGCAGACTCCATGCAAAGCTTACTGTTGCAGGCACTGTCACGCTCAGGTGGAGGAGCGAGGGCAGCCCACAAGTTAGCGGAGAAGAACCCAGCTCTGGTGCAAAGCCTGGATGGGCTGAGGAGGGGTCTCCTGCACAGGGTGGGTAGTTCTGTCTACAGTAACCTGAGGAAGAAAGTGAACCGCGTTACCATGGCGCTGCTTGATGATGTCAGCGGCATGGCGGATGTGCCACAGCCGAACCCACGGGGGCGATGCTCAGTGGGTGAGTATGTGGAGAAGTTGGACTCAGAGAGGTCATTGACACCAACACAAGAGATAAACATTCCCATGACACAAAGAGAGCGGTTGAGTGATTGTCATCTTCATAAAGCATAGCTCCTTGATATCAGATCAGAATCTGACAATCAAATCATTAGATAAGAAAGAGAATGCTCCAGTTACATCGGAAGAGGGTTCAGGTAACAAATACTTGAAGAGCAGGAGAAGATAAGGGAAGGCAAGTGTCATGTTGTGGTATGAGGACGGTGACGTTCTCTATGCCGAGTGGCAAGTAGCAAACACAGCCTGCAGGCTTGATATGATTTGGCTTCCTCCTAACATTCACTCTGCTTCACTTGCTCAGTCTGTCCTGAATGCTGAGGTGATGCTTTGAATGAACAAACAGGAATACTGAATCTTCACAAGTGACTAATGTTCCAGCTTGCTGCTGGCAGCAGGCCAGTGCCAATTTATGAAGGCACACAACAACATTTGGACGCTTTGCTCCAAGTGAGGCTCCCGAGAAAAGCAATGACTGCTAAAAGCTTGCTATTAACTACTTAGTAAGACAATTTAAATGTACTGCAGGTCAAAAAGAAGTCATACGTTCTTTTGATTGTACTCAGTGTCATTCACCAAAATACAGAAAGGGAAAGCCACTGTGACTGACACTGCTTTAAAATCATTATGTTCATCTTGGTTCATTGAGAGCATCTGTCATACCTTCAATCCCCTGGCCCGGCTAATCTCTTTATCCTTTCATTGATGTCAGTAACATGATCGCCCGGCCATTGTGTTAGCTGAGCTGTGCTGTTGCATCGAGCATAATTGTAATGCTGCAAGGTCATCTAGTTGCTTTCTCCATCATTCAGCCCCTTTGCCTGACTCCACTGTGATTTTTATGTTAATATCTGCCTTCCATCTGTCTTTCTAAAGGTGACCTGCGGCAGCTCATATTGTGGTAAGATATTTTATTCATAAAGATGACGATCACTATATCATTTCCCTGGCTAAAATATACAGTGTATACACACACACACACACACACACACACACACACACACACACACACACACACACACACACACACATATATATATATATATATATATATATATATAAAAATAAATAGTTGTATATAGATACAGTATATATAGATATAGATAAAGAGATATATACTATATACAGTATATAGATATATAGTATACTGTATATCACAACATTAATATTAGACCTTCAGGTTGATTCTTTGTTAATAAAAGAACAGGAAGGTCAAAGTCCCAATAGCTTCATGTTTCTATGCCATTGTTTTCTCTAACCTGCCCATGCATATTTAGGGGGATAAGACATAATGTGACGTGGAACACCCAGGCATTGGGTTTTAGCTCCCAGGGCCTCCCCAGCACCCTCCCCTTCCTGTCCTGCCCCTCCACCGAGGGAGCTGAACTCAGTTCAGGACTCACATCGTCCCGCTCAGCTCAACAAACTCCGCCAACACGAACAGTCTCCAAAAAGAGTCATGGGCCTGACCTCCCTCCCGCACCTCGCCGGCACCACCCCCGGCACCACCAGCCCAGCATCAAGGGAGGTGGAGGAGGCAAAGACCAGCATAAAGAGGCGGATTTCTCCACCTCCACAGAGATTCTGGAGGCAGCGTGTAACGCATCCATCCCAGGCCTGACAGGAGTCTCCAACTTCACAGTGTTCCTCTATTGCAACCTGTTTGAAGGGGAGAATGGCTCAGTGAACCCTGCAGTGGCTCAGATGGGACTGGACCTGCATGCCACTTGCTCTGATGCGGCCTGGTACCTGTCTGCAGCCGAGGAGGATTTCCTCTGGCTCCATGTGTGCAGCGAGTACTTTGCCCATGAGTTCAACAACACTGTGTGTGCCAACTCCTCTTTCTGGCTTCAGAAAGCAAACCAGGTGAGATAGGACTTGGTAATAATGGTCATTTTGAGCACCTTTACAATACAATCACATTACCCACAAATGAAAATTCTGTCATCTCACCCTCATGCCAAATGAAACACAGGTGAAACTTGTCCATATAACACACATATAACACACATATAACACACATATAACACACATATAACACACATATAACACACATATAACACACATATAACACATATAACACACATATAACACACATATAACACACATATAACACACATATAACACACAGGGAGGTTGCCAGTGCAACGTAGTCGTAGCAGCCTTCTCCAAAACAACTGACGTCAATGGGGACCTGAGTTCCATAACAAAAACAGACAGACAACCACATGGTGAAGAAGAACTGAAGAACTGGTCCCCACAGACAACCACATGGTGAAGAAGAACTGAAGAACTGGTCCCCACTGACTTCAGTTTTGGAGAAGGCTGATATGGAGATGTGCTGGCAAACCTCCCTGTGCGTTAGATGGACAAACCTCAAAACCATTTTCAACTGGCATAAGGGCGAGTAGTAGATGATGACACAATTTCCATTTTTGGGCGAACGACTCCTTTAATTAATGTTTTCTAGGAATATTTGCTAAATGATTAGCCAGGGCAAAGTGTATTTGTGCTTTGTGTATTATTTCTTACCACTCCTATGCCCTTTTTAACAATGGTACACATTCTAACTTTGGTATTTGCAGGAAGCAGCAACAAAGGACTATCATTATTACTTCAACCAGTCCAGCATAGATGACCTGTGTGTGCAGCTGTCAGGTGAGTCGGCGGGCAGCACAGCACTGGATGAGAACTGTCTGGCTCAGCTGGGCAGCAGCTCGCTCACCGCCCGCGACTTCAGACACTGCTTCCTGCCCAACAACTCTGTCCTCATCGCGGCCCTGTGCGGCAGAGAGCCGCCCAGCCCGCGCCACGCCTTCCCAGAGGGCAGCTGGGCCGCGGCATACTGCACCAAAATACACAACGTCTCGGGGCGCGTCGACCCCGCTCTCTCCCGCGTCGACGACCCCGCCGAGGAGACTTGTCAGTACCGGGAGTGGGCGACGGACCACTTCACCAACGCCACCCTGCTGGAGCTCTGCGGACACACGCAGGGCCTGAGAGAGTACATCTGTCAGAACGCCTCGCTCTATCACCAGCTGTTACAATCCATGCCTCAGTTCTCCGACGTGTGTGCTCAGCTGGAGGCGGAGCTGGAGGGCCAGAAGTGCTTGCTGCAGAGGTTTTTCGACATGCTCCCGGCGCCGTACAAGTTTGACACGTCGCAACTCTGCGTGAACTCCCTGGTGGAGGTCCTGCACAAGCTGAGCGTGTGCGAGGTCGAGGGCGGGGAGCGCGGAGGCTTTCTCGTGGTGTTGGGCTACGTGCTGCGGGTGCTGGACTTCATGGTGGGGCTCTCCTCGGGTCTGGAGGAGGGCGAGGGCGAGGCGAGGCAGGGGTTGGGCCAGGCCATCCTCCTCTCCAGTCTCCTCGACAACGCCTCCTTCTGGGCCACGCTGCAGCCGGAAGCCTCCCTGAGCGTCCTTCAAACCGTGGGAGTCTTCCTGCGCAGAGAGCAGAACCCCTCTGTCAAGGAGGACCTGCTGAGCTGCTTCAGTGTAAGATAGATGATGCCCACACACACACACACACACACACACACACACACACACACACACACACACGCACATGCACACAGGCCAGCAATGATTGGATAACATGTCTCCTCAGCCTGTCTTGTGGGACCTCATACAGCAAGAAGACAACTCCTCCGCTCTCAGAATTCTGATGCAGGTACCTGGCTGTGCAGCTACTGTACATTCACACAGTTCACACACACACCCATGTACAAACCATGAGTTCATTGAGCTTGATTGGTTGGCTTTATTTACTCCACCAGGAGTATCTCCAAATGCCAAGAGAGAGCATCCGCACTCTCGTGATGTCCGCCGAAAAAGATGCCGTCAAGAGATTTCTTTCTCATATGCATCGAAGCTGGGACCAGCTACACGTCGAAACCACCCAGGTTTGTTCTACATCCACTGAATGTGCAACGTATTAGAGACACTTTCTTTGTGAATACACTGATTAGGTCAGTGGTTCTCAAATTGTTTTCACATGAAGGACCCGTAAACTGACAAAAATTAGACCACGGACCCCCATTTGATAGGATTTTGTCCCACGGTCCCCCATATGATAATAAGATTGATGCTTTTAGATGTTTTAGTACAGAAAGTGTATGAAACCCATGTCCAAAATAGTTATTGTGATACTTTTGAATGGAATTATAGCGAAAATAAATTACCCCCCTTTTGGCTGGGGACCCCCTGGAACCCCCTCAAGGACCCCTGGGGGTCCCCGGATCCCCATTTGAAAACCACTGGATGAGGCGAATCGAGGTGAAAGCCATTATCCCGTATTGATCTCTCATATTAAATCTATACGAGTCACAAAGGAGGAGATGCAGATGAAGAGAAGCAGATGAGTTAGAGACGGGTTTTTTTCAATAGCTTTGACACTATTGAGATGTGGATCCCTAATGGTTTGTACCTTCAGTGTGCTATCAATGCAATATGAGACTTGCTGGCTCTCTCTTGCACTCCAATAGTGCTACAAGTGTCGGTTGACACAGTAATGATAGTTAAAGAGGTCCTACTTGAATACTGATCAGTCTCTCTCTCTCCCTCTCTCTCTCTCTCTGTCTCTCTCTCTCTCTCTGTCTCTCTCTCTCTCTCTCTCTGTCTCTCTCTCTCTGTCTCTCTCTCCCTCTCTCGCTCTGTCTCCCTCTCTCTCTCTCTCTCTCTCTCTCTCTCTCTGTCTCTCTGTCTCTCTGTCTCTCTCTCTCAGCCTTCGCAAAAAGAGTTACAAGCCATGGAAACAATGACAGCTGCCTTCATTCACAAGTTCCCGCGAGTGACCCCAGAGCTTTTTGTGGACCTGTCTCAGTTCATTCCCTTCATGTCCGTCTCCGACATCATGAGCTTCCCAGCCTCCCTGATGATCAACGACAGTGTGTGAGTTGCCGGGAACCAACAACTCTCACTTTTTAATCTCGACGTTCTGCGCGTCCAGAATCGATGCTGACAGCTTCTACATCGTTGTGCAGGTTGATGGCCATCCGCGACCACAGCTCGGAGATAAAGTCGCTGCAGAAAAAGGCCTTTATGAAGAGACTTCTGCAGTCGAGTGTGGTGGGTGATGTCCCTACATGGCCACCGTACTTCCTCACCTCCATCTTCCCATTGCTGCCGTACCTCCCAGTCAGTCATTTTCAGCAGCTGACATCACATCAGGTTAGAGGCACTTTCACTCAACAGTTGCATCAAATGAAATCACTTTCACTGAGAAGGCAACATCCTCAGACATGCATGGGCAGGAGATCAGTGTAGCTTTTGTCTTCATTAACTGGCTGGCGTCTAATAGCAAATAGTTAAAGAATATTGTTTTTAGCTGTTTAAATTGATAATCGTACTTGATCTGTTGTCTCATGTAGCTTAGTCCTCTGGTGGAGTTGCTGGGCAACAGCAGCCTGGATGGCACAAGGGGCCGCCATGTTCTCCGGACCCTGTTCAGTAAGAGGAAGAATCTCACCATTGAGAACATACTGAGGTAGGACCCAGACACTAGTCATACCCCGCCCATGGTCCCAGACACTAGTCATACCCCGTCCATGGTCCCGTGGGCAGAAACTGAAGGAGAACATCTCTCTGCAGGTTAGGAGTTCTTGCATGTTACCTGGATCCTCTGGAGCTGCGTCCATTTCTTCAGGCTTCGTCGCAGTCCGCTGCACTGTGGCAACAGCTGGGCCAGTGCATGTCTGAAGGACTGATCAGTGACAGTGGCAGGGTAAGAGGCTCAACTCTGACTGCTACCTGTTCTGACTGCACCTTGAGTATATTATCAGCACAATCCACTTACAATCACCATTCCCAAAATAAAGATTTCTGTCTTGTTACTGTATGTCATATAAATGAATGTCTAACTCTGTTCAACTGTGTTTCATGGCTAGCTGTCCTCTTGGTTGACACCAGCAGTTCAGACCCTGAATGTGAGCAGCATGCTCTCTCCGGAGCTGTCTGCTCTGAGTGGACTGCTGCCTCAGCTAGGAGCTTCCTTCCTGCTGTCACTTCCCTCACAACAACTCCTGGAAGTCCTCACTCAGCCAGGACTGCACACATATTCCCCAGCACAGGTCAGCCAGCAGAGAACACTGTTTGTTTGTTTGTTTGTTTGTTTGTTTGTTTGTTTGTTTGTTTGTTTGTTTGTTTGGTTGGTTGGTTGGTTGGTTGGTTGGTTGTTTGGTTGGTTGGTTGGTTGTTTGGTTAGTTGTTTTCCCCACATGTAGACACATTGTCTTTATTTCAGTCAAAGTTAGTAAATGAGATCATTCCATTTTCCATTATTTCGATATTAGTCATTTTCTGCTGCATTCTCACTGGCATATAGGCTTCAGATGCTACTGAAAAGTATGTGAAATGGCTTTTTATACCCTGGGAAATTCCCATATTTGATCAAGAATGCCATGCCAATTTATGCAGCATCACTTCTTTAAACATTGCTAAATTTGACCATGTTAGGAAAGAGCCAGCCCCCCCCCCCCCCCCCCCCCCCCCCCCACACACACACACACACACACACACACACACACACACAAACACACACACACACACACACACACACACACACACACACACACACACACACACACACACCAATAACACACTATGTAGCAACTTTGAAAGAAGAATTAATTAAGAATTAAGGGGAACATGGCACTAATTTTCAGATATACTGTCAGCCAATGGTTAATTGCACAATTAATTGGTTGGCCACCAAATATCTCAATAGTAGGATAAACAGTGATTTGTATTAAGTCATATCAAGGCAGGAATGGCCCATTGGACCATTTTCCCAGAACACTGCTAGTATTGTTTAAAATGTTTTACTATGTGACTGTATTGCCCTTCTGTCATACTGCACACACCCTTATGAACAACTTCTGCACTTTTCTTCAGGCTTTTCAAATATTATCCAAGATCTCAGAGGACAACAACGTAAGTAGCCGTCGCGTTCAACTATTTCCGCTGACTTTCAGCCAACTGTCTTCTAATCGGTGTGTGTTTCTGGTGATCCTCCCCCTGCTAGCTTACCATGGAAACCCTGTGCAGATTGAAGCCATTACACGCTGGTCTCTCCCCTGCTGTGTTGAGAGACCTCCACTGGCCTGAGATCAGGGGAGCCGTCCACTGCCAGTGCTGGAGAACCTTACTGAGCGAGCTAAAGCCTGGACAGAGAGCCATGCTATACGATGCAGCGCAGGAGGTGATGGTGCTCTTGTCTTTCTTCAGTAGGACTAGATCACTTTCTCGTCTCTCGGTCCATCCTTAATCATTTGCAGTGACTCTCACTTTGCTGTCACCTCCTGAGCAGAAGACACTGTGGAGGTGGAGATGTTTTTCTGGCAGATAAACATCACCAGCTTTCTGTACATATGCACTTACAGATTGCCTCATAAGTCTAAAAATGCCTCACTTACTATAAAAGAAACAAAAATATTTCATATTAAGAGAGGGCAAGAAACTGGTCAACAGCTCAACAATTACTCTAACACTACAGGCTTGAAATTCCAGAAAGTCTCTGTTCATCTGATCCGAGGAACCTGTCTTGTGTTTCTTAAAGGGTCTTAAATGGCTGTTTGGGGTTCATTTCTTTCTGTTTTGTGTTGTGCACCAACAGACTCTACACAGACGCTTGCAGAACATCACTCTGCAGGTACTTTGTTTTTTGCCCTTTGTCCCCCTAAGGAAGCTGACGGAAGCCGTGAATGGAGAAACAATCCTGAGAGATGTCAGCCTGTATAGGGAGCTGCACTGGTCTCCACAGCAGGTGCACATTTTGCTTCAACATAGTCTTGTTTGACGCCGCCGCATTGACCCGACTACAATGGGTCTGCTTTTACCATGGAAGAAAATACAAGTTATTAGCTTTGCTCCATGCTCCCATTGATCTGCAACTCATTGGACATGCTTCACATGAGTCATTCAGGATAGTAATACTCCATACACATCAGCCGCCATCAAGCTAATTAGTTTGGATGTAGTACAATGGTCTCGAGGAGTAGCATAAATTAGTAATAGCTACCGTAAAGGGATTTTTGACACAAGCAGGAGTGTATTAGACTGCTTTCACCACCTGTTCTCAGTCTGACCAGACCTGAGCCAATTGTATTTCAATTGATCACTAAATATTGATCACCTTTCTCAATTGATTGTCATATTGGAATATGTTGTGAGACTGCAGATAACATCTAAAAGCATTTCTTTTAAATAATGTGTAGACAGTTTGAGTAATTTATATCCAGTATTTTGCTTGATCATGCCTTTATTCAAGTACTTACTTACACACTCTCTCTCACACACACACACACACACACACACACACACACACACACACACACACACACACACACACACACACACACTTTTCAGCGTAGTTTCCCCAATGCTGACACAAACTTCCACTCTTTCTGGATAGGCTCAGCTTCTGTTCAAGAAGATCCATGAATTTGAAAACATTACCAAGGAAACAATTAAGTAAGTTGAATCATTTCCCCCCCAGAGCGTACTATTGTTATTGTTGTTTTTCTTTCTGCAAACTGAAATGAAAACTCACAGCTGCTTGATACTGTTACCATTTTGTCAGGCAGTCACCCAATAGAAAATTAATTGTTGACTTGTCTGTTGATTTGTAGAGATTTGGGTCATATTGCCAGTGGCGTGAGTTGTGACTGGCTGAGGCTTTGGATCAATGAAACAGATTTCTCCGAGTTGCTTCAGTTTGTCATTGGGCTGCCTGGAGGCATGAGACCTGCTCTGGTGAGAAACTGATACTGCCACGACCCTCGACCACACACTTATACTGGGGCCGTCTCTATTACACTGCCATTATTCATTAGATTGCTCTGTTACATGCACAGAAAATCAATGTAGTTATAACAACCTAAGAATAATAATGTATTTAAATATTTGATACTAAGAGGTTCAGATGTGTTTTGGCTGTGTTACCAGCGAAAATGTATCGTAGAGGAATTGAGGAAGCAGCCAGAAATGGACCTCAGCGCTCTGAACTCTCAGTTTGCTGCAACATTACCGTAAGAAGCTTCTTGTTCAAGACGTACATGACTCTTTACATACAGTAAGCATTTCCTTTGTGTAGGTGTTCGTCCATATGTTATAATGCATTGGTATCTCTGCTCTGTGTCTCTGCAGAGTGAAGATGATAGAGAACCTGTCTAATTCATCCTTGAGAGATGTCCTGGATTACATTCAGCGGCATTTTCCTGATTTCCTGAACCTGCCTCGTTATAAACAGATGTATTTAGCAGAGAAGGCCATCACTGTGCTGGTAATACAAAGAGATACAAATACAAATAGGCCATATATATCCTAACATAATGTAGTTACTGTATCTATTTTTTACACATTGCTGTATAGGTTTTATGGAAAGATGAGTGTGGCTGTTGATAATTTATAAATATCATTACGAAATGATATTCTAAATTAACCCAGGGTAATTAATCAGACATCTTAGCTTCATGAGCATTCAGAGGGCACTGGAACTCAGAGATGTTCATCACTAGTGAAGTGATGTCTTTATTTTATTATGTTTACACAACATTTTTGTTGATTTAATCTACTTAGTAACACACATACGGTACTCAAAGAGAGAGAGAGACCTTAATCCTTTAGCACATCAAAACACATCCTGCTCATCCACTCAATGGCTGATCAGTTATGGTATGGTATTACACAAGTGAGGTCATATGAGGTCTGTGAAATCCCAATGACCACTGTGTCCGACGCTGCAGGGCTCTTCTCAGGAGGAGGGGGAGGAGATCGAAGGTGGCGCTCTGGACCGTTTGGGGCCTTTACTGCCTTTCTTGGAGCGGGGCAGTCTGGCCCTGGTGGACAGAGGCGCCCTGGCTCTGCGGCTGGATGAGATGAGAGCCTACTGCCTCCCTAAAGAGGCACTGAGGGATATCAGCACCCTGCTTACTGGGAAAGACCTGCTGGGGTAAATCAAGTTTGATATCTGTTGTGGTTAGGAGATCTGGGACAAGAATATGGGGAGAGTTTCGGTTCAGTATAATATATAGGCTACTCACATAGGATACATTCACAAACTGATTGCAGGCATGACTGTGAAACTCATGTAGCTACCTAGATGTTTACCAATTTTTGACATTTTAAGAATGTCATTATCTGTATTTGTGCATTAGGTCATGAAATCCTGGTTATATATATATTGTTTTGTAATTGAACCCCCCCCCCCCCCCATTATATTATAGTATTTGAATACATATACATATCCAAACTGCAAAAACAGGAAATGTTGGAGGTTGACTGTTCACAAACTTTTGTGGTTTGATTTATGCAGTATCATACACCACTGAAAATGTCTGAAAGTGGCGATTCCAGCATTGTGTTTGTGATTTCTTCTTGCGTATGGATTACAAAACTCTAATGGCTAAATATGTTTGCTAGGGAGCCGTCAAAATGGGAGGTTGGAGATGTGGAACATTTGGGCAGGCTGGTGTTTTCTCTCTCATCAAAGCAGATCAACTCCATTCCACTGGTGAGCACCCGAAAGCACGAACCCACATATATGATATAATATAATATAATATAATATACCGGTAATATAATATAATATAATATAATATATAAGACGATGTGAAGGACTGTGTTGTTGTCCCTGTTCAGTCAGTGCTGGATAAAGACACGGTGGAGCAGGTTCTGGTGGGTCAGAGGCGCTGGGAGGACAGTGTGGTGGGCGGAGTCTGTGTCAGCCGCTGCATGGACCACCATCGGCAGCGGGAGCAGACCCAGAGCCTCATTCGAGGGATCGTCAGGGCAAAGAGCAGAAGGGCCAAAGGTTTAATCATCAATACTTCCTGTAACCTTTAGTGTTTCTGTGTTTCAACTTTCCATTTTCAACCAGCTTTGTATTGTTACAATCAGTAGTATATGTAAGGGATAATGTATATTGAGGCGGTGATTACGGGGGAAATAATGACCGACAGGTGGATTGAGCCCGACGCGCCAGCGGAGGGCTTAATCGTTCACCTGAAGGTCATTATTTCCCAGTAATCACCGCCTCAATATACATTATCCCGCTTAGAACACGGCCTACAACTAAATCATTCAATAATCTGACAAAAATAATTATTCAAATAGATTTTTTAATAGCGTTTTCAACCCAAAGCGGTTTCATTCGTAATTGGCACACAAGACACCACAGCTGCAACTGGTTGGCCTAATTAGTAGCGTCTGCGGACAAAATGCTCTTATCAACTGATTAATCCAGGTGTGGCAGAGCAGCGGTCGGTTGTCGAGAAATAATGACCGGTGAATATTGTTGATTGACCAATCAGAATCGAGTATTCGAGAGAGCCGTGTTCTAAGCAATGAATAATGTTTAACGTCCCTCCATCTTGCCTGCCTGGACCGAGAGCTCCGCGTTCATTCACAGAACTTCCTGGACCTGGTTTTGACCGAGTTTGGACCTGGAAGTTCTGTGAACGAACGGGGATCTCTTGGTCCAGGCAAGATGTAGGGAAGTTAAACATTGTTTATTTGCATAATATACTATGATTTTGTAATGATACAAAGCTGGTTGAAATCAGCAAAATGGCCCTTTAATGAAGTGTTCCTACTGCAGTGCATCTATATATAGTGCCGCACTACAAGTGTGAAGTCAGACAAGTATCATGGTCAAATGTTTCCGTTTGTATCAACACACTGAATTCACCGCTGCCTCCTGCTCTCCGACTATAGTGCCCGTTCCAAGCTGCGCTGACGTCAGAGGGATCTTTCCTTCAGCTTGGACGTCCCTTCAGATTAACCGCATGTCACAGGACGATCTCAAAGAGTGTGTTGAAGTCTTTGGTCAGGACGCTTCGCTGAGCCCCGAGCAGCGCCGGGCACTGTGGGTCAAACTCAAGCAGGTCAGTATTGTTTC
Organism: Poromitra crassiceps; assembly: GCF_964638095.1. Lineage (NCBI taxonomy): Eukaryota > Metazoa > Chordata > Actinopteri > Beryciformes > Melamphaidae > Poromitra > Poromitra crassiceps. Next base: position 21,604,638 of record NC_139633.1, read on the forward strand.
AGGCCAGTGTAGCTTACAGAGCTGCCTGCAAAACGCTGTTGATTTTTAAAACTATTAGAGTCACTGCTTAGCTTGTTGTGTTTTTTTTCCATTTATTTGATGTTATTTTCGCTTATTTAGGGTATCAATGTATTGTTGTTCATCATACTATTCCATTAGTAGGGTTATCATGTCAGTTAAACATATCGTCCCCCACAAATGATGCAGGTATCCCCTATAGGCCAGGCATTTTCAATGTCTGAGACTGTGGGCCTCCCTTTTACTTGCTTAGTCTGGCTCAATTCCTGGGTGTGTATGGGAATCATGATTATTCAAGATTCAACATCCTTTATTGTCATTGTCATTTACACAACAATGGAATTTAAGTGCATCCTCTGCAGTGTAAAAGGTTAAAAGGTTAAAAAGAGCTATAAAGACAAACAGTCAATAAACTAAAACAGACATCAGATCAAATATAAATAATGTAAACAAGTCCCTATTAAAAGAAAGACACATTCATACAGTCTGGGCCTTCCTCCTCTTGCACGTCTCCACAAATTGCAGTGAGAAAAAGCAGCAAAAAAGAACATCCTTAGTGCATTTAAACAGCGTTAAGTGCAATTATTGCTTTGGGGTAGAAACTGTTTTTTAACCGGTTTGTCCTGGCTTTGATTGTCCTACGTCTCCTGCCTGAGGGCAGCAGCTCCAACAGATGTGACAGGAGGAGGATTGAGGATTTTTTTTGCTTTGGTGAGACAGAATTTGTTTCTGACTCTGGGAAAGTGGGAAAAACAGTCAGATTCCCCAAAACTACTGTATCTCTGAAGTATCTCTTTAACCAAATCACCCACGTAGGCTATTCTTTGTGATCTTCTTTTCATAACTAATATTGTTTCACTTCCATTCACGGAGCCTCCCCTCAAACTGTTTGAAGCCCTGGGGCCTCATTTACGTTCAGCAACCAATTTCTGACATTTGTTGAATTCAAACCAAATGTCAGCTTATAAAAGCTACCTATGATCACTTTGAAAACACTTTACTTAATTATGAAGCCTCCATTATGTGAGCCTGTGTAACTTTTTTTAAACAGCAAGAAGGTTGGTCCAAATCAGCCCATTGGTATCTGAGAAATCATCAGATTTCGTGTTTGATGGAGGACATTAATGTACAGACAGACCCAGCCCAATCCGTAAGCCCCGACCCTGATTTCATTGTATGAATTGAGGTTGAAGTATGCTCTGGCTCTTGATTGGATCCAGGCCTACAGTCCGGTGAGAGAACTGGCAGTGGATCAGCTGCTGGCTCTGGGCTCTGTGGTGACGGAGATGGCAGAGAGGGAGCTGCACGACACCAACCTCTCTGACCTGGGCCTGCTGGCACATCTTGGGACGTTGACAGACTGGAGCCATAAAAAAGTGAGCTTTTGAATTGTTCACCTTGATTTGAAACTTTAATGAGAACATCTCAACTTAATGACGTTTTACATATTTAATATTTCATTTGGCAAGTGTTGGATATACCATGTGACCTTCCAGATGAGAGCAGTGATTGTAGGTGTGATGCGGAGGCGCAAGCTGAGAGTGGAGCAGTTAACGGCTGTAGACCTGGCAACACTCGGCCATCTGATCTGTGGTCTAAATCCCTCAGAGATCAACAGACTGAACGCCTACAACTTGAGGTCAGTGAAATCCAATGTGTTATTAACCTGCTTCATCAAATGTCAAATCAAATCAATTGGAAAGTTATAGAAAATCACTGGTCCATATAACACTCAGGCGTCCGTTTCTATTAATGCGGGATCCCCCCAAGGATTTTTAAATCCGGTGATATTAGGAATCAGTCAAACAAAATCATCCTAGGGGATTACATTTTTTTTCATGCCAAACCAGTGGGGCACACAACCATTTATTACTCTCAAAGTTACATACAGGCCCTATTATTTATTTTGTCTGTTTCTATAGCTATGGAAATATAATACAACTTGGAGACTTGCATGTGATTTTGACAGTATATACTGTATATATAAATCTTTTCTATCACAAACACTTGCATCGGGACTGCTAACAAATGCCAACAGAAGGCTGGTGCTGATTTTCAGTAACACAAAATTTAAATGTTTTGATGTCCTCAGAAAGGGATAAAAAAAAAAAACGTAATTGTGAACCTTTCCTTCAAATGACAGTGTGGCAGCCCTGTTCCTGCGGGAGATGTCCCTGCCATGCTCAGAACAGCAGATGGAGGCATTGACTAGCCGTTTGTCCAGACCTGAGGCCTTTGGTCCTGTCAGTGCCTGGGGGCCGGAGGTTTTCACTGAAATCGGGACGTTAGCAGGTATAATAAGAAGAGGTGGGGACTTGAATTTGACCTGAATAAATAAGATTAGATTTGTTCCACTAGAGTCCAGTGCAAATTCCAGTGCAAATTACAACTGAATTTGTATGGAATGATTGAATTTATTGAAGTTGATTATAGAAATCAAACTCATCATGATGCACTCCTAGTATGTTGTTTTATTTAAGATATTAAATTGAGCGGGACTCTTGATTTGTTCTGACTTGACTTGGTAATCTATATTAGACTTGGAACTTGAATAGAGTTGTGCCTCAAGACTTGAGACTGACTTGGGACTAGAGCAAAGTTGACTTGGTCACATCTCTGATAGTAGGCCATATGATCCCTGGGCGTATAGACGGTTTTCACGGAATTGTGTTGCTAGGCAACAGTTTGAAACCTAGCTTATTTCCTGTCAGCTATTGTATTAGCAAACACTGCAACAGGATGTACTATAGGCTAGAGGCAATTTAGAATGTTTAGGTTGTCAAGTTAAAACTGCCTATTCTAGCCCTCACACCTCAAGTTAAAACTGCCTATTCTAGCCCTCACACCTCAAGTTAAAACTGTCTATAAGGCTCCTAGGTCTTCCCTGAACTTTCTGTGTATGACATGAGAAACAGTTCCGTCAGTGGACTCATCTCCTGTCTCTCTCTCTCGGTCCAGCGGGCCTGGAGGACCTGGTTCTGTCGGCTCTGGTGCCAGAACAAGTGGAGGGAATCACACCCGAAACGATTGCCCTGATCTCACCGACAAAGATGGCAGTGAGTTTCATCACATATTTTTTCTAGTATGCGAATCAACACAACAGTGCATCTCTATTTCTTTGATCAATAATCAAGTTCCCCCCCCGTGCGTTACTGAGCGTTTGTGCTGGCTGTACGTCTGGCAGGTGGTGTTCAGTGCAGCTCAGCTGTCCTGGCTGAGTGTGGAGCAGGCGTGGGCCGTCACCGAGGAGCAGCGGGCCGAGCTGGACAGCGGGCAGAGACACGCCCTCGACCTGGCTCAGTACGAAGGAGACCTGCGTGACCTGAGGGGTGAATAAAAACACCTCTGCTTTCAAATCCTCCGTCATAATAAGGAGTCCGTTATTATTGTTTGCAAGGCTGAAAAGAGCATGCATTCGGGGGCCGAAACCCTAGGCCTCGCCCGCAGCTCGGCTGCTGCTGCCTGCTCTCTATTAGCATGCGCAGGGCACATTTGCCCAACTTCGCATCACTGATGACATCACTGTCACTGATGATGTCACAATGCCTATGACATCATCAGTGCCTATGACATAATCAGTCATAAGAGATGATTTTGGTCAATAATGTCACTGATGACATCACTGATGATGTCATAGACATTGTGACATCATCAGTGGGACAAAAATTGAAACAGACAGACAGACAGACAGACAGAACCCACTTACTCAATTTTGAAAGATGCCCTGCTTCTGCCTGTATTAATCAATAGGATTTCTATGTTTTGAAGCTGCTGTTTATATGATGGTGATAAATGTTCTGTTCATCTGCTTCCACTTCCACAGGAAGAAACTTGGCTCCAGCGACCCTGATCACAGACCGCCTCACTATATGCTTATTGGCTCTATGCCTTATGTTATGGCAACTATTGTAAAATGCTGGAACACATTTGTATTTATTCGTCCCTTGACCTCCCATGGTATTGTCGCATTTGTACTTAAAATAAAGATTTTGAACTGTGTTGTACTTGTGTGTTGGTCCTGGATTTAATCTTTTTCACCTTGCACTTTGCTCCCTATTGTGCCCCGCTGCACATGTAACACTTTTATACTTACTTTACTTTATTCGTTTATTTTGGAGGGACAAAGCATAATTAATGAACACGTTGAAACATGTAAAATGATGCAAGTGTAAAAAATGCCAGATGTAGCACGAGGCTAGTTTCCATCCGTAGTCCCCAACATAAAACAACATAAGAACAAGGATATATAAACAGCACAACAACACAGGAAACAAAGCGCATCATTAAAACAAAGTGCATTAAGAGCATTAAAAGTGCATAGAAAAACCATAAACAATTTACAATGTTGTGTATCAGTGTGTGAGTGTGTATGTGTAGGGGTATGTACAGTACGTGTTATGGATGAGTGAGAGGTTGCGTATATGTTGTGTGTGCGTATGTACTTGTGAGTGTGTAATCATGTGTGTGTGTGTGCTACATAGTGCAGCGTGTGTCTATAAGCGTTCACAGGTCTGGTTGGCTTTCAGCCATTTTTGATCTGTTATTAGCTTGGAAATATGTAATTTAGTTATGTTCAATCAGCAGATGTCTAGTCATGTTGAGAAGTGAATCCATTGAGAATGTTGAATCCACTAATTGATGGATTGAATCAATTTTGTTCTTTCATATTCAGCTCTTATATAATAGTGAACAGTTGCTACTCTGCTCCTTCATCTCATAGCTTGCAGTCACGAGTCATTAAGTTGTGATTAGTTATGAAGGTGATACAGGCCCGGCGCTAGGGGCGGGCCTGACCGGGCCGGGCCCCCCCATTCAACAAACTGGCCCCCCCATTCAAAAAAAAAAAAAAAATTTTTTTTTTTTTGCTAAACGTTTTTCCGTTTTTCTGTTTTAAAGTTTAACATGGAATCTGGCTGTCATTAGGCATTGATTAACTGAATGCTATTGCTAACTGTTACTTTGAACATCCATTTGCAATGATTCTGGCTGGATATTAACTATTGTAAATTTGTCACAATGAATGCAATTTGTGCACAATGTGTAAATACACTTAATATTAATTGTTTAGGCCTAATTATTTGTAAAGTCACAACACATTAGAGATGTGTGTAGTTCTTCACAGATTTAGCCTCTTCATTTTGCTCTCAAATGCACCAGGTTGACGAATTTTACTTTAAAATGTACAAAATCTTCCGGGGGAGAATCCCCCCGGACCCCCCTTGGGTAGCTTGGCCCCCCCAAGCTAGTGGCAGGCCCCCTCTGTAACTTGGGTCTGGAGCCGGGCCTGAGGTGATAACTAGGAATTGCAGATTGAAACTGACAAACAGATCTATATCCACGGAGTTCATGGTTAAAGATGTGATGGCTTCACTAAATTGCACTATGGGTTATGACAGTGTAATATTTTCTCCTGCCAACAGTTATCCCCCTGTCATAATCACGTTGGCTGTCATATATTATTTTGATAAGAGATGTGGGTAGGACTATAAAATTGTAAGGTGGACTTCATTTAGACTGACAAATTGCACTGCTGTTCTCCTTTGATGTTCCTCTTTCACACACACACACACACACACACACACACACACACACACACACACACACGGTTGAACTGACTCAAACAAAAAGAAAAACACTAAGATGGAAATGGTTGATTTACACTCACACATTGGTGCAGTATGCTGATACAAACATGTCCACGAAAGGCAAAATACTAACTAATATTTAATGGCATACCAGACTACGAATCAAGAGAGTTAAACAATACATGTAATGCATCAAATACCACCTGGAAGATAGATTTAATATTTTATATTAGTATTATTGATATAGGCTAACATAACACTATGACATTTCAGATATGTTGTAAGAAAAAAGAAGAACAGCATTTACAGAATTAAATTAAACTTCCTGAAATTCCTCAGTTGAACTGGAATTGATTGACCCCAACCAAAGGAACCTATAATAAAATAAATGTAGTTCCTTGCCCCCAACCCAGGGCACAGGGCAGGTTGTACCGGGATGCACTGCGGTCTCTGACCAGTAGATGGAGCTGTTACAGCGCCGGTGGCTGAACGACGAGCAGCGGAGTAGGTGTGCTCTGGCGGGTTTGCACTGTGTCCATCGCAGTGACGTATTTCCTGGGGGTTGTGCGGACCACTCAGCGGTGTACCAGAGGGGTATCATGACTATTTATAACCAACAATTTTCTGTTATCATTTCTTCACACATTTCGCCGTATGTTTTGCCGTGCCGTCGCGCGCTGTAGCGCCGTCGAGTGAAACAACACGCCGGGTAGAACACCATGTAAAGGAAGCTGGTAAGTCGTTCCGTGTAAAGTTTCCTCGCTATATTTCTACTTGTTTGGGCTGCGAGGCGAGTTCTCCAGTTAGCTAAGCCCTGGATCCTCGGCCCTGGTGCCAGCGAGACCCCGACAGAGGGTCGCAGGATGTGCTATTGGTCCTGGTTGCTGTCAGTGTGTGTATAGAAGTGTAGTGTCTGTATCGGCTCGGAGGGGATCACACACACACACACGCCGAGGTGACGTCGACGGGGCGCCGCGTCCGTTTCTGTGGTTTCCTGCGGAGTGAGTGGGTGCTTCTCGTGCTGTGGTGAAAATGTGTGTTTAGTTGTGATCAGTCTGGTGGTCGGATCAGGACCATGACAGTTAGTAGAACCAGTGGGGAAATCGGGGGGTTGAAAATGTTCGGGAAGGGCTCGGCGAGAGAGGAGGAGATAACGCAGTGGGTCAGCCTGCTGTAGACGACTGTGTGAAGTAGCAGATAATAACGCGATACAGTTTCAGACATCTTGTCGGCATGATCATCCTTTTACCTCCTGACGTGAATCAGATCAGGAGGAAAGCCAGTGTCCAGCCTCGGGGGGCGATGCCAAACCAAACCAGTTGACTTCACGTGTGCGGTGATCATATGATCAGTAACGTTAGCCTATTCCCATCAGCTGGTTTATTGAAACGCCTTGAAGTAACTTTAGCCAACAAACAAAACAAAAGTGATTAGCGCCAGGCCTGAGCGTGAGAGGTTTCCCTTCCTCCTGTACTGTAGTTACTGCGGTCATCTCTGCTGGAGCAAACATTTAAGCCAGGCTACTGAGGGACTTTGTTTCCACAGAAAGTCCAACTCAGCTATGAGAAAATCCCGCTCTGGCCATCTTCATTATGCCTGTCATCATTCAGATTGTTAAACATGTGATTATCTATCTATCTATCTATCTATCTATCTATCTATCTATCTATCTATCTATCTATCTATCTATCTATATACATTTGGCAATGTGGGCTCTGTTCTCTGTTTCCATTTTTGTCCCACTGATGCCTTGAACGACTATCATGATCTACATTTTGATTTAGGTATGTTGTATTTTTCATTATAACGAACAGCTGGATTGATATGATTGTTTTCTTTTAAATGCACGTTTTGGTACATTTCCAGACTGATTTAAACTCCCACAGTTAAAGAGCAAAGTGTCACTGATGGTTAAGCTCTTCAGTCTCACAGTCGTTTTCTCTAGAAGTGTGTCTGCTCCGTCATGGGAGCTGAACACCCTGTCATCTCTCTCCAGTACTCTCTGAGTCTGTGGTATACTGTCTGTGGTATACTGTCTGGGGTATACTGTCTGTGGTACTGTCTGTGTCTGTGGTATAAATGTCTGTGGTACTACTGTCTGTGTCTGTGGTATACTGTACCCCCACAGTAATGCAGTATTGAGCTGCTGCTCATTATGGATAAACAACTAAAGATAGCTTATTGAGTCCACTGCATGCAGTTACATGTCATGCACCAAACCAAATGAAAACATGTCTCAGTTAGTCAAATGTTAAGTAACTAAGATTGAGAAAGAAATGACAAATATAATTGTAGCTGTCTGATGGAAAATGATTGATCTAAAGTGAGTTATGTGTGGAGCATTACATGATGTGAAGTTAGTATGTGTGGAGCACTAAATGACTTTTCTAAAGTGAGTATGTGTGGAGCACTAAATGACTTATCTAAAGTTAGTATGTGTGGAGCACTAAATGACTTATCTAAAGTTAGTATGTGTGGAGCACTAAATGACTTATCTAAAGTTAGTATGTGTGGAGCACTAAATGACTTATCTAAAGTGAGTATGTGTGGAGCACTAAATGACTTATCTAAAGTGAGTATGTGTGGAGCACTAAATGACTGATCTAAAGTTAGTATGTGTGGAGCACTAAAGGACTTATCTAAAGTGAGTATGTGTGGAGCACTAAAGGACTTATCTAAAGTGAGTATGTGTGGAGAACTAAATGACTGATCTAAAGTTAGTATGTGTGGAGCACTAAAGGACTTATCTAAAGTGAGTATGTGTGGAGCCCTAAAGGACTTATCTAAAGTGAGTATGTGTGGAGAACTAAATGACTTATCTAAAGTGAGTATGTGTGGAGCACTAAATGACTTATCTAAAGTGAGTATGTGTGGAGCACTAAATGACTTATCTAAAGTTAGTATGTGTGGAGCAGGAGCACTACATGACTTATCTAAAGTGAGTATGTGTGGAGCACTAAATGACTTATCTAAAGTGAGTATGTGTGGAGCACTAAATTACTTATCTAAAGTTAGTATGTGTGGAGCACTAAAGGACTTATCTAAAGTGAGTATGTGTGGAGCACTAAAGGACTTATCTAAAGTGAGTATGTGTGTAGAACTAAATGACTTATCTAAAGTGAGTATGTGTGGAGCACTAAATTACTTATCTAAAGTGAGTATGTGTGGAGCACTAAATGACTTATCTAAAGTGAGTATGTGTGGAGCACTAAATGACTTATCTAAAGTGAGTATGTGTGGAGCACTAAATGACTGATCTAAAGTTAGTATGTGTGGAGCACTAAATGACTGATCTAAAGTGAGTATGTGTGGAGCACTAAATGACTTATCTAAAGTGAGTATGTGTGGAGCACTAAATGACTTATCTAAAGTGAGTATGTGTGGAGCACTAAATGACTTATCTAAAGTGAGTATGTGTGGAGCACTAAATGACTTATCTAAAGTGAGTATGTGTGGAGCACTAAATGACTTATCTAAAGTGAGTATGTGTGGAGCACTAAATGACTTATCTAAAGTGAGTATGTGTGGAGCACTAAATGACTTATCTAAAGTGAGTATGTGTGGAGCACTAAATCACATATCTAAAGTGAGTATGTGTGGAGCACTAAATGACTTATCTAAAGTGAGTATGTGTGGAGCACTAAATGACTGATCTAAAGTTAGTATGTGTGGAGAACTAAATGACTTATCTAAAGTTAGTATGTGTGGAGCACTAAATTACATATCTAAAGTGAGTATGTGTGGAGCACTAAATTACTTATCTAAAGTGAGTATGTGTGGAGCACTAAATGACTTATCTAAAGTGAGTATGTGTGGAGCACTAAATGACTTATCTAAAGTGAGTATGTGTGGAGCACTAAATGACTTATCTAAAGTGAGTATGTGTGGAGCACTAAATGACTTATCTAAAGTGAGTATGTGTGGAGCACTAAATGACTTATCTAAAGTTAGTATGTGTGGAGCACTAAATGACTTATCTAAAGTGAGTATGTGTGGAGCACTAAAGGACTTATCTAAAGTGAGTATGTGTGGAGCACTAAAGGACTTATCTAAAGTGAGTATGTGTGGAGCACTAAATGACTTATCTAAAGTTAGTATGTGTGGAGCACTAAATTACTTATCTAAAGTTAGTATGTGTGGAGCACTAAATGACTTATCTAAAGTGAGTATGTGTGGAGCACTAAATGACTTATCTAAAGTTAGTATGTGTGGAGCACTAAATGACTTATCTAAAGTGAGTATGTGTGGAGCACTAAATGACTTATCTAAAGTGAGTATGTGTGGAGCACTAAATGACTTATCTAAAGTGAGTATGTGTGGAGCACTAAATGACTTATCTAAAGTGAGTATGTGTGGAGCACTAAATGACTTATCTAAAGTGAGTATGTGTGGAGCACTAAATGACTTATCTAAAGTGAGTATGTGTGGAGCACTAAATGACTTATCTAAAGTTAGTATGTGTGGAGCAGGAGCACTACATGACTTATCTAAAGTGAGTATGTGTGGAGCACTAAATGACTTATCTAAAGTGAGTATGTGTGGAGCACTAAATGACTTATCTAAAGTGAGTATGTGTGGAGCACTAAATGACTTATCTAAAGTGAGTATGTGTGGAGCAGGAGCACTACATGACTTATCTAAAGTTAGTATGTGTGGAGCAGGAGCACTACATGACTTATCTAAAGTGAGTATGTGTGGAGCAGGAGCACTAAATGACTTATCTAAAGTGAGTATGTGTGGAGCACTACATGACTTATCTAAAGTGAGTATGTGTGGAGCACTAAATGACTTATCTAAAGTGAGTATGTGTGGAGCACTAAATGACTTATCTAAAGTGAGTACCGTATGTGTGGAGCAGGAGCACTACATGACTTATCTAAAGTTAGTATGTGTGGAGCAGGAGCACTACATGACTTATCTAAAGTGAGTATGTGTGGAGCAGGAGCACTAAATGACTTATCTAAAGTGAGTATGTGTGGAGCAGGAGCACTAAATGACGTGGGCTTTGTAGCTAAAAGTATGAAGAAGTATTTCGAGGACAAAGCTTGGCAGAAGAAAACGCAGCAGAAGTATGAGGAAGAACAGAAGTGTTGCTGCCTGGAAAAAAACACACTAATTAACTGACAGTCAACCTATTAAAGCTTCAAATGGGGTTGACAATCTAAAATGCCTTTAAGAATTCATTATTATTCATGAGAAAAGAGTCTTGCGTGAAAAGTTAAAGTCAGTCAAAAACATTTTCTATCAATAAGGTCCTTGAGAAGAAATCTTTGACGGACAGGACGGGTAAAGTGCTGAAGCTTGAACTCTTTTCTCTGCACTATTCAGCAGCCTGGTGGATGTTGCACGGTGCCACAATCGAAAGGCTTTCATATTATAGGCTGCTATACTGTAGATAGGCTATCATCTCATCCTTTTTAAAACCGATTTAGGCCTTGGCCTTCTGCAAATAAGATTACTTAGCTGTTTTTGTCAGTCAAATGATTTTTTGTTTGCCCAAGGGTAGGCAGCAACCACACTTCTGTTTGAATACATATTTTATGGTAACTCCCCCCCAAAACAACAACAACAACAACATCATAATGTAATATTATAGACATTTGCAGCTCATTAATCATTGGAGTCTAATATCTTAATTGCACATAAAGGGCAGAAACCGGACAGATAGTCACACATTGCAGTTTCACATCCAACATCACAGCACATAACTCAAATCTGACAGTAAACAAAGCACACATAATAATAATGATAATAATAATGATGATGATGATAATAATAATAATTATAATAATAGTTGATGTAAAAACACAAAAACAATCAAATTAAAAGCATGGTTGGTCAGAGTCGGTACAGAAAGTGCATCTGTTTGAATCTTGCAGCCTTTTGAAAGATAAAAAGCCATGGCCTATGTAAGCTTCAGATGCTGCAGTACTTGCATTTATAAATAGTCATGAAGGGTGATATTGTGGTAATGATTCAATAGTAGTAAGCCATTATAGTCTGAGAGTACAATCTATATTAAGCCATTATAGTCGGAGTACAATCTATATTCAGGAGTTAAGGCTTTTACAGATAATAAGCTGGACGCCTCCTGGCTCCTGTAAATCTGAGCGTCAGTAACATGTCCCTCTTGCTGTGGGAAGTGGGAACAGACAGGCAACAAACAGGCAGCTCCCTCTTTGATTAGACAGACGTCTCACCCCAGGCAGCCAGGGGGGCGCTGCTTGTCCCACCAAGAATATATATATAACCTGCATATGACCTGGTATCAACAGCCACTTCCAAAAGTAACATACATGATCAATGGTTTTACTTGTTCAAACCAAACAGTACAGATATATTTAGAAACAGGAGAGATCGCATAACATTTAACTCGGACTAAAACAGGTTTAAAGAAAATATTTTTCTAATGTGTTGTTTTTTTAAGTTTTTGGTCCGAGTGAAATGTTCTATGGTCTCTCCCGATTCTAAATATGCCTGAACCGTTTGGTTTGACCAGGTAAAACCCTTTTTATACGCATTTTACGAAATGTCAATGGGGAAATAAATTGCGGAAGAAAATCTCTTGGTACAGTGCTGAAGCAGGAAGTGACGTTCACTTTGCCTCTTTATTCAGTCAACAATTACATAGCTCAAACTTATAGCAAAGTGCATTCATTCATTCAGTACCGTCATTCCATCAGTTTGCCACCCAGGCTGCCTGTCATTTATTTCACTAAAGTTGTCCCTGCACTGACAATCCTTGTCCTACCCAGAAGATATGGTTTCCATGTGTGGCACTAAGTCTGCAGCTTGCGGGACCTGGCAATAATTACTAGACATTCAAATGTGAGCAAAGGGTCATATGGGCTTAATGCTTTTTTTGTTTTGTTTATTTGATTTCAGCAAAATGGGAATAAACTATGATGAGGTGTAAAGCATTTCCCGTTCAGACTTTTTGATGAGTTCCTGTAATGCCTCACATACTTCAGATTTAATGATCCTCTGCTAATGTTAATTTGACGTAGGTTTTCTATTGTAACCTCTATTATCGCAGTCTGACATATGGTCTCATTTACTGTGGCAACAGTAAAAAAAAACCCCAGGCACGGTTAGATAGTTGCCTTCTCCTTTGTCTTTTGCGAGCAGTAAAGAGTCGCTGGGCTTGTGTTGTTCCACGGTGTGTGGTTTTCACATTGACGTTGAAGCGAGCTGAGTGGTTGAGCGCTTCGAATGAGGTCACAGGCGTGTGTGTGCACTTTGAGCCATGCGTGTGTGGAAGTTAAACAGAGGCTTGGGAAGGTGTATTACATGTCGCATCTGCTTCATTTTGCATCAGAGTCAAATCTGCTCTCAGGAGAAAGGGTGAGTGAGGTATCTAATCTTACTATCGGATTTGTTGGCATTTGGTTTTGGTATTGGTATTTTCTTTTTGTGTTTTTCAGTAGCTATTCTGACTTTTAGAAATGTCAGACTAACTGGATAAATATGATGAATGTTGGCTTAACTAACTTTTGAGCCTCTCAAAAAACAAGTCTATTTCAGACCGGCAATAATATTGTTTGATTGTTTTCATTCTCATTGTGAATTGAGCAGATGATGCGAAGGTGAAGATAGAACTTATGTTTGCTGCATTTCTTTGTCTCTTGTTTGTTTGTTTTTGTTGATGTGTTTGTGTTTATAGGCTTACTTAGCTGAAGGAATATTAAAAAGAATATTAAAAGAGTTGAAGGTTTTGAAGTTTCTCAATTCCCCGCTTGGTTGTTACTTGTTATAGTGCTATGGTGTTTACTTATGATAATTGTCTCTGACATGAAGCCAGCTAACGTTCTCCAGATGTTTACAAAAATGAAGTTACCACCAAACCAGGTTAAAAAGAAAGCAAAAATGGAACACATGGCCCCCACATGAGACCATCATAGAAGAGATGTACTAATGCAAGATCATCACTAGGCCGTTGGGCTGCCTGCATTTCACAACAGATGGCGTTTAATTAGGACACCACGCTTGTGAATGATGGCTCGAACCACTAATTGGCTTTCGTATGTCCAAACTGTTTGTTTCTCATTCCCAGGTGCGTTCTCAGCCTTTTCTCTGCAACAGACACTGTCATCACTATGCTGCTATGTGACAAAAGTCATTGTTCCTTCTCTATCGTTTAATTCAGTTATCCAGTTAATTCCATTTACAGGTGAAAAGTCTTTATATTTGCTATACTTTCACATGCCATAAATTCCTAGGTATTTATTAAGGAGGTTCAGGGTAGTAGGCCCGTGTGTTAATTAATAATGTCGTTATTGACTTGACGAAGGCTACCAAACGTCTATCAAATCTTAAATCCTTTTGCATCTCGAGCCAGAGTGTGCGGTTTCCCATCTTTTTATTTTATTTAATAATGTTGTTATTGATACAATGCATTGAATGCAACAGTGTCTGTACACAGGAGAGGGCAGTTGTGCATGAATATTGGAAACACCTGTGGTGGTGTTGAGTGTGTAAAAACCGTTGCTAAATAAGTCAGTTAGAATGGTAAAAATAAATAAATAAAATGGTTTGTGCTTGGGTTGTGCTCTACACAGGCAATACTGTGAAATCTGCTGATCCTGGAGCAGTTTGCCTTGACAGCTCGCAACCAGACGGATCTGGAGGCTTGCTGCTGCTAATTTGACAGTGAAATTACCTGTTGGTTCACAAAATCCATCTGGCCCAGCATTGTTTCGCCTGGAAAATCTGTACAAATTACACTGATCACACTTTGATCTTTACAGCTGCTTTAAAAAAAATACTAGCGGTATTTTACTCGGCTAACATTCTTATCAGTTCCACACATGCGTCTATCGCAAACAGTGTTTAAATATTGCTATAAATTGGCAATTACAAACAGTTTGTTTGATATGTACATAAGCCAGTTTTCTGCCCCGGGGCTAAACAAACAACTTGATATTTTGTGACAACAGATAGGCAGCATGTAATAGGAATTAAGGGGACTAGTCTTGCTTGCTTCACAACAAACTCTCCTCTCAAAGTCCTTGTCAACAAACAGACCAGCCAATATTTTATTTGTTTTTATGACTTACAAATGTTGCCCTTCCTTCTTGCACTTTTGAAGGAAATTAACATATAAAACTGCTGCTTGCCTTGCAGCCAATCCAGATTTAAATGAAGCAGTCTTTTGCTGGCAGTTAGTTACTTTCCCATTCAGAAGAACTTTTACTTTCTGTCCTGACTTTCAACATAAAACCGTAACCTTGGCTGTTGTTGGCAATTTGGTTCACGTACAGCTGCAGACGTGCCTTTGTCAAAATTCTTATTAAGTACAATTTTGATAATTGGCCTTAAATTGAAAGAACACTTTTTACAGTTTGAGCTGCAGTTTAGGTCGGAATGCAGCACAATGACATGGTGTCAATGGCGTGTCTGGTCCACAGGACGGTCGTCCTGTAGACAGACTATAAGGAGGCCCATTGTGCCTGAACAATGGTAGGAGAAGCCCTTTTCCACACAGACTGGAGAAACAAAAGGTGACAGGCAGCACATCGTAAGCAGAATATGAGCTTTATATATGAACACGTTGCCCGGCACATTCATTCATCCTGTTAACTGCTGCAGCACGTCTGTTTCAGTCTAACAGATCGTTCCTCCTCTGTAACAAGTCAAGTGACTTTTGTGCCCCAGACTGTCTGCTCTCTCCTTCTCTACAACCACTCACTCACCACTACTGCCTCAAGCCCCCCCGCCACACACACACACACACACACACACACACACACACACACACACACACACACACACAACCACTCACCACTACTGCCTCACGCCCCCCCGCCACACACACACACACACACACACACACACACACACACAACCACTCACCACTACTGCCTCACGCCCCCCCGCCACACACACTCACCACTACTGCCTCCAGCCCCCCCGCCACACACACACACACACACACACACACACACACACACAACCACTCACCACTACTGCATCAAGCCCCCCCGCCACACACACACACACACACACACACACAACCACTCACCACTACTGCATCAAGCCCCCCCGCCACACACACACACACACACACACACAACCACTCACCACTACTGCCTCAAGCCCCCCCCCCCGCCACACACACACACACACACACACACACACGAGCCGCGGTAAAACAGCTCTGCGCCTGCTGCTGTCCCGTCGTTTCCTACGGGCAGAGAGCTGCCTTTTACTGCCTCCTTAAAGCTCCGCCCACATTGGCTATTACCACTTTCAGACCCAACGACCAGGGTTAAATTGACCCATGTTCAACCCTTCTTTTGTCAATTCACACCAAGCCAGTCAACACAGGTTCATCCCTGGTCGTGACAATTCACAATGTACCCGGGTCACAACCTGGCAGAGATGCATAACAATTAGCATAGGCTATTAGCATAACAAATAGCAACCTGGTGCGGGTGGTGCCATTCACACTGAAATTAACCCTTGTCCGACCCTGGTACACCAACCCGGGTCAAGCAACCCAGGCGAACCCGTTCATAGCCAAAATCAACCTGGGAATAATCCTGCTTGAACCCTTGGTGTAAACGGGGTATAATTCACCTTGTAGTGTTGGATGAGGTTTTAGGATCATGTTTGAGTTCGTTTACTATGATTCACTTTACATTATTAGTAATAATGTAAAGTGAATTATAGACACTACATTAAGGTGCTAATAATTTATTACCCACCATTTTTAAAGCATTACTTTTTGGGGGGGATATGTTTCCCTCCCTTCCATGCAGCCGTTCATTTCCACTGTTTTCACTTTTCATATGATATGAAAATCAACTTACAGAGACTTCAAAGTTGCTTGAGATGGGTAATCCATCAAAGTGACTTTATCGCTGCGTCAGACCTGCCAACCTGCACACATTGCTCATAGCAGGCACGCATTTTGGCATCAAAGTACGCTGGTACGTTTTGTTAGTTAAAACTACGCAAAAAGGCGTTGACGCGTGTGAATTCAATTGTGTGTGTGTGTGTGTGTGTGTGTGCGTTAGTATCCGAGCATGTTGTGAAATCTACTTTTTTCACGTGGTCAGACCCTCCTTGGCTACTGCGAGACTAGCGATAAGTGTGATCATTTAGTCTAATGCGCGCATTGACAGGAAAAGCCATGTGTCTTCTGGTGTGTTCACATGCTGGTGGGGAGCTCCGACATACTGTATGGGACTTCAAAGTCAGCTGCCAAACTTTCACGTCCTATTTGGTGAGAAAATCAAACCCAGAAGACTTGGACTTGGACTTCTTCTTGATTTCAAATGTATTGTACGGCTAACTAACTGTTATGGAATACAGCAACTATGAAGAACCCCCCCCCCCCCCCCCCCCCATTTATCTGCATGGATTCCTCTTCCTTGGAATTGTTTTCCATGCAGACACCCACACAGCTGACTCTGCCAGAAAAAAAACTTAGTAGTTCCTGAAGTGTCTGTCTGTCTGTGTCTGTCTGTCTGTCTGTCTGTCTGTCTGTCTGTCTATCTATCTATCTATCTATCTATCTATCTGTCTGTCTGCCTGTCTGTCTGTCTGTCTGTCTGTCTGTCTGTCTGTCTATCTATCTATCTATCTATCTATCTGTCTGTCTGCCTGTCTGTCTGTCTGTCTGTCTATGTGTTGTTTTTTACAAACTAAATTGAAACATCCATGAGGTCTAAACCTGGGCATGAATGTTAGCTGGAGCACAAGACATTTTGGTTGGTTGTTTTATCACCTGGATATTTGAATAAGAAATACGTTAAAAATAGGGAAATTGGCGAAATATAAAATGTGAAAGCATGGCATGCTTTTTTAAAATGGCCAGTAGTGACGTGACACTAAGTATGCATGCAGTGTAGTGAACCAGCTAAAACATGCAGAAATACCAGTATGGTTGTCCTACGACTCACCGTGCAACCACCCTCCCTGGGGCGTAGTCTAGCTTTCCAACCCCACTTCTCCCCCGCTGCCAACTCAGGTTCTTGTATATAAGTATCTTATTTTCAAATGCGTCATGGACATCAACAGAGTCACTGTAAACTCTCAGATATGCAAGGCGATGTGCCTCTGACCACAACACCACGTCTGGCCTGGAGGTAGTGTTCACTGCTTCCTCTGGGATTATCAGATGTCTCCCCCAGTTTACTGTCTGTCCTTAGCTGGCCCCAAAATGCCTCGCTCCTACTCTATTCTCCCTCCTAGTCTATTCTCCCTCCTAGTCTATTCTCACTCCTAGTTTATTCTCACTCCTAGTCTATTCTCCCTCCTAGTCTATTCTCCCTCCTAGTCTATTCTGCCTCCTACTCTATTCTCACTCCTAGTCTATTCTCCCTCCTAGTCTATTCTCACTCCTAGTCTATTCTCCCTCCTAGTCTATTCTCCCTCATAGTCTATTCTGCCTCCTACTCTATTCTCACTCCTAGTCTATTCTCCCTCCTAGTCTATTCTCCCTCCTAGTCTATTCTCCCTCCTACTCTATTCTCCCTCCTAGTCTATTCTCCCTCCTAGTCTATTCTCCCTCCTAGTCTATTCTCCCTCTTAGTCTATTCTCGCTCCTAGTCTATTCTCACTCCTACTCTATTCTCACTCCTACTCTATTCTCCCTCCTACTCTGTTCTCACTCCTACTCTGTTCTCACTCCTAGTCTATTCTCACTCCTAGTCTATTCTCCCTCATGGACGAAACGGACATCTCTGTAACTGTTGCCTCTGCCTTGGATCTGCTACCTGCTGTGTGGGCTTTGGGATGCACCTAGTGAGACACCTTGACTGAAGAGATTTCAGTTGCTCTACCTGAATATAAGGGACAGGAAGACTCCTCACCCACCCACTGACTGAGATGTTGCTGATAGTGCATCATATGTTGCCTCTACCTATAGAAATGAATGTACTTTGGTTTGCCTCCACACCGCACACAGCTCCCTCAAGCCGAGTCTCGTTCTCGTCTTCTCCCACATCCAGAGTTGAGTTTACCACTGAGATCACAGAGCAAGAGCAAGAACACAATCTCAGAAAAGGGCTAATGGTTCTTTGTTGGGCTTGATTTGAATGGTTTCCACATGAATATTGACATGTTAGTGATATAAATCCCCCCCCTTTTGTGATGCACTTTTTATGGTCACGTTGAGTCACGGGGGCTGAATCGACTGTGGCTGACGTACAGCTGCGAGGTAGAGCTTCTCAGACTTTGAAGAATTGTTTCTCCGTTGCCTTGCTGAGCTCTGGTGCAGATCCGTGATCTCATTTATTTCAATTGCTTTCTTCCCTTGCTCCTCTCCTGGTCTTGTCCCCTGTCCTTCCCTTCAGGCCAGCGTGTGCTGAGACTGTCCCCGTCGTTGTCTCTGCGCACCCCTGCATGCACCGGCCTGTCCCAGAGACCAGAGACCGTGCTGCACTAGGAGGAGGAGCCATGGCTTGTGGCCCCCCGTCGCCCCCTGTAGGCCCTAGGCTGAGGCTGCGGCCGCTGGAGTTGCTGCTCGCACCTCTGTTGGTCTTGCTGGTCTGTGGGCTGGGAACGACACAGGGTCAGAAGGTCTACACCAACACGTGGGCTGTCCACATACCTGGAGGTCAGGAGGAAGCTGACCGGATCGCCAGTAGACACGGTTTCATCATCCATGGACATGTAAGTAGCTTGCCACAGCTTTGCTTCTTCATTCAGTCTTTGTCCAGTGGTGTTTGGAATCACTGAGGAAGTCCAAGTGCTGAAGCACTTCTGACTTGTTTCTAAGGGCTGTTGTTTGTGGAAATAACATAAACTATCTTTTTTTAGGGTGGATATATGGGACACCAGCTTACTGAAAAGTGTTACACTCATTCATAACACCGTATAGTTCATTATTATGTTTGGTTACATTTTTATCCTTCCAAATTGTAATTTTTCATATCAATTCAGAGGAGCCCTAAATGGTTAATTATGTCACACCCCATATGCTAATCAGCCTGCGGTCTCCATGTGACTGTATACTACTCATCTTGTTAGTGAATGTGTTACTCTGTGATTGGATCACACTTCACATGTTGACTGTGTTACTCTGTGATTGGATCACACTTCACATGTTGACTGTGTTACTCTGTGATTGGATCACACGTCACATGTTGAGTGTGTTACTCTGTGATTGGAGTTAATTACCAGTCAGAGAATCTGTTGGCACTACATCATTCTGTTGCAGATGCATCGTGGTGCAGCGCATGTGTTGCATGCATGCATGCATTGATAATGCACGTCAACCAAAATGTTATTTTATGCTACATTTTTGGAGAAATATTCCTCGTGGAGACTGTTCTTTGGTGAATCGGTCGCATTTTGTGTGTGTGTATGTGGTAACACTACAACCGTGTCGAATCAGTTTCACCTCAGTACGTTTGAATTGTCCCTGCGTCGAGTTTGCAGCAACACAATTTAATTAGGGATTGGCTGTTCAAAGTGTGTATTCAGAGGGTCCCACACCATCCTCCTCTCCAGAACAGCTAGTGGGGTCGTGTGAGCGGAGTCACTGGGGACTTCAGGAGCTCACTGATGACACAATGCAACAATCCATTTGCAGGAATCGCACTGATCTGAGGAGAAACAAAGGCGTAGCTTGACAGTAAACTGCAGCGTCTGTGTGGAGAAGGCTGTAAGAACTCCTTATCATGCCCATAGTTTGTTACCAGGAACTGTCAGTGTGGGCAACGTGTGAAATCAGATACTGTAGGCATTTCCTGTGTGTTCGACGTACGGTAATCTTCTTTTACTTCCTCTTATACTCGAATGGAAACTGCTAAAAGTCGTCGTTTGTACTCATCCCTTCCGTTCTTGAAAAGAACCCTTGTGCATAGAAAATGCCTGATCATTTCACATTTAATGGTACTTTTTTTAGTCAAGTTTTTTTTACTGGTCATGACTTACAGGGCAGAGCAGACAGTGGTCTGTGTTGGGCCATGTGATCTTACTGGTCATGACTTACAGGGCGGCAGACGGTGGTCTGTGTTGGGCCATGTGATCTTACTGGTCATGACTTACAGGGCAGCAGACAGTGGTCTGTGTTGGGCCATGTGATCTTACCGGTCATGACTTACAGGGCAGCAGACAGTGGTCTGTGTTGGGCCATGTGATCTTACTGGTCATGACTTACAGGGCAGCAGACAGTGGTCTGTGTTGGGCCATGTGATCTTACTGGTCATGACTTACAGGGCAGCAGACAGTGGTCTGTGTTGGGCCATGTGATCTTACTGGTCATGACTTACAGGGCAGCAGACAGTGGTCTGTGTTGGGCCATGTGATCTTACTGGTCATGACTTACAGGGCAGCAGACAGTGGTCTGTGTTGGGCCATGTGATCTTACTGGTCATGACTTACAGGGCAGCAGACAGTGGTCTGTGTTGGGCCATGTGATCTTACTGGTCATGACTTACAGGGGCAGCAGACAGTGGTCTGTGTTGGGCCATGTGATCTTACTGGCCATGACTTACAGGGCAGCAGACAGTGGCCTGTCTTGGGCCATGTGATCTTACTGGTCATGACTTACAGGGCAGCAGACAGTGGTCTGTGTTGGGCCATGTGCTCTTACTGGTCATGACTTACAGGGCAGCAGACAGTGGTCTGTGTTGGGCCATGTGATCTTACTGGTCATGACTTACAGGGCAGAGCAGACAGTGGTCTGTGTTGGGCCATGTGATCTTACTGGTCATGACTTACAGGGCAGAGCAGACAGTGGTCTGTGTTGGGCCATGTGATCTTACTGGTCATGACTTACAGGGCAGCAGACAGTGGTCTGTGTTGGGCCATGTGATCTTACTGGTCATGACTTACAGGGCAGCAGACAGTGGTCTGTGTTGGGCCATGTGATCTTACTGGTCATGACTTACAGGGCAGCAGACAGTGGTCTGTGTTGGGCCATGTGATCTTACTGGTCATGACTTACAGGGCAGAGCAGACAGTGGTCTGTGTTGGGCCATGTGATCTTACTGGTCATGACTTACAGGGCAGAGCAGACAGTGGTCTGTGTTGGGCCATGTGATCTTACTGGTCATGACTTACAGGGCAGCAGACAGTGGTCTGTGTTGGGCCATCTGATCTTACTGGTCATGACTTACAGGGCAGAGCAGACAGTGGTCTGTGTTGGGCCATGTGATCTTACTGGTCATGACTTACAGGGCAGCAGACAGTGGTCTGTGTTGGGCCATGTGATCTTACTGGTCATGACTTACAGGGCAGCAGACAGTGGTCTGTGTTGGGCCATGTGATCTTACTGGTCATGACTTACAGGGCGGCAGAGCAGACAGTGGTCTGTGTTGGGCCATGTGATCTTACTGGTCATGACTTACAGGGCAGCAGACAGTGGTCTGTGTTGGGCCATGTGATCTTACTGGTCATGACTTACAGGGCGGCAGAGCAGACAGTGGTCTGTGTTGGGCCATGTGCTCTTACTGGTCATGACCAGGAATGTTGTTTGTAACTCTGAATCACCGTGTGCAGACTAATGAGTAATCTTACACACTGAAATCCTTTAACTATGTGTTGGGATCCAGACATTTTAGAGAGGGATGTGATTGACTCGCAAACTGGACACTAGGAGCTGTGGGCCGACTAATCTGAGCGAGCGAGTGTAATTGTGCAGATTTTGTTATGTTTTTGAAGCAAGCGAGGGGCCGTTTTGGCTGACTGGAGCTAGTTTGATCAAGCGTCATTGGCCAGATCAGTAACTCCACCAATGTTTATCCTGACCTTTGTTCTGGCAAAGCTACAATATTTTCTCTATATACCACCTGGCTTAAATTCAGACATGCAGAGTCAAGGGAGCGTTTGTTGGACTGTGCTGCCATCTGATTCAAATTCAGAGTTGAGTTGGGCCACTGTCCTCTGTTGCCATTTACACTTCAGTTGTAATATACCGGTATACTGAAATACTGTAGCTTTTTTTTGTGTGCAAATGGCAAGTTTAAGCTGTTTTCCAAAACCCAACTTTTCACCTCTAGGAAAACGGAGAGTTTCTTGAAATGACCTAGGTCTACTCTTGAATTGAGTGATTGTCATAAACCATTCTTTGTTTTTGAACGTGTTGAGCTTGAGTTTGTTGAGCTCGTAGGCATTTGGATGGATTTGCTTTTTAACATTTCAACACAGGGCACCAGACTATAGGACATTGTGGGTTGCAATATTCCAAACCACAAATAGAGCTTTGAAGTAGTTTTGACTCAGCAGTTTCATTCTTTCTATTTGTTGGTGTGTGATGCACTATGACTGTACTGACTTACTATAGGATACTGTGTGGTGCACTACAGGGGAACTCTCTGAAATCTATGCTCAGATAGAACTCTGCCATCAGGAAATAGCTTGTGGCAAAATGATATTACGTCAAACCTCTGAGGGGTTTTCTTCATGTTTGACGTCAATTCAAGGTGACGCTGAGCAGCTGCACTCGCATTTGTTTTTGAATGAGGCCACAAAAGTCCCCCAGAGAAGGTGCAAAATGGGCTGTTGAGAAAACCAAGGTCTCCTCTGCCACTGCCCCCGTTTCTCATGGCCACACACCGTGACCGAATTAAAAATACCCACAAATGAAAATGGGTAACCCTTGCTTTTATGGTCACCCTAAATACTAGGTTTTCACCAGGTAAATACTAGCTTGTCCAAGGTAAGAATAAAAAGGGACCTAGTAATTATAGCTGTAACTAATAACCTCTATCACACCAAAGGTCAAACCAGGGTTATTCCCAGGTTGGCGACCCACTTCGAGAGGTGGGTTGGACCGGGCTCAGGCCAGGGTTCAAAGCAGGGTGAATGGCACCACCCGGGTTGCTATTTGCTTGGCATTATTAGGTAAAAATATAACGTAGTAAGAACCTAAGAAATTCAGTGAATCATTTTAAGTCTCGCCTTCACTATTACCAGTCAATTCTAGTAGCTATCTTGTCGGCACTGAAGGTTCATTAACAATAGCCCAGGTTTAATTGGGTACTTTATAAGAATTAAGGCAATACTTTTTCCTATAAATGAGCATTTCTTCCATATAGTTCATGACTGTACCCTACCCATTTGGAAAAGGTTTATTAAATGTACCTGCATTGTACAAGGAAATGCTGTTTATTCCAATGGAATTATTACCAGGTTACTAGTTACTAGTTACTTACTAGTTCCCTTGTGTAATTGCTTATTTTTCTTTTCCATAAGACTCACATCTATCATAAATTCTGCAGTACTGTCGTACTAAGTAAAACATTCCAAATGACTTGAAGGTGAAGGTAAAGAAAGGGGGAAACTGGACTATAAAATAAAAGGATGCTTAACTCTCTGGTCTGAACAGCGTCTCCCCACAGGCCACACCCTTTCCCACAATGCAACAATGACAAATATACTAGACATGTTCTGCAACAAGAGTGCACAGATTTATGTATTGCATTGCACTGATTTATGTCTGGTGAAACTGGACCGCGAAATGAAGTAACACTTAATACTGTGGGATTAACATGCCCCTCCCCCAGTGTTACAAAATCAAGCATTGCAATTTCAGTGCACATACATTGAATTTACAACATGGCAATTCATTTTTAAATGATTTTAACTGATTTTAACATGGACAAAATCTAAAAGGAACAGTCCCTTGCATTAGGTTTGAAAGTAAGGATGTTAATTTGGCATGACAGAAGGCCAAATTTTTTTAACATTCTTCTGAAAATTACTTGACTTTCAACTGCAGCTGGGAACAAAAACTGTACAAAGTGGCTATTAAGTGTCTGCTGTTGTGCTGGTGGAGAGAGCGCTGCCCACGCAGTGCCTTGGGTCTGGCCCTATCCCCCAAACACACCTGGCAGTTTAAAATCACATGTGCTCTCACAATCTGCTTCAGCCCCAAGCTTAAATCAAACCTCTTGTCTCAACATTAGCTGCCTCTAAAAAGGCCATTTCTCTCGACAAAACACACTCTGTAAATGTTGCCATAAAACAGTCTGCAGATAAAAGTCAGGCATTTCCTTTGGTCTCGTACGAGTGTCAGATTCAACTTAGTGTTGAAGTCAACATTGTGATGTGGCGACAGCACTACAAGCTAGTAGTGAGGATGAGCAGGCCCTCCTTCCTGAGAACACAACTGACAGCATTGTCATGCTAAACCTGAAAGGGAACGACATGGAACAAGCGCATCTGTTCAGCCCATGGCATATTGTTTATGCGTTGTCGTCTGTTCATCTGGGACGTTAACTTTGAAAGGTGGGCTATAACCAGTCACATGATGACTCAAATGAAGGCGTGCTGCCCCAAATGAAGCATCAGCGTTCCACTGCTTCCTTGATGAAAATGAAGCCATTGGCTTAGAGCTGGGAAGAAACAACGCGTGTTGTTAAGCCTTTTTGCCTACAGCTGATGATGGCAAACGACTGAGAGAGTACCATCTTGATGACGAATGTGTGGTCAGGCATCGCGTGTCTGAGCTGTGGGGTTGTGCACGTACAGAACACATCAGTCTGCTGCTGTGCAGGTGTTGGATTTAGGTATAAAGGAGCTTCGGGGGCAGGATCAAAGTGCAGCTGCGAAGGCTTTATGACTCTGATGGTGGTTGTTTTTGTTTCGCCGTCCACTCTTCTAGTTCTACCACTATGCTACAGCATCACCAAAGCCCTAGCCTCTACATTGTCAGACTGCCGTGATACATCGTGTGGGACAGAAGGTTATCTGTCTGTCTGCAGATACATTCTTTGAGCACAATGACTCAAGAACAATACATGAAACCTCACACTTGCACCACAGGAGGTAACCCTCAAGAGTAGATGATTTGATTTGATTTTTGAGCTACTGCCTGCATCAATTTGCATGTTAATGAGGAAAAGATGATTTTCTTGAAAGTACTTGATTTAAAAGCAAAATCATATACTGTAAATACCTCCCATGTGTTATTTGTTGACAGAAATATTAGCTAATAATGCATTCATCAGCATAACTGGTTATCTTAGTTTTTTTTTTTTTTTTATCCTGGAGACTAACTTTGCATCCAAGACCTGCAACTAAGATGTGTGACACTGAGGTTGCTAGTTGGTCCGTGAGGAAACCTTCGGGGTAACGTTGCCTCAGAAATCAGTTACTAAACTTGAAATTTAAATTTTTAATTGTAAAGTTTCTTCATTTTCAGTTTGACCCCCTTTTGCACAATCCACAGCACAGTTGTCATAAGGCTTACAAATCCGTCAAGCTTTATTTTCAGTTCTATCCTGATCTTCAGTAGATAAAATGAAAACAATTCTATTGATTCAATGAGTGCGTGAAGCACAAAGCTATAAATGGCCCCGCGGAGCAGCGTGACATTTCTAGTTTAAATAAAGAGTGAATTTGGATTGGAGGAATGACTCATTAGCAAGACGTGATTAGAAGGTGTGACATTTGATTACAGGTGGAGTGACAAGGAGGAGGATGAAATGACCACTTGATCAAAGACTTCATTGAAAAAGTGATCAGTCTTGCTCGCAGCTACAACAGACTCAGAGGCAGTCTTCTTTATTTTCACGACTGCTTAAAGAGGACTAGATAGATGCCTTTTTGGATTTCTCTCCCTCTGTTAAACTGAAACTTTCAACTTTGTGGCTTTCTGTTTGTGGCCTGAGGCTTTTTCACCATCAGATATTCTATTCCATCCTGTGTTGCAGCTCACCGAAGCTCCCAGCATCTTCCTGTCGACGAGGCTTGAAGCCGCATTTAGCCCGGCCTTTTGCTGTGTGCAGGCCGGGCAGAGATGCTCACACGTCACTTTTTGCAAGTCCAAGTCAAGTCTCAAGTCTTTGATCAAGTCAAGTCTCTTTTTGATGTGCGTTTGATCATCTCCTTGATGCCATCCGGTCTGCTTAGAACACTGCATAGCTCAAACTAGTAAAAAAGAATTCAAAGCATGTACTGTATTATCCCCCCTTTATCTATCAGAATACAGTATCGCCATTGATTAGATGACATTAGTCGACATTTCCTTAATGTTAATGCACCTAAAAAACAAAGATTGTTCACAAGTCCCAAACCTCAAGTCCAAGTCAAGTCTCAAGTCACTGTGTGTGACTTGGGTGCGACTCAAGTCCAAGTCTCAAGTCCAAGTCCCCATCTCTGGCGCGGGGTTATTTGTTGGCTACACCTTGAGTCGAGTAGTTCACTGCCTCTGACTTAATGGTCTTATTGCTCTCGTTTTAAAGACAAGTTATTCCACGAGTGTTATTACGGTCTATAGTTAAGCTGCAGCTTCATAATTACAGCGTAGCTTTCCTTATACCTTTACAATAATTGGGCTGTGGAATGTTGTCATCAAGAGTCAATCCTGTCAGATCGGTTTTGTTTTCAGAAGGACTATTATTAAGATGCACCGTTTCCAGGCAGGAACGTGTCTTTTTCTTCCCCCACCTGTGTTGAAAATGGACTGGAATGTGAAGCCGCTCCGGGGCGTTCATCCATCACAACAGAATGCGAACCACACCACATTTTCAGCTTGCAAAATGAAGAATCTTATTTTCCTAAAGGACAGCCGTGGGTTATTTATAACCAGAGGTGGAAGAAGAATAGGAATGAATAAATAAACACCACGCCTCATCTTTTTTTTCCCCCCTATGCATTCACTTCAAAGTAGCATAGAGCCTTTTCTCAGAAGCGTTGCCACTTCCTGTCGGGTGAACACTGGCTTCTGTCACTGATAAGACCTGCTGCATTCATAAGCTGGAGTCTTTTTGAGAGGCCAACCGATGTCACAGCTTGCTCTGCTGGTTCACTGAGGAGGATTGTGTTTGGCATGTGATGTACTGTGCCTTTACCGTACTCCTTACCGGCACCACTGTCCTACTGGCATAACCGTCACTGCCCACATACTTCGAGGCGTGTTTCACGTCGGTATCATGTTAACCAGTGCATCCACTAGTGGGCAGTAGAGAGTCAAATGTGTGAGTGTGTGTGTGTGGTACTGCTCCGTTTCATCCGTATCCGTAAGAGCTCTCAGAAAACGTGCAGAATTACGCACGAAATGAACGCCGAGTACGGACAGAAAGCTCTGTCCGTATACCTATCCGTATTTGACGTTGAGCATAATTGGGCCTTAAGTCTATATCTGCTATCTCTGCAAACCCCCCCCCCCCCCCCCCCCCCCCCACTCCCACTTTCATTTTCATGCGTGGATTAATATTCTATTTTACACAAGATTAGAGGAGCAATGGAGATGGGTCATTTCTGTGTCATAAAGTGCATGCATGAAACTGTCCACCCAGTTACTACTAGACAGTCTATAAAGATTATTTTTACTTTAATCTACCGCACAGTCTTCTAATTAGGTCAAAAGATATAGTGGGCAGATTAACTTCTAATGTACTTAATTATTCCTCATTTGGTTTGTTGTTGTCACCTGTATTCAGCTCCACATCTTTTTTTATATATTTATAAAATATGGAAATACTATAGAAATACTCTGCTATGCCTCCTAAATTGCCTTTGATGATGCAAGATCAAAAACAACAAGTATAAATGTTGGTATCTCACTGCTATAATGAGGCGAGGGGTTCTGCGGCCCACAGTTGCTCAATTGCAAGTCAAGTCTCAAGTCATTGTGTGTGTGACTTCAGAGTGACTCAAGTCCAAGTCTCAAGTCATTGTGTGTGTGACTTCAGAGTGACTCAAGTCTCAACTCATTGTGTGTGTGACTTCAGAGTGACTCAAGTCTCAAGTCATTGTGTGTGTGACTTCAGAGTAACTCAAGTCTCAAGTCATTGTGTGTGTGACTTCAGAGTGACTCAAGTCTCAAGTCATTGTGTGTGTGACTTCAGAGTGACTCAAGTCTCAAGTCATTGTGTGTGTGACTTCAGAGTGTCTCAAGTCATTGTGTGTGTGACTTCAGAGTGACTCAAGTCCAGTCTCAAGTCATTGTGTGTGTGACTTCAGAGTGACTCAAGTCCAAGTCTCAAGTCATTGTGTGTGTGACTGTGACTTCAGTGACTCAAGTCCAAGTCTCAAGTCATTGTGTGTGTGACTTCAGAGTGACTCAAGTCTCAAGTCATTGTGTGTGTGACTTCAGAGTGACTCAAGTCCAAGTCTCAAGTCATTGTGTGTGTGACTGTGACTTCAGAGTGACTCAAGTCCAAGTCTCAAGTCATTGTGTGTGTGACTTCAGAGTGACTCAAGTCCAAGTCTCAAGTCATTGTGTGTGTGACTTCAGAGCGACTCAAGTCCAAGTCTCAAGTCATTGTGTGTGTGACTTCAGAGCGACTCAAGTCCAAGTCTCAAGTCATTGTGTGTGTCACTTCAGAGCGACTCAAGTCCAAGTCTCAAGTCATTGTGTGTGTCACTTCAGAGCGACTCAAGTCCAAGTCTCAAGTCATTGTGTGTGTGACTTCAGAGTGACTCAAGTCCAAGTCTCAAGTCATTGTGTGTGTCACTTCAGAGCGACTCAAGTCCAAGTCTCAAGTCATTGTGTGTGTGACTTCAGAGCGACTCAAGTCCAAGTCTCAAGTCCAACAGTCCCCATCTATCTCTGGTGCGGGGCGTGCGTCTGAGAGCACGACCTCGATTGCGAACCAACGAGGCACGGTAGAAATGAGCGCTACCAGTTGAGCAGGTGAGCACATTCAGCGTGCGAGCTGCATCCACTAGCAGTGTTTGTTGCTATGCTGTGCTGCTCCAGTGGCAAGATATACTATTGATGTTCTAAGCTGTTTGTCTGTTAATGAGCTAACTTTGGCTAACTTTAGCCAGCTGGTTTGCTTAGAAATTCTGAATGGAGGATTTGGTGTAGATTAGTTGTATTTTGTATGCTATTATATATGTACAGAGAAGAGTCACGTGACACAGCGCCAAGTGTAGAGATATTATCACCCATCAGCTCTATTTATG
Organism: Poromitra crassiceps; assembly: GCF_964638095.1. Taxonomy (NCBI): domain Eukaryota; kingdom Metazoa; phylum Chordata; class Actinopteri; order Beryciformes; family Melamphaidae; genus Poromitra; species Poromitra crassiceps. The sequence continues at coordinate 21,634,055 of NC_139633.1, forward strand.
ACGATCATCCGGTGTTTTGCTAAAAGCCTTGCTAACGGACATGAGTAATTGCGCAACGTCTGTTCTGATGAGCCATAGATCATGATGATCCCTGATGCTATGATGCTAATCTGTAGCTTACAAGCCCCAGAGTCTGTGTAACCCTTGATGATCCCCAGCCATTACTGTGTTTTTCATCTTTAGCTGTGTTGCACTGGGCGCCATGTTTCTAGTAACGTAATTATAGAAGAAGTCGTGCCACAAGGTCGTGAGTAATTTCTGCATAAATAAATATACCACTGCTTAGTGCTCACTGGCTTGTGTTGCCAGTGTTGAACCGTTGGAGAATTGGCTGCATTTGTTTTGCTCAGTGAGAGCCTGTCTGCAGCACAACACTGTTTGCAGGCAGTCTTTGTCTTGATTTAGACTGATCATTCATCTTGGCACCTGCCTTACACAGTATACCTTTAAGAGTGATGCGGGCCAAATTAAAGGCAGTAATAATTTACTAGTACTTAGATGACCCCCCCCCCCCCCCCCCTTAATTTCTTTCTTTAATGTGAAAGGTCAACTGGCAGAAATGAGTTATTGGGAGGATAGTAATAATCATACCATCATGCACTTCACAATGACAGAAACTGTCCCATGTCCATTACTTCAACTTTATTATGGGGCTCTTACTTTTAATCTCATCTGCAGAATTAATAATTGTTGATAGTGAGTTATCTCTCTCTCTCTCTCTCTCTCTCTCTCTCTCTCTCTCTCTCTCTCTCTCTGTCTCTCTGTCTCTCTGGTGTGTTTTTATACTGTATTTAGTCTGCACAAAATTCCCATATCTGAAATTCTATATAGATATAATTATGCATTCTTCAGTTTCATGTACACTCGAAGTCACTGCAAACTGTTGGGGTAACTAGGGCTGCCTGATAAGTGCCAAGTCATTTCTAACCCCTTTATTTGAGATTTCTTAAACTCGATCTATTCCACAAAATGTAGCTCTGTACAACTAGTGTGAAACAGAAAAGCTCGGGCCCAGAAACAAGACGAGGCTGAAGGCATGGAGCCTATGATTTGCCCCATGGGGAACTGAAGCAATCACCTGTGAGGCAACAGGGGTTTGAAGATATTGGCTGGGAGATGATGTGCGAGGACATGATTGGCCCACAGATGATGGGAGAACAAGCTGCCTGCTGAGCCCTGAAAGGAGCCACTCTGCCCCACACAGGTGCTTCCTCTCTGTTGTACCACGTCCCCACCTATTAACAACAACCAAACCCCTCTCATCTGACAGACTATTAACAAACCCCACTCATCTGACAGACTATTAACAACCAAACCCCTCTCATCTGACAGACTATTAACAAACCCTACTCATCTGACAGACTATTAACAACCAAACCCCTCTCATCTGACAGACTAACAACCAAACCCCACTCATCTGACAGACTATTAACAACCAAACCCCACTCATCTGACAGACTAACAACCAAACCCCACTCATCTGACAGACTATTAACAACCAAACCCTACTCATCTGACAGACTATTAACAACCAAACCCCTCTCATCTGACAGACTATTAACAACCAAACCCCTCTCATCTGACAGACTATTAACAACCAAACCCCTCTCATCTGACAGACTATTAACAACCAAACCCCACTCATCTGACAGACTATTAACAACCAAACCCCTCTCATCTGACAGACTATTAACAACCAAACCCCACTCATCTGATAGACTATTAACAACCAAACCCTACTCATCTGACAGATTATTAACAACCAAACCCCACTCATCTGATAGACTATTAACAACCAAACCCTACTCATCTGACAGACTATTAACAACCAAACCCCTCTCATCTGACAGACTATTAACAACCAAACCCCACTCATCTGATAGACTATTAACAACCAAACCCTACTCATCTGACAGACTATTAACAACCAAACCCCACTCATCTGACAGACTATTAACAACCAAACCCTACTCATCTGACAGACTATTAACAACCAAACCCCACTCATCTGATAGACTATTAACAACCAAACCCTACTCATCTGACAGACTATTAACAACCAAACCCCTCTCATCTGATAGATGTTCTATCAGACTCAACACCTCTGTAACGCTCTCTCAAAGATGAAACCTGCATCTCTTCTCTTCTCTGCCTAGCTACAGTATAGTTCCCTATAACATGGTGCCATCCAACTTTCAAACAAAAAAATAAAAAAATATGTTTTTCAGATTTCCCCTCCGTTTTCTCCCCAATTGTACTTGGCCCATTCCCCTTGCTGTCCCAGTCATTGCTCCACCCCCTCTGCTCATCTGTGGAGAGCCATAGACTAGCACATGCTTCCTCTGACACGTGTGCCAGCCGCTTCTTTCCACCTGACAGCGAAGAGTTTTCCCGGCAGGACGTAGCGCATGGGAGGATCACGCTATTCCCCCCCAGATCCCCTCCCCCTGAATAGGCGCCCCAAACCGACCAGAAGCGACCAGGACACATATACCCTAAATTCGGCTTCCCACTTGCAGACACGGCCAATTGTGCCTGTATGGATGCTCGACCAAGCCAGAGGTAACACGGGGGCTCGAACCTGCGACCCTCGTGTTGGTAGCCAGGGAATCTACTGCACTACCCAGGCGCCCACTTTCAAGCAAATTTAAGGCAAACTTTTGAAATGTGACAAAAATATGACTCAAGTGTATTTCCATCAGCTCGGTGGAAGTGAATAATTAAGCTTAGGAGCACATACAACGTTTCTGGGAGATTGTGATTGACAAATATTGTACCGCCAGCCTTTTTCTATGGACGTCGCCAAGTCATTATTTATAGGGCAAATGCATTTGTCTATTATTTATTGCGTACTTTATTGACAATTTTGATATGCCTCTTTTATATATAATTCACATAAGGAGACTTGGATGGAAATCAACTATTGATATAGGATCGCTTTCATTCATTCATGAAAAGTTAAATACCCCATTGGCTTTTCCAGGGTCCCCTGAGTGTTACATGCGACTCAAACACACCGGCTATAGATGTATTGCTTCTCGTGAATATTGCATTATGCGTAACCATGGTTTGTAAGCTGGTGTGCTTGTGCAATATCTGCATTAATCTTTAACAGGCCACCGTGTGTGTGCTGTGGCTCCGGCCTACTTTAGCCAATGAGAAGTGACGTGTCTAGCGGAGCGCGCGGCCCTATACTGCCGGCATAGAGATGCTGCTACTTTGAAGCGCCGTAATGAAAACATTGCAAACATCGTACACAGTCTGAGCTATTGGATCGGGCCCTTGTTTAGTACGGCTGGCCCCATTACCGGCCAGGGTTTTTCATGCAGAGAGGAATGCCTCATCTCGGGGCTGGTTGATCAGCGACAGACTAGCGCACTCTGTAACTCTGCTGCCTTTGCTCGTTGTGTTGCTGTCAATAGGAGAGCCTCCCTTTATTTGGTGCTCCGGCCTCTCTCACACTAAGCAGACCCAGAAGAACTCTGTTCATCTCCATGCAGCTGCTGGTCTTTGAAAGTTAATGAACTGCAGAGATTGACTTGTCCTGTTTGCTCTGGTGGAGACTAATGTGTTCAGAGAGGGAGAACGTTATGCCAGTATAGGAGCCCGAGCTTCGTTTCAATCCTAAACCAAATGCCATTGCAAAAACACTGGAAGTGAGACAGTGTCACTGAATATTATCTTTGCGTTATTTTTTTTAACTTAATAACTTAAGCTTCATTAAGCTCCATATCTTTAAGGTGCAATGTTTGGCAGATGTGAATCTACTGGTTTGAGCTTGACACATGATCAGTTAGTCATGGTTGTGTAATGTGAGACCACATTAGTACACCACTTCCTTCTTGGAGCCTTGCTAAATGCTAATTGTAACAAATAGGAGCTGAGGGATGGCTAAATTCATGTCAAAATTGAAGCTAATGAACGAGTGCATGGATTGGCCAGAATCACATTTGACCATGACTTTAGTTCAAAAATACTGAAGATGAATCTGTTTGTAAATAGCTTTCCACAGTAGGTGTGTGGGTAACATCTAACAATGCAATTAGAAGATTTGATGTGGAACTGGTTCAGAAGAGAGAAAAAAATCTATGCAACGTTCAGTCAAATGAGTGTACCAGTCCAGAACATGATTCAGTACTGGCATACCTGGTAATAGCAGAGCAAAAACATTTCAGAGATGAACAAGTACATTTTCCTTTATAGACTCGGTACAAAACTTCCGTCTGTCTATTTTAATGAAACAATCAGTCGCAGTAGAGTTGGCCATGAGAAAACGATGAGCACACCTACACACCACCACACGACACATCTCTCGGTAGCAAAACAACGAGAAGCGCAGAATTAATGTGTGACTTGAGTTGATGTTAGTTCAGTTGAGTCTCGTTGTTGTGGGTGGTGCTGCTGTGTGGAGGTGGAGGTGGTGCTGTGTGGATGTGTCTCAGTATGATACTGAAGTAGGATCACTTGTGTCCTGCCACCTTCCTGGCATCATGATATTATGGATTTTTGGCCACTTATTAGGGATGCACTGAAAGTGTTTGTGTTGAATATTGCAATTGTTAAATCTGATATTGAGTGCTGTGTAGGCACAGCATTTTTCTATAAGTAATTATTTTTCATCTCATAGCCAGTTTGGGAAAACTGTGTGATGTGGTGTGGCCAGGCGTTGACATGAAATGCTAAAGACGCTGATTTGATCAGGTTGAATAGAATGAAACACCTTTTTCTCCAAGAGATTAGTTTACTCAGTTGCTCAATCGCTCAATACCACTAAAAACCTTTGTAATCCTTTTCAGTAATTAGATTACCTCTTTGGACAGATGATCAATTAGATGGCCGCTGCATTAGGTCAAACCAATGCTATTTTCTCATAAAACCGCCGTTGATGAGAGCTATACGAAATGAATAGTAACTGAGAGAAAAGTCCTGAGGAGTTGAAAAGGAGGCTCCACACACCAAGCTAGCTCCTGTTCAAAAGGCTTTTTATTTTGTGTTGCGATTCTGGGGATATTCTCAAGACCAAAAGAACAATCCCAACTGTTGAGCAGACGGCTGCTGTGACCGGCCTGCAGCAGAGGAGAGGACACCCATACTGCCAGTGGCCCAGTCATTCCCCTGCTCTCCCACAGATGAGGGAGGGTGGCCCCCCAGCCCCGTCAGATGGGGGCTGGGGGGCCCACACACAGGTCACAGGGCCGTAACCAGAGCCAGATGTGCCGACAGGACACAAATATACGCACAGGCAAGGGAACTCTCTCCGCCTTTAAACACAAGCATGCACATGTTAGGCCTGTGTGTTGCTTGGAAACTTTCGCTCCTGATACCGGTACCTCGAATTACCGGTAGACCCCGGTACCAGAACACTAGTTTTTCTGATACCTACTATGTTGAATAAAAGTTTATTATGTAATCATTACATAATAAACATCACTCAGAGTTGTTACTAATGATTACAGCCTTAATTATAGCAGCAGAAGCAATGCAGCATACTTTTTTTGCTTACATGATTTTTGCTCTTTGTTTAGTAAGTAGCATTTGAGCCCTTAAAGTCGAGCTGAACCCAAGAATGACTTTTCTTTTCTTTTAGTTCAAATACCTGGGTATGCAGTGCACCTATTTAATAATGTATGCAAAACAAATCACAACAATAATTTCTTTAGTTTTTCACACTTTTTCACGTCAAAAGTTCGTTTTTCAAGATTTCATTGATAACAGTAATTTACAGTTTGCTGACGTACTATCACATTTCTACCCCATTTCAACCAATCATATCACGACATGCAGCTGTCAATCAAATCTTCATTTCTGGATAATTTTCTCTTCCAAATGAAGTCGAAAATGGCGCCCAGTGCCTGTCATCTGGCAGAGTTCCTATCCCATAAACTAACTACTAACTTGGCCAATTGTTAGAAACATGGATAAAAAACAAAAACTATAATCTCTAAGAATGCAAAGAAATGTAACTGGCTCGTTAAAACGTGCATTCCAGGGATATCGTATCGTTATAGCAGCGATGATGGCGCGCGCATCCGAGAGCTTGGTTGTCAGGGGTCGCACTTCGGAGATTCCAGGCCGACGTGCTGCACTCTCCGCTCGGCAACACGAAGGCAGCTGGCTGCCTGCGGGTCGCTGAGCTCCACTCAGCCACTCAGCCTCCCGTCAAAAGGCTCTTCCCGAGGGGAGTGCCACAACACACTGAATCCCACTCGATTTGGAGGCGGAACACGCCAGGATTGGCCAAAGCCCAATCCAGTCCCCAGAATTGTCAAATAAAATCATCGACATGATACTATGACCCGCCTCTCAACCTGTCGTCTTAGGCAAACTATGTTTTCAGTCTGAAACGGACTCATTATGCACATGACGAACAGGTTCAGTTCGACTTTAAGTGTGACATTATTATATATTATGTATTTGTATTCTTCAGTTTAACTACAAAACAAGCACCTGTGAATAAAGTATGTATTTATTTAAAATACAATTTAGCAATATAACATAAAATCACTCTTTGCTTTAGTCAAAAGAAAATCTGATTTTAAATATTTCAACAACTCTTTACATTTAGAACTATTTCAAGAAGAAGATCAAGTACTAGTACATTTTCTGTGGCTGTTATGTAAAATGTAGTTCAATAAGGTTCTAAAAATAAGCCATTTTTTTTATCACCACTTTCTTTCTGGCAGTGAAGCTCCCTTGCCTCAGGTTAAATCTGTGCACTACATCATGCTTCATTAGGTTGGAGGTTCTGCTTATTTTCTCGTTACAGATATTGCACCGCGTGCTGCTGTCACCGTCAATTTGAGTAAAATGCGGCCAGATCCGTTTCTTACCGAGAGCAAACGGAGAGTTGAAGGTGTGCTGATGATGCCTGGGCACGTTGGCTTTTCCTCCCTGTGGACCGGAGTCTAGTTATTGGATGAAAGTAATAAAGTATCAAACTTTGGCACCGAGTCTTTGAACACATTCCGGTTGTTCAGTCGGTACGGTCGGTACCCAGCCTGACACACAGGAGAGATGTTCAGCTCAAAATGTTAATTTAGTGTTTCACTCAACTGAACTCTGTGAGTTGATTTTTCATCATCTCAGCAGTGTATGTATCTGTGCTGCCTAAGAAAGGTCAACATGCACTACTAGTCCTTTAAGACGTGAGAGCGCTTGAAATTGAACTTGATCATTTCATGAAAAAGATCTTCACCAAATGACTGTCATAAAAAGTATGCAGTGACAGAAGGGAAAGTTAAATATTTCAGTCGCCGGTAGCTAAAGTCCCGCAGGGTGCGTTCAGCGCTGCGCTACTTCTCACTGATTCTTTCGGAGTTGGTGGTGGTGGTGCTTGTATCTCACATTAACGAGGGCAGAACGCTCCTCTCTGACAGAGCTGCGTGTAATCGGGCCTGCGCGAACCAGACTCTCACTTTATGATGTCGCACACACACACACACACCCACACACACACACCCACACACACACACACACACACACACACACACACACACAGACACACAGGAGTTGACATGTGAGGTGGAGCAGTCGTTTGTGGTGCGTTTTGAAAAGGCGGAGGCTCAAATCAGATAAGCCCTTTACAAGGAAAACAATGAGGTGGAGCTCTAAAAGGCTGTAACGAGCTTAATGTGGGAGGAATGCAGGATTTGGGTGGAGTTTTTTTACGACGGCTGCTAGTGATTTTGTTTCCTTGTAACAGGAGGAGGAGACCTGCTAACTTCACACGGGCTTTGTGCTGCAGTGTAGCAGAGGGACTGGATTCACATTTCAGGTCAGGTGTCAGGATCACTCGCAGAGACACGGGGCGGACCTGGATGGGAACACAGGGTTGTCCCTGTAGGGACTCGCTATTGTGTTCAGACTCGGGGATGGGACCAAGTGAGGCACGCGATGGGAACATAATGTCACCAAGGCCCCAGTTTTGAAGTCTCAGGACAAAAAGGTCGAGCCCTAAATTCCAGCATGTCGTCACTCACAAGATGGATGTGACTGCTAAATTATGTGTGCACACTGTGATTAAATCCTCAATGAGAAGAACATTATTTTAAATGATAAATTATATACATCATTCATTGGATGTTTGATCTTCAATTTAACCGCACATTAAAATTGAATAACTTCAGCACAGTGTTTCCTCTGTCGTTTTACGCAGCTGTGGTTCTTGGGGGGATATTTCTTGTTTTGTTCCTTCCTTACCTGTTGTTGTTTGAGTTATGCTATGTTTCTAGTTGAGGTTGTAGTGCTAAAAAAATTTTTTTAATCACTTCTCAAACATTTTGGACTACACTTATTTTAGTTTGAGATGATGGTAATCATTTTAATTCCACGTCAGTAATTTATTTGCTGTGGTGGCTGTCTGCTAAATGAGGAAACGGTGTTTTCTGATGCAACATGAGAAATGTGTTATTCATGTCACAAAGTCTTGATCAATGGTGTCATCGTGCCACCAGTCGAGTCTCTCTCAGCTCGATAAAGTCTAAAAGCTATCTAATTATTTGCTTTAGAACATGACATTTGGCATTTGGTGGAGGCATGACTACGGGCGCGCACGCACGCGCACGCACGCACGCACACACACACACACACACACACAAACGCACACGCACGCGCAGGCACACACACACACACACACACACACACACACACACGCACACACGTACACACACACACACACACACACACACACACACACACACACACACACACACACGTACACACACACACACACACACACACACACACATACCAATACTGGCACCTGGCAGACCTGAGTGTCTGAGGTAAGGATTGAGGTGTGAGGAGCTCCTGAAGGTTAAAGAAGCCTTCATATACTTCCTCATCAAACCCGTCGCCCGAATGCGCCGAGGCGTGCGCCGCGGCCAGCGAGCCTGCCGGCGGCGCAGCCAGCGATCTGCTCTCACTCTCTCCCCTCGTCCACCTTTTAGCTATCATGCTCCTCAAAACGTTCTCTCTATCTCCACGAGTGTCTCTCTTCCTCTGTCACGTTTCTCTCTCCTCCACACCTTTTACTTTGTTCTGTCTCTCCAGGCCTCTCAGACGTCCAGTCATCCACTAGAGATTATTACCTCCTTGCAACACAGAGCACTCTCTAGGTGCTTATTTGTTTTTGAATGTTTCCAGTAATGCCTTGGTAACCTGCCAACTTGGCAGAAACTCTTCCTCGGGAGGACAAGGTTCATCAGTACGTTGGTTGGGGGGGGGGGGGGATTTTTCCTCCCCCCACCTCTCCACCGATTTCCTTTGAACTCGTGCTTCCAGGATGTGTTATATCATCTGCTTTATTGATGTGACAGCCTCATTCTTCGCATTTCCCTGCGAGTCTTTAAAGTTGGCTAGTTTGAGCTCGACAGTAGCACACGACACAAGCAGTGAAACAGAGATTTATTTCTGACTGAGGCATCTATATCCATGCGGAGGAAGTGGAAGAGATTGCGTGCGTCCGCGGCAGCGAGCACCAGTATCAGTTGTTGGGATGCGTTTGACTCCTCATGAATATTTGATCACAGATGTACGCTCTGCATCAATGGGCTTGAGTTTGACCCCCCGCCTCCCCCCACTTCATCAGATGTTTGTGAAATTGAATCGTTGGATGCCAGCTATTCCAGACGGGCTCATCTCGCTTTATTGTATGCGACCATTCTGCTGACTGAAGCCCTGCCGACTGAATTGGATGCTTTCTACTGTCGGTTGCTAACTGTAGGCTGTGCTGCAGTTTGCTTGTTGGAATGGGAATGATGATATACAAGACCGCCTTGGGTTTACTGTGCGAGGCTTTCACTTCCTCGTGCCGTTATTGTAACAACAAATGTGTGTTGTGCTGAGAAGAGGAGGCTTATTATGGCAGCTATGGTGCTTATATTATTTATATGCAAGTATGCATTTGTACTGACCAGGTGTCACACTAGGCTGCCATTAAACCAAAGTGTGTGTGTGTGATTTATGCAAATCCTGCTCTGAGCCATGGAAGGTGTTCCTATTCAGCATGCATTCATTTGTTTGAAACGGAACGCAATTTCCATAGCATTTATTTCTTTATTTCTTTATTTTTGGAAAATAACTTTAATTAGGAAATTGTGGCTCATAAGTTTTTGTGTTTTGATTTGGATCAGCATTAGCTATAGCCTAGGTAAACCCAGCCACCACGTGACCTGCTCTCTCAGTTCCCAGTCACTAGGTGACTAGTGACTGAGAACAGGTCTGAGAGCAGGTCACGTGGGGGATGGGTTTACCCAGGCTACATTAGCTACAGGCAGCATTGCAGCAGCTATTCTTCCTGTGGTCCACAAGCCTAGATGTTATTAGGATGTTAGGAGTGATAACCCCAACATACATGTCTTTGATGGTGGGAGGAAACCCACACACAGAACATGCAAACTCCACACAGAAAGGACCTTGGAACCTGGGACCTTCTTGCTGTGAGGCAGCAGCGCTAACCACTGAGCCACCGTGCCCTCCAGTGCTACAATGGCAGCACAGTGCATGATGATATAAACACATAGATGAGAGCCATCAGCCATTGGAGCTGATGCTGGGACGGGCTCAGGAGCAAACCTGTGCAGGACCACTGAAGACATTGTCTTGTTGTGAGAAGTGTCCTTCTGTTTGTGTTGCTGGAGTCTGCTTTAGTTAAGGGAACTTCACCAATGTTTTGGACAGGATGCGGTGGTGGCCATTGTTGGTGAGCCTCAGTGACTTGCTCTATTCCCAGGGTGGCGGTCCAGACCGGCTTCAGTCCTCGTTGGCTCAGTGCGCTCAGCGGTCCAGACCGGCTTCAGTCTTTGTTGGCTCAGTGTCGCAGTCCAGACCGGCTTCAGTCCTCATTGGCTTAGTGCGCTCAGCAGTCCAGACCGGCTTCAGTCCCCGTTGGCTCAGTGCGCTCAGCAGTCCAGACTCCAGACCGGCTTCAGTCCTCATTGGCTCAGTGCGCTCAGCGGTCCAGACTCCAGACCGGCTTCGGTCCTCGTTGGCTCAGTGCGCTCAGCGGTCCAGACTCCAGACCGGCTTCGGTCCTCGTTGGCTCAGTGCGCTCGGCTGTGTGCATCGCTGTGGTGAAGCCGAGATACTCCAGCTCAGGTTTCCCTCAAAGTCCAGCTCTGCCATTTCTTGACTTTCCAATACACAAAGTAGGCCAGAAGACCTGCAATTATGGTGCATTGGAAATAGCTGGGCCCTGAACTGCTTTAGCTCCGAGGGAGCTTTCCCAACAAGTGGGTTCAGTGTTTAGTCCACAGAAAACAGTCAGCCTCCCACTGTTTTCCAGACCTATAATACTAGCACGCTCACTCTCTCTCTCTCTCTCTCTCTCTCTCTCTCTCTCTCTGTCTTCTGTCTGTCTGCTGTCTGTCTGTCTGCCTGTCTCTCTGTCTGCTGTCTGTCTGTCTGCCTGTCTCTCTGTCTGTCTGTCTGTCTGCTGTATGTCTGCTGTCTGTCTCTCTGTCTGTCTGTCTCTCTCTCTGTCTGTCTGTCTGTCTGTCTCTTTCCCCCCCACATATGCACAGCCTGCAACCTTTTATTATCCTTATTTTGGCAGCAGGTCGGCTTGTTTGTCTATTTTAGGACCGTTTGCCATTTTAGCTGTGTCCTAATTTCAGTGACCTCCGACTGATGCAACACTTGTTTCTGCTCGTTACAGGGAAGCTTGTTTCTGCTCGTTACAGCGGGGTGTTATTCTTTATTTTTTTTGCATTGTCACCATTACAGAGTGAGAACAGCAAACGTTGGCGTAATTCTAGTAATTGTTGTTATTGCTCAAAGAAAGGGGAACCACTAGCTAACTTGTGGCTCGCGGCGCTGAGGGAATGTTGCCGTACTAACAAGCCATTCTGTCCCACACTATGGCAAGTCTACCTGCTGAAGAAAATGAACCAACTTTGGTTAAAAAATGCAGAGGCGTGCATTTAACCGCATAATTGAGATGTTGAATACAGGGAACGTATCAAAGTGTGTGACTGTGTGATGACTGATTGAGTATCGTGTTCACAGTGGTGTGTGAGACTCTGGGAATGCTTGCGGTCGTGCTTCCTGTCATGCCCCAGCCAGCCACCGTGCAGCAGTGTGGCTCGGACATCCAGAGAGCTGCAGGCCAGCAGCTGTGGAGCTCTGCATCCTCAGACCGGACCGGACTCTTCAGGAGAATGGAATCTCCCCCACTGTGGGCTAGGGGGGACCTGAAATACCACCACAACACACACACACACACACCATGCATGCACGCGCGTGTGCACACACACACACACACACACACACACACACACGCACGTGCATACATACACACACACACACACACGTGCACACAAACACGATGGAAAGTACACAGAGTGAGGGACAAAGAGCGGGACGCACCAAACATCCAGCAGGTTAAAGTGACTTAAGTTAAATGTGTCTTGTCAGTCACTCTGGGTCAAAACAGATCTGGTTTGCTTATATTTGCTATTCAGAGTTAATTGTAAATTGTATCTATCCATTGATATTATTTCATTGTATAAAACAAGCAAATATGCAACATTTTGTGTCTTGCCCGTTTGGTCTTTAACATGGATGCCATCACTATAGTAATCGTTTCACAGCTCGTGCTGCTTTGCTGTGGGAGCAGAGAGGTCACACCTGATTAAGTTACATGTGTTCACATGGAGGTCTCCATCAGGCTAATGAGTCTCAAAGCACATGTGTACAAACCAGGTTGAGAAGAACTAAAAAAAGCTTTGTTATGCAGGAGGACTAAAATACCTCACACAGACTCAGCAGCACTCCAGTTCTGTGTTAAATCAGAGCTCACGTAAGGATTTATGATGATGTTATTTTAGAACCCTCAAAGAACTAACTGTACAGTGTATCTCTGTGTATGTTTCAATCATAATTATGTGATATGACGCAATTATGTGATAGCTCATAGCGATGGTGGGTGGTGGGGCAGTTGGGCAAAATATAGATTCTTTTTAAATTTCTGTTGTCATGTTATAATATATTGCTGCTGTGACAATTGAATCTCCCTCTGGGGTGGGATGAATAACTCCAGTATCTATCTACAGTATGTGTCGATGACGTTGTGAGGTCACTGCCAATACGCTGCCCCCTAGTGTTATGTGTCTGTGTTGTTTTCATTCTGCCCTGCTGTGAGGCAGATTGGAGGGGAAGGGCTCCGCAGGACATGGAGCACATCCTATTTCGGCAAGGTGCCTAAGCAGCAGCATATCGCCTCTCTGCCTTGCTGTTTGCCAGAGCCATCTTTACCAGACCTGTGGTAAACACACGCGGAGCCTGTCTCAATGTGTGTTCATGCTCTCTCCGTGAAGTGTTTAGCATAACATCTCACAGCCAAAGGCCAAAAGGAAAGCATGTGAAGAGACAAAGGCTGAATAAAGTTATCGGGACTTTGCTAGCAACGCCGGGATGAGTTGGTTGTTGAGTTGGCTGATGAGAACGAATGGGAAGCTTCAGGATTCGCTGCGACAGCGATACATCATGTCCAAATACTCTTGGGGTCTGTAGTGCAGAGACTGTTGAAACAGCTGGGAAAATGAACACCTGTGAGTCTTAATTGATCACGCTAGCGCACACAAGTCAAGCACACAACCCGGAAAGATCAATCCTCTTCATCCGTGTGCTTGCTTGTTCTGTCGCAGACAACTTGGCAAGATCGTTAATTTTCCACGTGGATGCAAGTATACCGACCTGCCATTCTTTGCTTTTTGATTTGATCATCACCTCTCTGTGTGGATCAATATGACAAAACGATGCCACGGTTATTTGATAAGAGGCACCTACAGTACATGCTGCCAAAGCGCGCCGCCGCGCTCATAATTGCTTTTGGTAGTTGATCCTGTGCAGATAGTCGTCCTCTCTCCAGTCACGTTGCATTACTTCAGCTCTGTTGATATAGAGGACTTGCTCGTGATGTTCTGTGTGCCAGGATGACATGCGATGCACTCATTAACGCCTCTCTACGCTGTCCCCTTCTTCTCTGGAATTGCTGCTGTCTTGATTGATTTTTCCTTGCCTTTCATACTGGACCCGGCGCACAATGATTTGACAGCGAGCCCAGAGAAAGGCAGCCACGTCGCCTGTGTTCAGCGTTCCTTGACAAGCCGCTGATTACCTCTCGCACTCCTAATGTAGACGAGACCGGAGTTGTTTTGCTGCGTGCTGCCGACTGTCTCTAGTGTGAATAATTCCCTAGTTTCTCTATCCAGCATATCTGTGCCCCCGATTTGGGTGGAAGAACTCATTTGTTCCTCCTGCAAAGGGAATGGAAATTCTTGACACATTTGGTTGATTGAGATGCACCCGCATAAAGAAGACATTATCAGTTTCAAATCGGGGGGGACAAAGAGGTGTGCCGTGTGTGTGGCAGCTGCGTGCCGTGCGGCGTTGTTGCCCAGTGAAACTCTCCGTGCGTCTTCTGTTTGTCAGGTTGCTTTTACAACGGTACAGCGTGGCAGTAAACAGCCACGATGACCCGCAGAAAGACGCAACAGTCTAATTTCTCTTAACAACTTGTGCCAGACAGTTGTGTTTAATTGCTGCTGCGCTGACAATGTGTGCACTCAACTGCATTACCGTTTGAATGGATGGCTGTTATTCTCAGGCCATTCGCGGCATAGCGCACAGCCTCAGGCCAGACTGACACTTACACTGTTGGTAAGTTCAGGTTGTGTGACTCGGCTCAGTACCATACTTTACTCAATTTACACATTACCCATTACTTTCATTAATACTGATTAGATTTTTTTATTCAATTGTATTTATATAGTGTCACCACCATACTGGTGCACAGACAGCCCATGTAGGCTTACAAGACACAAGACAAATGAAACCGAGTGATCAAAACACATCAAGTACACAACCCACAGTACATGTTGTCTATCTACAATTCACTTTCAGATTACATTATAGACAAAAAAGTTTGGTATCATAATTAGTATCCAATATGTCATTCAGGATTCAAAATAAATCACGCCGTAGAGATATATTGAGCAGTGTCAACGTGATAAGTTTCAAAAGAGGTATTCAAGTCTGACTGTCTTCCATCAGATATAAATCACAATAAATTATCTTATCACACTCAATTATTCAATCATTATGTAGAAGGCCGTGAAAAAGTTAAAAAAAATCTGAATTTCATTTTCAGTCTCATTTAAACCACAGAGTGTACAGTACAGTCGCTCTAATACTATTCAAAATCATTCTTTTAATTTGCCGAGCTGTATCTGTTATTAATGAGTGGGCAGGAAACTTAAAGTCAGCAACAACAACCAGCTCATGGGAGTCAAATGTCCTCATGTCACAGAGTTATGCTTAACTTTGAAGAATGCCAGGCAGTCCAAAAAGAGATTCCACGTGTTCCTTATCAGATCCAGCCAGCCATTTTGCACTGCGTAAGAGCCGGTGGAACACACGTTCCCTGAGATACTTACTGCAAAGAGGATTGTGATATTCAAGGAAATGACCCTTAAGTTACAGGAAGTCCTTTGGTTTCCGTCAGATGAAAGAAAATATATAGAGAAATAAAAGAGATTACAAAGTGAAATGGATGAGGTAAAAGAACCAGCAAAATGCATGACTGTACATGACCACAATCAAAACAAGTCAAGAGAGAGAGAGAGGGAGATTTTACCACGTAAAGGAAATAGTGGCGTTACTTCTTGGTATCTCCAGTCACACTTTTGTGAGTGAATCGAACCATATGTGTATTATTTTCAAATAGAATCATTCCCTATAATCTTCCTGTCCAATGTGCACTTTGCCTCAATCTTGCCCTTATTTTTGATCAGAGTCCTGCCTGATGATCTCACCACTTTGCTGTAGATGGGGTCTTAGAATTGTCATAATTGGCTCAAAGAAAATCAAAAGTGATTTCAGAAATGGTGCAACCATGGCTGCCCCGTTTCCTGGTGCTCTTCACAGTGACATTATCATTCAGTTATGGGAAACTTTGAAGGTAGTGAGAGATTGTTTTTTAATAATCTAATGTACTGTAGTCACGCCAAGGTGGCTGGAAAATGGGTGTGCACATAATCTATTCATATAAGCAGTTGACGTTTGATGTATTATCTTTGTCACATGGTGTGTTGATCACATTCTCTAGACTCTTCTCTAGAAGAGCCAGTTATTATGAGGGAGCATCAATTTTAAGCAACATCAATTTCTCCCTGGTCGCTGCACGCCGCGAGGGATGAAGGGATGTGTCATCACTGTGTACAGTGCTTTTATTCAGCTCAAATTCATTTTCATATTCACATTTAATTCAGACTTTAGGGCGGAATGAAAATAATTTCCATTCAGTCAAAATGTGTATTGGGCGATCATGATGTGTTCAAATGTAATCTTGCTAGACATCTCGCCCGCTGCGCAGCCTCGCCCGCAGCTCGGCTGCGGCGTGGCTCTATTGGCATGCGCAGCCATAGATTGTATAATAGAACTGGATAATGTCAGCGTGACGTCACCCATTGGGTTTTGATGGAACAAAATGAGGCTTGAATCTCCCGCTTCCTGCTCATCGTTGATTGGTTGAATGGATTAACTTTACACGGAAGTACGGGGAGAGAGGGCTGTTAAAACACTAGTAGAAGAAGAAGAAGGAGGAGGGGGCGGCTGCCCCTAGCGGCTGCCGGGGGAGTTTCCGAATTTGTCTCACAGGCTTGAACGACTGCCATCTTGTTGTTCGCTTCTGTTTGCTAGCTTGCTCGCTGGCTGGCTGGTTGCAGTGGTGAAATGGTCCAGGACAACAAATATAATAACTTTTAGTCCGAAGGTATGGGCGAGTAGGAGTCCAGCCAGCCGACCACCGTCTTGTCCGGGGCCTGGCCAAGAGACCATGGTGTGGTGTGATCCTGGTGCATTGTGCCTGGTGTGAGTCTCCAGCCTGCTAGCTGCTGCTAAGCCTCCACAAGGTAAACTGCTATTATACTTATCTCTGGGCAAACTCTAAAATTTATAACTGAGGTGGATTTGGTCGCGCACTTGGTGCTCTGCTATGTTGGACTCGTTGGACTGTTTGAGTGATGCTCATGTTTGTAAGCTAACGCTAGCTCGATTAGCATCGTGTGCTAACGTGTGAGCACCGTTATAGCCTACTTTAACTGAAATTTGGTGGCGTTATGTTATAGTAATTAATATTAACACGGTGTCGTTTGTTTCTTCAAGGGATGGCCGTCGGAGTACCATGGTGGAGCAGGAACAGCACAACAGAACAGAGGCACATTGTCCCTTGGTCAAATTATTTGTGAAAATGAATGCTACGTTTTGATTCCCATGTGCATTACTGTGAGAATATTGCTGATCATCAGTTGTTCAACCTAAGATATTGCAATAACATAAGCTAAATGCTGACAGATTTGAGACTTTTGATATATTTACTTTGAACCATTTGGTATGTATCTGCCAGTGTGTTTTTGTCAATAAACATTGCCAACAAAGAACCTTGTTGTGTAGGCTATGTGCTAATTAAATCATGTACCCGAATGTACCGCAAATCTCATAGAACAAGCCCATTATAGTTGTCTGGTCAGAGCAGGCAGGTTGTTAATAAGATGTGATATAAAGATATTTGATGTCGAGTGAACCAGCTTCGACCAAATGACAGGAAGAAGAATGAAGATGGAGAACCAACCGACTGCTTCAAATCAACGAATGATTTATATTTATTGAAATATGGTTAGCTGTAACAATTCGACATAAACAAAGGCTACACCATGCAACATATATTTTGATATCATTCAAACTTAAAGAATGGTTAATTTTCCACCATGGTAGGCTGTACTGCTGTGAAATGGTTACCTATATTTGTATCAAGTGTTGCTTGGTAGATTATCTATATATGCCTAATTTACCAGTAGACATATTAGTGCAAGACCTTAGGCTATGTTGAGTTCTATCGATCTGATAAAGTATGTTTTAAAATAAGGATAACAAATTGCTGAGCTTGGCGGATGCCTCAAGACAAGTATGTATCATTTTTAAATGTCCAATACCATACAGAAAAGCAAATTGAACAAACGACCAACAGCATTCATGTCTGCAAAAACTTGTGATGTTATGTCACGTTGACATATAACCTTATGACGCTTACTGTATAACATGGACAGACCATTTAACGTTAGGCTACTTTACATACCGTTAGATAACGTTAAATGGTCCGCCATGTTATGAGCGTCACGTTACATGTATGCCATCTATACAGTTACGTGTGTCTACTAACATTATTAAAATATCATAAAGTAGCGCTATTTTCTGATAATTTGCTAAAGTATGACTTGCTATCTGCTAGCCATACTAGCCTTGTTTTGCTAGGTTTTCTTATTCGTGTACTTTCCGCAGACTAGATGCCTTTGCGGCACATTGCTGCCTCTAACGGGCGGAAGTATTACTGTTTCCCAATATCCAAAGTATATCGCCTATTTTCCTCGGAATGGGGCTATAATTAAAAAAACTGGGGCCTTGAGAGCATGAAAAATACTTGAAATTGTTTTTTCAGACCATAAACTCATTTGTAAAGTGTTTATTTAAGACAGAGACCGAGAGAGAAGTTGGCTCGTTTCACATAGAGTTGAATGGACGTTCAGGGATGATGTTACACAAGCTGCGCCCCCCACTGGCCATTTGAGAGTATGGCAACTTCCGCATTGGCCTCAAAAAGAGACTGGCTGTAATGGGGACTGTGCGCAGCGCAACAATTGCACAACTTTGCATCGCTGATTACATCACTCACTGATGACATCACGATGATGTCACAATGTCTGACATCATCAGTGATGTCACATTTGTTCGAGTATATGACATCACTGAAGATGTCCCAGCTACGCATCACTGATGACGTCACAATGCTCTTTTGACATCACTGATGATGTCACAATGCCTATGACATCATCAGTGATGCACAATTGCTCAAGTGATATCACTGGTGACACCATAGATATATATAAAGGCTAGATGGCTTAAGGCGGAGTCAGCAGCGTCGTTGAACGGCCGCCATCTTGCTACAGTGCCTTTCTGGTACGTTCTATGGTAGCTGGTGACCTGCACAGACAAAAATACTCATAACTCGCTGAAATCTTGACGGATTTACAAACGGTTTGGTTTATTACAAGCATATTCCGTTCCCGAGATACGACCAAAAAAAAAAAAAAAACACTAAAAACACTATTTTTTTGATGGGCTCCAAATTACCGTACACCAAAATTAAACCGAAGCATCTATGCCATGAGAGGGATTCAGGCACAAAGTTTCATGCAGTTTCATCCATTTCCCTAGGAGTTATGATCATATGATGTTGCCATACTAACCCAACAACAGATGCTCATAACTCCTAGTAGCTCCCTGTAGCAAGATGGCCGCCATGCGACGACGTCGCTCTCCATTGGCCGGCAGCGCGGGTAAGCTATCTAGCCTTTATATATATCTATGGGTGACACCACTTCCAGTTGAGTGACATCACTTCCGGGACAAACATCGCAGAGCCCACTTGCTCCCTTTTAGTTATGCATGAATGATGATGATGATGATGGTGATGATAAAAGTGAGTTTTTGGCAAGAAGCTTGAATAAATAAATACAATTGTTTGAAGGAGATTTTTTTTTTTTTTTTTTTTTTACAGCAATATCAGATGGATATTAGAGATTGTAATAAATTAAGCATAATGTCACCCTGTGGCAACACTTTTAACGCTCTTTTGCTCTCGCTCTCTCGCTCTCTCTCTCTCTCTCCCTGATGCTCTAAACCCTCACAGCAGATGGGTAAACTAAAGAAAATGACTAAAACTCATAATAATAATTAAACGTATGCTTAAAGGCATAAAAAAGACAAGAAAAAGAAAAAACCGATGGACCCCTAATATCGGTACTCTAACTATTTCGGCAAGTACCGATTACCGAAATGTAGTAGCGTTACTTGTGCTTGACTGTACTTGGTCTGAAAACAAGTGGTATCTGTGCAGAGGCACTGAGTCGTTCAAATGAATTGCTCAATGATTTGTTTCTCTCATCAGTAGTATGAGGTGCTCAGTGTGTGTATCCACCAAGACATTAACACCATTATATCTGGGTGGTGGTTTTATGTTTCAAATGGCTTATGAAGAAAAATAAGTTTGTTTTTGCTTTCCTCAGTATAGATTATTAGTGTGGTTTAACTTCGCTGTAATTTGTACACATTTTGGCAGCAGACCAAATATGAATATTTTCACTCTTCTTTGAAAAGACTGTGTTCAGAAAAATCCCAGCGTTTGAATGACTAAACTGAACGACGCTTGATCACCGTCTACCCCTGCTAGACGTCTTACAAGATACCACAATGTCAAAATTGAATCCTTAAGTGGTTTTATGGTTGCAGCCTGATCGCCATGGAAACACCAGTCAAACAAACCATCTCGTGGCGGGGGCCCCCCTTCTTCCATCTGTTGTGTAACACAGCCAGTGTGGTGCAACTTGTTTAGTGATTGTTCTTTCTCTCAGGCTGTCTGTAACATGAGGGGGAGATAACACTGTAATGTGTGTGGCCTGTCTGTAACATGAGGGGGAGATAACACTGTGTGTGTGTGTGTGTGTGTGTGTGTGTGTGTGTGTGTGTGTGTGTGTGTGTGTGTGTGGCCTGAGGAGTTGGCAGCACTGCAACTTCATTTCATGTTGGCTGTGTGTGTGTGTGTGTGTGTGTGTGTGTGTGTGTGTGTGTGCAGCAGGAGGTCACTTCAGGTTGCAATGTGGAATAACCAGAGCAGCCATGTGAAAAGCCTGTTAGTTTGTCCCACTGGATTTATTCACGTCTTTTGTAGCAACCTGATCAAAATGTGTCAGATGAAAATAAAGACGTACTAAACTGGAGCTGGAACTGGACCCGAGCTTTCTGCGCTGCAGTGAGGCTGACATGTCTATATACTTTGACTCAACTCTATTTTAAGCAGTTGATTGCCTAAGAGAGCGAGCTGCTTCGGAGAGGGTTTTTTGGACGCAACTCTCCTTTTAAGCAATTAACTGCAGCCTCTGTGATTTGGAAATCGAAGAAGTTGGCATTTTTTGCGATTTTGATGCGTTTTCGATTAATTGTTCACCACTTGATATGGAGGCGTTTTTCGACCTCATCTGGCTTTCCTTGATTCTAAAATGTACTCTGAAAATGCCGCTGCTCCTGCGCCCCTTATGAAGAGACCTCATTAAAGCCTATTAAAATAAGGCAGCGATGCTTTGACTACCTGCGGTGGCTGCAGCGACAACAGTACCCAGCCCCCCTGTGGAGGGAGAGGACAGTGATGGAGGCACCCGGCCCCCCTGTGGAGGCAGAGGACAGTGATGGAGGTGTTCTTAGATGGAGACTTGATAGGGCATTAGAGTGGGCAGCCTCCTCCTCTGCTCCTCCACTGGGCTCTTATGAACCTGATTGCAGCGGCGCTCTGTATAGAAATGTCTAAGAGTAGAGGGGAGATAAAAATAGACATTAGAATTAATCTCATTAGCTTCTGTCCCGTTGTCCCTATCATCATCATCGTGGGTGTGTGTGTGTGTGTGTGTGTGTGTGTGTGTGTGTGTGTGTGACACAGGGAGAGAAATGTGGGAGGTTATTAGAGATTGTTAAACCATCCTAATGAATGTCTTCCTGTTTGAAATGTAGACCGTTACCGTACGCTATCTCGTTCCCTTACACTCTTTGCATTGACTGTTCCCTGAAGCCTGGGTGGTGTTCTGTCAATATGTACCTGCTGTTGCCTTTGTAGGGAAAGTTTCAGATTGAGCAGTCCACCTCGTCGTCAAGGACATCACCCGCTGTACCTCCTAAACTTAAAGAGCTCTCACAATATTGTAAACTTTTCTTTTAGGGCAAAAAATAAATAAATAAAAAGTCTTGTGAATTTTAATCATTTTTAGTTCAATGCATGCTGGGATCTCTGGCTCCCCTGGTATGTTGTGACTCACCCCTGTATAATCTCATTCCTCATGCTTATTCATCAGTGCACATTAATTCTGTCCAACCCAGAATTTTATGCAGTGCACTTTCATGTCTACTTACATAATGGCTTTAATTCCTGCTCTCCTGCAGGTGGCTGTAGGGGGCGGGGCTGGAAGCAAACCTAGCCTACCTGCAGCAGCGTGAGTTCAGGGCCCCTTCATGAGGCTTTTGTCACCTGACATACTTTGTCAGTCTTCACTGTATGAAGCAGAAATGCCTTCAAGGAAAATTCCAATCTGGCGTACTCTTGTTACACTGTTATACTCATACATCATCAACATGTGATACTCAATGCATTCCAGGAGTTTATCTGGTTTTTAGAACACGGCTCTCTTGAATACTCGATTCTGATTGGTCAATCAACAATATTCACCGGTCATTATTTCTCGACAACCGACCGCTGCTCTGCCACACTTGGATTAATCAGTTGATAAGAGCCTTTTGTCAGCAAACACTACTAATTAGGCCAACCAGTTGCAGCTGTGGTGTCTTGTGTGATTACTGGAAATAATGACCTTCAGGTGAATGATTAAGCCCTCCGCTGCGCGTCGGGCTCAATATCACCTGTCGGTCATTATTTCGCCAGTAATCACCGGTTCACTATCCATTATCCCTTACATATGGTTTATATGGTGGCTCAGTCTTTAGCGCTGCTGCCTCACAGCAAGAAGGTCCTGAGTTCGGACCCTGGTCAGACAAGTCCCAGGTCCTTTCTGTGAGGAGTTTGTGCATGTTCTCCCCGTGTTCATGTGGGTTTCGTCCGGCGGCTCCGGTTTCCTCCCACCATCAAAGACATGTATGTTAGGGTTAAAGACATGTATGTTAGGGTTAATATACTCCTGTCACTGTGTGTGTGAGGCGCCGCACTGGCAATTCTAACTGCAGTTCCAAGGGACAACATTTGAAAATGTGCAATCTGGCTAACACTGGTGCATATTAGTAATGTTCATTAATGTGCATTGTCCCTCAAATAAATACATTTAAATTTTACCATTCCGTCATACCGAAATTCCCTCAACCTGCTTTCTCTACGTCTATCTCATTTTGTGATTTTGTAAATTTCCCAGAATGACTTTCAGCAAAAAGGTCAGATAGTCCCTGAAGATGTTGCATTCAGCAGGTGTAGGCAGGTGGAGAGAGAGAGCGATGGCAGGAAGAAGAAAAAGTGACAGTGACACAACGTGACAAAACACGATGTGGCGTGGCTGCCTCGCATTATGCTCTTGTGAGGCTTGTGTCGGTGGAGAAACTGCCATCCGTCTCTTCTGTGATTTATTTCACCCTGGATGACTGTTGAAAGGTTCCATTTTATGCTGTTTTTGTAGCTGTTTAAAACATGTCTCATGGGTCTTTAAAACAAGGCTTTGAGATGGCAAAAAAAAAAAACTCAAATCCAGCCTCTGTGGGACTTCTCTATCGGCTCTGTCTCTCCCCTCATTAATTATGCATTATTTTGTGGTGGGGCGGGCCCTCTGATAAGATGATCTGTTAGGATAGATCCATCTTTGGTGTAGCTGATTGTTTTCTGGACATGTTTCCATGCTACACAGTGTGTAGTGTATACTACACACTGTGAAATAGCTCTGTTCACTCCCATAGACCAGCGTCATTTTCCTTGAATTAAACATAGCTAAAGGCTAATGTGTGTGTGGTGGGCTGCGCACACAACAAATGTAAATAATCACCAATTAAAGTTTTTTTTGTACTCCCGAACAAAACAAGGAAGCCCTTGAGAAGAAAAATGTGGATCTAGCTGTCAATGAAGTAAGTTGGAGTGTTCATCTTCCGTATATATGATCTTTGTGTGCAGCACGGGACATAGGAGAACGCCAGGATTGGGGGGGGGGGGGGGGGGGTTTCAGGAAGCAGAAAGTCTCGTTCGCAGTTCAAATGAATGAAGTAAACGCACTCATTAAACGTCTCATTCTTTGACACTAGCCAGTTCCTCCTAAGATATCTGCAAAACTATCTGTAATCTGTATCTGACCAGAGTTCCTTTGTTCGCCCGGTTAGCCACGCTTTGTTTTGCTAGAAGTTGGCACGATAGTTGCTCCTTTGTGTTTTCCCCCGTGTTGGGCGTGGTTTCTGAATGATGACGCGTTCCGCAGTGTCTCTATGGTCTCTCCCCGATTCTAAATATAGCTGAACTGTTTGGTTTGACCAAGTAAAACTATTTGTATACTACTCTAGTATAGAGAGTATGAAATGATGCCCCAGTAGCGCATCATGCGCTACTGGGGCGCATGATGCCCGCTCCACATGCCCGCAGTAGTGGATGTGTTTTTGCTTTAGACATATTGGTCACTGGTGCTGTGCAGCACTGGCTACTTCACACTAATATGGATTCAAGCCTCAGATTAGATGTAGCATTCCCTGATGATGTCAAAAGCAATCATACATTTTGCGCTCCCAGTGATGGGCCTTCATCCCTGGTGGTCAAACCTGCCTCCTCCCTGTGTGTGACTCTCTCTCTCTCTCTCTCTCTCTCTTCCTCTGTCTCAGTTTAGCTGTCTCCTTTCAACCTCACCTCTCTCCCGCTCTCTCCCTCTCCATATCTCTCTCCCTCTCCATCTCCCTCTCTCCCTCTCCATCTCCATATCTCTCTCCCTCTCCATCTCTCCCTCTTTCTCCCTCTCCCTCCCCTCCCTAACTGGGTGACTAAAGGTGGGTGCAGAGTAGATAACATTTTTAGACGTTACCTCTCAAAATGTTGGTATGACTGCATTGAGAGTGACCTTTGACCTTTGATTTTCCAGCAGATGGAAGGTTTAAAGTAGTTTGTTTCAGGCTCGAAAACAGATTTAGCAGAATAGCGAGAGTCTAATGATGGAAGACTGTGATCACACAACAGAGTGTCGTTATGGATTGTCTTTGAAGGTCCGTGCTTTAGGCGCTCCTTTTCCCTTTTTGAATTTAATGAAGAACATCTGAAAATAATATCAAACAGAATTGTTCAGCACACAAGAGAGAAAACCTCCGCTCCACTTGACTCTCTGTAAAGAGACGCGGGGAGATCTTGTGAAGTAGGCCAAGGCGAGCGGAGTCATTGTATAAGGAGGGCTACGGCTAAGATAGTATTGTTATTACTCATAATGGCGTGTGATGAGAGAAAGTCAAGAGGCTATATTCTGAAGTTCTATGTAAAAAATCAAATGCTCCAGCGAAAATACCACATGAAATATGAATCTACATTGTAGACACTGTGACAATTGTCTCTGGCTGAGATCATGTTCTGTGCTGCCTGGTTCTGTAGTTTCACATCAGTTCCAGCCAGTTAATCTTTTCAAAATAATTTAGATTGCAAATAGGCCTCGTTTTGAGTGATATCTGTCAGGGTTTACTTTGGCACTGTTTTGTGCCAATAATACATTAGAATGATATACAGTAAAAACCTAGAACCACGTTATGAGATTTTCTTTTAACCTATTCTGCTGCCAAGATGTAATTGTAATCAATGGAAACGGATGCATTTCATAATTATCAAGTGCCTGATAGTCGTGTATTTGTCTGATTCTGATTGACTACTAGACCATTTCTACACCCTCCGCAAATGCTTATGGTCCAATAATAACCGCTGATGTTTTTTTATGGAATATTGGAATATTTTAAATGTTGATTATTTGTTTACTTTATAATTCCAACAAGAAAAGTTTAAGAACCACTGGGTTAGTGATTTTAAACTTGGTAAAGTAAATCACCAAAGGTGAAATAAGAAGAACTGATCGGGGCATGTTGTCTTCCTGCAGCAGTGAGAAAGAATGAAGCACTTATTTGCTGAGATGACAGGGCGTCTACTTTAATTCTCAGCTTATCAATCTCCCTGTAATTGATTATGATAGAAACTAAACCTATGGCGTTGCTGTTTTCGGGGCTGTGAAAAATTGCATAATGCATGCTGTCCTTTTGCTTATCTGCCCGTTCCCTCCCAGCAGTGTCAGCCTAAAGACCTGCCTGTGAGGAGCCGGACGTCCCGGGACAGCTCTCATCGACCCGCCAGCTAACGACCCTGCAGTGCTTCTGCCATGACGTCGTAAACTTTTTACACACTGATCCTCTCCATAAAGTGCAAGTGTAGTTACTCTGTCCCCTATTCATCACAAGTCACGTCCAGGACCATGCAACGTTGTTTTTTATTATGTGCACATTTTCATAGTGGTTGCTCTTCTTGTATTTTCGATTGGATTTTCTAAGTCATTACTTCCGTTAGGGAGGGCGTATTTTATTTAATTGCATTAGCTATTGATTGATCTTTTTGAAATGTCATCATATTGTGGTGGGATCTGGATCTGTCAACACTTAAGGTCATACTGTGTACACCAACGTTGCAAGCAGTCAGCAAGTAAACACATCCATGAATGAATGAATGAATTTCACCCTTGAGTCCATATTCATGAGAAGTTCTATAGGCTGAAATAGACTTCTGCGTCCGCCTCCACTTGGAGCCTTGCCGGCCGGCGGCAGCTAGCTATATACTCGAACGTCAGCTTGACGAGGGGTCGCAGGGGAGTCTCCAGCAAAAGGAGGGCATATGAAAGTTATGGGGGGGGGCACAGTTATCTTTCAATATTATTGATTGACACATAGCCTGCTAACGTCATACTGAGTGGTTTCACGCCGAAGTATATTTAGGCCTTAAATTGTGTGATTTCACTAGGATTTCAATGACTAGAAGTTAGTCCAAGGAGAGAATGTAGTGCATATATACTTGGGAATAGCTTTCACTCTCTCCTGTTATCTCCCCGTCTATATTATATTGTACTCCGCGCTGTTCGCGTCAACTGCGTCGAGTCACGTTCTCGAGGAGCTGCGCCGGCAGGCTCGCTGCCCGCGGCGCACCGCCCCTCGACACATTCGGCGACTGGTTTGATGCAGAAGTATGTCAAGGCCTTATGTCAGAGGTTTCCAAAGTGTGAGACTATGCGACCGTCCCCCCCCCCCCCCCAATCCCATAGACACTCAACAATTGAGGCAAGGTAGCCTGATAATGCTGTTTGACATACTTCAGTCTACACCAAATACATCAAAAAGGTCTGTCTGATGGCGTTTATTAGGTTCCGACTCTGGGAAAGTGGGAAGAACGGTCAAATAAAAGCGTAGAGCAGAGAAAAAAAGCGTTTCTCTCTCTCTCTTTGAGCAAGGTCAGGTGTGAGCAGTGAGGAAGAGGGACGAAGGACAACTGAAGTGTTGTCCTTGAGGAGATGTGTCCTCAGGCTGTGATGGGAGATGGTGAGAGACTGCACCGTCGACTGGGGTGGGAAGGTCATTCCATTATTGGGCAGCCGGGGAGGACGCAGAACATTTGTGACCGGCTAGGAGGAGATAGCTGGGTGCCGAGAGAAGGGAGAGATGAGCACCTGTTAATAGCAGAGAAGGCTGCTATCAACCTAGAAGGAAATGAAACAAATTAACTCCACATCACCTCTGATTTTCAAGGCTTTTACATCTCAAAATCACCATTGAACCACTTTTGCCCACAAAAGAGTTCATTATCAAAGTGCTAAACATTCAAACATGCTTACACAAATCTCCTAAGCAGGTGACAGTAGGGTTGTCGCGGTGGGTGTTGTTCCCAGTGGCATGCGGCCTTGGTGTCGACTCCGATCTAATTAGCCGCACACTGGGAATACCGTTATTTATCTTCCATGTTCAAGTTGGACTACTAAATGATACATTGACAACATATTAACAACATAGTGTTCATTAATATCTGATCTACAGATATACTACTGACGCTACTGTGTAGGTGTCTGTACTGTGTAGCTGTCTGTACTGTGTAGCTGTCTGTACTGTGTAGGTGTCTGTACTGTGTAGGTGTCTGTACTGTGTACGTGTGTTCAGTAGAATCCAATGGTAAACGAGGGCAATATTGTGGAGGTGACGCACACCAAAAAACTTTTTAGTAGAGAGGTGCTGCACTGGCGGTAAACAGGAGAAAACCGCTCCAGCTCCATAGAAAATACTCTAGAAAAAAAACTCTAGAGCAGCAACCCCTGATGTTAATCATGCAGTCAGGCTAAAGTGTGACAGCTCTACAGGAGGTGAGAGACAGACATGACAGCACCCTTGAAGCTGGTAGGGATCCCGCGTGTCAAGGACAGTTGAACAGGATGGGTGCTTGCTGGCTGTTACGGGGGCTTGCACCCAGACCCTCCAGCTCAACAATGGCCGTCCTACTCGCTATGCGCGCAGCAGGCGAGCACGTGCTAGAAATGGGCTTGCGAAGCGTGTGATTTTTCTAGTTGAAATCTAAGCTAGTCCTTTCCCAGCAGCATCAATGTCACATATTTCACCATCATACTGAAAGCAGTTGTTTTTGTTGGCACCGTTATATCGATGAATCTCTTTCAGAACAAGTGAGGTATACAGTTTAGTTGCTGTGCCAAGACATACTCCACATTTATAAACACAGCAGAGGAATGTGGCCACTAGCTTGTTGATGATGGACTCATGTATGGGTCAATGAGTTCAGATACGTTTGATTTGACCTTATAAGGCTTCATAAATGTATAACTTAGTTTATCTGGCAGCAAACTGTGGCAGTTTGTTGTGTGGCTTTGCTCTATGTGTGTTGGTGTACTGGACGAGTTTTCTGAGTGGTAGCCAGCCACTCATTCAAGTACGTCTCTGTGGTCCAGGAATATAAGCAACTTAATCTGTGTGATTCTGCTCAGACAGCATGGCTTCAGCGTGGCTTCAGCGTGGCGTGACGTGCGGCCGGTGTGAACGGACTCGCCTGTTAACAAGGACGCTGAATTGAAAAGTGCGTGGGATTGGCGTATGGTGTGAACGTGCACTGACTAGATGCCAGAGAATGAGTGACTGACTGCTGTAGGACAATTGATTAAGGTGGACAATGAGCAGAGAGCCAGTGATGAGGTTTAACTGTAGCCTGGCAGGCAAGCAGACCAGCTGTGCAAACCCATTCTGTGTGTGTGTGTGTGTGTGTGTGTGTGTGTGTGTGTGTGTGTGTGTGTGTGTGTGTGTGTGTGTGTGTGTGTGTGTGTGTGCGTGCGTGCGTGCGTGCGTGCGTGTGCGTGTGCGTGTGTGTGTGTGTGCGGGGGTTAACTTGGCCTTGTATTAAATAGAAACTGACGGTTATGTCCAGCTGCCAATGCGGCGCTCCTTGCCCCTCTGCCACCGCGGCACCCATGTGACCAATTAGACTCCAGCCTCGTTATATCAAGTCAATCACTTGATGACTTTGAGAGAGGGTGTGTCACGTGTCACGTGTCACATCACTTGTGTGTTGGTGAGTCTGAGCCGCTGTGATTTGTGCTGCTGTGTGTGGACCATTCAGCTGAATTACACCTCGATCAAACAAGACGGAGACATGTGCTTGACCTTAATGCCCCCTGAATCAAACACTCTGAGGACCGACAACAAAGACCCTCATGTTTGATGTCTCCTTAGTTTCACTGCAGGCCGTAATGGCCGCTGCTCAGGCTTCCAAAATCCACAGGCTTTCTGCTTGGCATTTCACAGCTCCGTAGGGAATACAATTTCACGTCATCCTCTCCAATTTGTCTCTCCAGACATTATTGAGCTTTTAGTAAAACATACAGTAATTGTGTCAACAGTCGGATGCGATGAGACACCAGACCTTTTGATAAGTGCTGTCCCACAAGGTAAACATGGCAGGCTAGGGGGAGCAAACAGGCAAACAAACCAGCAGAGAGCAGACAGTCATTTCCCGCTGTCTCTCTTACTGTGCATTTCAATGAGCTCGATAGATTAATGGCTCATTCCAGTAATGGGGCCACTCTGAGCAGTACCGGTTAAGTCCGTTCCGCTCTATCAGTGCCGAGCTTATCGCATCAGTAATGGTCATTCACAAGTCCTGATCCCGGTGGTTTCCACATTTCCCCAGTCTAAAATCTGCAAATTGCCTGTTTTCCATAGCAAAGCAATTACAGCCCACAGACACAACGAGCTCCCTCTCTTGATTAGATGGTCCAAAAAGTGCGCTGTGAAGTTTTGTTCCTGATTGCAAAAGATGATGGTGGTGGAGCTGCAGGGTAACACTTTAGTAGGACTAGAAGAGCAGTTTTCTGTTTGATTGAGGTGAGTAGTGTCTGTGCATACGTGTCTGTCTAATGTTGGAATGTGTGTTGATCTTTGTCCCCTTGCGGGTGTGTGTGTGTGTGTGTGTGTGTGTGTGTGTGTGTGTGTGTGTGTGTGTGTGTGTGTGTGTGTGTGTGGGTGTGGATGACGGTGTGCGTGTGTGTGTTTATTTATGCATGGAAACAAGTGTTTTTCCAGTGCAGTGATTGGAACTAATCTCTGAGAGAGTCTGAGGTCGTTTTCTCTAGACTTGCACCTGTGGGGGGAGGGGATGGGGATGGGGGGGGGGGGGTTGTTGTCATTTGGGAGTGATTGTATATTCTGATTGAATTCTTGGCGGTGATGAGCATCAATGCACAACTCTCGCTCTCTGTTCCGGCAAACTGCATCTCTTAAGGTCAGGACAGTTTAATTTCAGTGGGAAAATGGAAATGTGGAAGTTATTTGGCCTTGAAATGTTAGTTGTTGCATTGCATGATGGTCTATTGAAGCGACTGTCGCTGGAGAAATTGCTATCTCTGCCGCCTCTATGATGGATCTTCCCCTGGATGACTGTTGAACTTCATTGGAATTTGCTCTAGACTCTTTAGAGGAACCAAAACCGCAAATGGGCCCAGAAATGCATGGTACATCAGCAATATCTGTTTGTTTGTTTGTTTGTTTGTTTGGTCGATTTTGGGGTGTGGGGGGGGGGGGTACTTTTTGCTAAGCTGACGCTGCCAGATGGATGGTTTCACGTGATCTGATCTCAAGATCTTGCGAGAATCCAGCTGGTTGCAAGGTTACATGTTTGCCTTTACTAGATACTATTCACCTTATTCTTTGCCCACACATGGACGCTTCCGCATTACGTCATTTCGTAATAGTATTTCCGTTTTGACTTGCCAAAAACCCCGCAGGCAAAATGGCCGCGCACACTCCGCTCCTAAAGTGGCAAAATTACTCCCCCATAAACTAACATATCTTGGCCAATACGTATGTAACATACAAAATAAAACAACCCGTAATATCTTAATTTTATGTAGAATGCAGAGGACATGTAACTGTTTAGTTAAACTTGCATTCCAGGAATATTGTGCTCTTAAGATGACGTTAGTGGAGTCGAGGCTGTTGCGTCCTGAAACCCACATAGGTTGCGTGCGATTCGAGGCGCAACCTATGTGCGTTTTAGCGTAACCTATGTGCGATTCGAAATAACGCATCCGAGATAGAAACGTTATGAATATAGCCACGTTATAAACAACAAACTAACGCTGGTGATCCGTATGGAAACAGTGTTACTCGAAATGGTTAAAAGTTATATCAATTTGGTCATTCAGTGGCATTTTACTGCCATATAACATAACTAACTAGTGGGTAATATTAGCCACAGAAGGCAACTAGCACTGAACCGGAAGAACAAATACGTTTGCGTTGAACGCGGAAGAGAGAAAAAGTGGGCGTGGTGAATAAGGTGAATAGGACAGTACAGTAGATAGACAGAAAATGTGGGGGGAGAGAGAGGGGAGGGCATGTGGCTGGCAACGGACCACGGGTCAGATTCAAACCCGGGTTCAGTCAAGTTAAGTGTTTTCGGGTGGATTTTTTCCTTTGAACAAATGCTGTGTCCGAATCGCTCCTCACCACTTTGTTTTTTCTCTTTTTTTCCATTGGTGTTAATGTGATTTGGAGTTGCTTAATGGACCCTGCCACTCTCCACCCATGTCTTTGATCAGTGTCCAACCTCCCAGGCTGCTATCTGGGTTAACACAATGGACCCACACACTACCTACTCCTCCTATTCTTCTCCCCTGTCACAAGAGGGACAATTGGCTCAGCTAATGCTCGTGTGGATGGAAGCATTTTATTCCATCTTCTGTATTGGCTTGTAGCGTTGCTCTTGACTCTTGCTCTGTAACAGTAACACACACACACACACACTGTATTGGTTGTGGTTCCACCACTGAGCTCCATCTCGTTATAAAGTGTGTCTTCTCCCTTGGTTCTTGCCTCCCTATTGTCCGTGCTCTTTGTGTGCAGGGACTGTTTGTGTCAGCCAGGCTGGAATGGGCCTGTTTACTGTGATTAAATGGGAGCTAGAGGACTTAGTGAACCCTGCCTCCTCTGGGGTGTTGCAGTCCCTGCTGCAGAACCAGCACCTCTGCTGCTGAACCCTGCCTCCTCTGGGGTGTTGCAGTCCCTGCTGCAGAACCAGCACCTCTGCTGGGAGAATAAGTCTCCTGTTCTCTTGACTCCACTTGTATTTCCCTTTTGGCAGCACCTGTCATGATACCAGGGGTGTGCTCTTATATTAGAGTTACCCACCTAAGTGTCCCACAGGGAATGTTAGTGAAGCTTGGTGGTGGCGGTGGTAAACTCACCAAATAAATGAGATGGGAGTAAGCTTACCTAAATAAACAACGTTAATGTCGGCAATTATCTACATTTCAGATAGTGTGCATACTATGCAGAGAAAAAGGCCGGTGCAAAATGCAGAGGAAAAAGTCACGGTTTGCTGTATTTCAACTTATACTGTAGGGCTTTAGCCAGGGGCAAGGGCAAAAATGCCCCAAGAAATCTCAGAATGCCCCTAAAAACCATGATCCGGGGGGGAAAAATTGCCCCCCAAGATTTGAGATAATTTTCGTTTCATTCAATTACTTTCATTTCCGTTTCCATCTCTAACACACACTCAGCACCTGCAAGCTGGCTGCCAGAAGAAGACGACAGAGAGGACACTCACACAAACAGCGCTGTTGTTCACACTACGCTTTAATAACTTCATGCAGTAATTAGGTTTTTTAAGTGCCCCCAACATTTTGAAATGCCCCCAACCCATTTTTTAGACAGTACATTTCCTTCCTGTAGCATTTCCTACACGGTGTATATGTCTCTGTGTAACCTGTCTGCCCTCTTTTATCAGATACACAACATCGCTATTTTGTGGGGTATGTGCTCACTGGGTTCACAGCCAGGGCCTTGGCAGTTCCTTTGCCCCGTGACCTTCACTAAAAGCAGTGTGCTCTTTGAGCAGTGGGCTGGTTGCTCTGTTAGCCTGGATTTGATGCGCTGCATTATAGGTCAGATGCTGGCTCACATATGGTTCCATGATCTGCTTGCTGAATACAGTTTAATTGACCTCAGATGTTTCTTCTGTGACACACCTTTTTTGCAGGTCTGTATTATCCACAGGCTGGGTGGGGCTGACTGTTATTCTATACTCAACTCTACTGTCAAACGACCATTTACGTAGCCTCTTAGTGATGTTGTTGCACCAATAAAGAGGCAAAACAGCCAGAGAAACTGTGCCCTTCAAATAAGCTCTTGTCACATTACTGTGATACACTGCTACAATATCATTTGAGAGAGAGATTTCAGTCGATTGCCTTCTGTGATAAATGACCGTACGTCTTTGTCTTTGTCATTCTAGGCATTTGGTGATTATTATCACTTCCGCCATCGTAGGCTGGCCAAGAGATCGCTGTCCGATCACAGGGGGACCCAAGTCCGTCTACAGAGAGACCCCAAGGTAAGCTATCTGACTGGGGGGTAAGCTATCTGACTGGGGGGGGTTCATCCCAAGGTAAGCTATCTGACTGGGGGGTAAGGTATCTGACTGGGGGGGGGGGGGGTTCATGGTTATGGAGGTAAGCTATCTGACTGGGGGGGGGGGTTCATGGTTATGGAGGTAAGGTATCTGACGGGGGGGGGGGGGGGGTTCATGGTTATGGAGGTAAGGTATCTGACTGGGGGGGGGTTCATGGTTATGGAGGTAAGGTATCTGACTGGGGGGGCTTCATGGTTATGGAGGTAAGCTATCTGACTGGGGGGGGGTTCATGGTTATGGAGGTAAGCTATCTGACTGGGGGGGGGTTCATGGTTATGGAGGTAAGCTATCTGACTGGGGGGGGGTTCATGGTTATGGAGGTAAGCTATCTGACTGGGGGGGGGTTCATGGTTATGGAGGTAAGCTATCTGACTGGGGGGGGGGTTCATGGTTATGGAGGTAAGCTATCTGACTGGGGGGGGGGTTCATGGTTATGGAGGTAAGGTATCTGACTGGGGGGGGGGGGTTCATGGTTATTGAGGTAAGGTATCTGACTGGGGGGGGGGTTCATGGTTATGGAGGTAAGCTATCTGACTGGGGGGGGTCATGGTTATGGAGGTAAGGTATCTGACTGGGGGGGGTCATGGTTATGGAGGTAAGGTATCTGACTGGGGGGGTTCATGGTTATGGAGGTAAGGTATCTGACTGGGGGGGGTTCATGGTTATGGAGGCAAGCTATCTGACTGGGGGGGGGGGGTTCATGGTTATGGAGGTAAGCTATCTGACTGGGGGGGGTTCATGGTTATGGAGGTAAGCTATCTGACTGGGGGGGGGGGGTTCATGGTTATGGAGGTAAGCTATCTGACTGGGGGGGGTTCATGGTTATGGAGGCAAGCTATCTGACTGGGGGGGGGGGTTCATGGTTATGGAGGTAAGCTATCTGACTGGGGGGGGCTTCATGGTTATGGAGGTAAGCTATCTGACTGGGGGGGGCTTCATGGTTATGGAGGTAAGCTATCTGACTGGGGGGGGCTTCATGGTTATGGAGGTAAGGTATCTGACTGGGGGGGGGGGGGGTTCATGGTTATGGAGGTAAGGTATCTGACTGGGGGGGGGGGTTCATGGTTATGGAGGTGGTTTATTGATGTGTCAGGGTATGCGATGGGAGAGAGTGTGAAGTGTTCATCATTGCTGTATTTGGAGGAGATGGATGGAGTGTAGTGCGTGGGTGGTGGTTATGCTTTCACCATCAGTATAGCCACGGAGAACAGCCCTGAACTTGCCATTTGGGACAGAATTTGGGTTCTTTGAGCTGCATGCATGTGTTTATTTGACGTTTCTAAAAAGCTTGAAAATGTCAAACCTTTTATATACTTATTTACATATTTATGAGGATATTTCCATCTTCAGTATGACATTGCCTCCACTGTAACCGATTTCCGTCGGGGTGGGGGTGGGGGGGTTCCCTAACCAATCACTAGAGACCAACGTAACCGCGTTAGTCCACACGTGGCGCTGATTGGCTAATCGTTAGCCCCCCCAGCACACATTGGACGGATAATTTTCCAACAGAGAACCCACTCTTTCATGTGGATTCAAAGTTCTGGACCCAGGCAAAGTGTCTTACTGGCCCCGGCCGGGCCTTTGGGTGACCTTTGTCAAAACCTGACATTACGGTGTCTACAGCAGGCTTACAGCAGGCTTACAGCAGGCTTACACCGATTCCTAACTGGACGCGATGCGAGCGAGCGAACATCACATTGTTTGAGTTTCTCCATGTGAAGCTGTGCTAAACGGCTCCGTGCATCAGCAAGCAGGCTGAGCAACGTGTTGCTTGAGTGAAAAATGGCTCGCCTCTATTGCTGCAAAGTTTCGTGCACAACTCTTTTTGGACGCGAGGGTCGTCCTGCTTCCCAGTATTGGACATCGCTCGTAGTATATCTGGACAATAATGCGCTCCATAAGCCTGGCTCGCTGTATGCTAGGAACAGGTGTTAGAACAGAGGAGAAACAAAGGGGAATACGGTCAGCTAACAACCACAGGGCAGAGAGCCAGACCATTGGCTCTCAATTATCACCTTCTCATAATGGCTGCCTTTGACAACCCACAGCATCTGGTCTGTCTGTTTGACTTTACCACTCCTTTTATTTCACATTTCTCTATTGTCCAGCTGCTTTGCAGACGTTTGGAGGTTAGTCATACCTCCAACATGTGGTCCCCCTACCTGACTGTGCCTTTACAGGAAACTTTATTTTATGGTTTTAATTCTTTGAAACCACCTCACACCCACCCACACCCCAGGTCGGATTGGGCTGAAAATGTGCATGGCGGTGGGTTATGATCCGGCGACGGTCATGAGCAGGTGGTAAAGTCCGGGAACCACCTGGAAAGTCCTGGAAACAACCTCATGCCGGGTCTGATTTTCAAGACCCGGCCCCGCACGGACAATACCGGCTCCGCCCCCGCAACCCTGCACATATGACCAATCAGTACCGTAATCCACCCCGCCCCGCTGACATGAGACCCGCGCGGCCGCCCCGATCCGGAACCGCATATATATAAGCATTCTCGGCTGGCAAGTAAACATATAGTGATTTTTATCTTTCCTCTGCCCTTTCATTCTTTTATGTTGGAATTGTATTTAGTCAGTCGAACGCAAGAATGCACAAAAATGTATATTGATAAAGAGCCCACGTCTGACTCATTAACTACCAGGGAGGACAACAGTCTGCAGGACGCCAGCCCTCGAGGACCATTGTTGATGACCCCTCATGTAGACTGAACTGTAACAAAACATCACGGCTTTAAAGTCCCCAAAAAGATAGAAAGAAAAAAAAAAACATTACGCCTATCGAGATGTCAGGGAATAAGATATTTAGCACGGCTGTCATTTCCTTAACTCTCCCGAAGGAAGATTTATCATGGAAAATTAGATTCAAATTGAATCTAATATTACTCTGTCACCCTAACTGACACCCTAACTGACCCAAATGCATAATGAGATTTTTGGTGCTTTAGCTGTATGACCGCACTAACAAAACATAATGACCAAATGATCGCCACCATTATTCAACACATCCGACCTTGCAATTTGGTTCAGTGTTCCCTTTTGCATTTAGTTGTAATATTTAAGTGCTCTGTTCAGTGGGACACTTAAAAAGATGCTCCCCATCGTTTAATATTGCTAACTAGTTAACACTCCTAATAAAACTGTAGACTACGTTATGGTTGATCATCGATCTGTCTTGTATTGCAGCATGGCACTATGCTTGCAAACTACATCCCATGACGGCACTAGTGCATTACGCTATAACTTCGCATTTAATACTTAGAATTTCGAGTCTAGTCGTTTCGAGAGCGCTGTATTTCAAAATAACACTATCTCATTAATTTTCCACTCCTATTTTACACAGATTTTACCGTTCGCTATACCTTCATTTTCATCTGTTGTTTTTGAACTTGCACATGCGTACGCCTGGAACTGCAGTATCTAAAACTACCAGGGGCTCTCTGGCTCTTGAAGGCTTGCTGAGTGAACAGTGCCCTCCGCTGGACAAATGTTTGTGCTGTCTGAATCTGCTCACTGCCACACATGTTTAATTTAGATCATATGTCTTTAGATAATTAGTCTTTATTTGGCACTTTTGGCAATAATGGTATGTGTAAAAGGCCTACAGTATATCGGCTAATCTAATCAATGTATCTGTGGGACCCTATACCGTAGAAGGCACCACAACCTGAGGTGTTTTTTCTTGAGTGAGAGTACACTTATGCACTATAGTTTCAAAATGCACCTTTGAAAACTCAGTTTCAGTTCAAGTCATCATGCCTACTACACCATGCACACTGTGTGTGTGTGTGTGTGTGTGTGTGTGTGTGTGTGTGTGTGTGTGTGTCTGTGTGTCTGTGTGTGTGTGTGTGTGTGTGTGTGTGTGTGTGTGTGTGTGTGTGTGTGTGTGTGTGTCCACATGACTTATCACTTTGCATTATGACTGAGGAGTTCAATATTCCTTTCAGCAGACCACAGCACCTCTTGCCCGAAGCTCTTTCACTGCTATTTTGCAAACTTCAAACCCCAGTGCCTTTCTTCAGGAATGGCTTCCCTCCGGCCACCCGGCCATACAGCCCACATTTCTGAAGAGCTGCACTGACTGTTGTCCTTCTGGCAAAGTCTCCCATGATCACAGCCAAGGAACTCTGTAGTTCTGTAGACCAGCTCTAGAAGGAGTCATGACAGATGATCCATGATGTTTCTTCTCTCTCTCCATTTCCTAATGATGGACTCTGCTGTGCTCTTGTTAAATCCTGACACTGTAGACATGTGTCATCTCACGATTCTCTCTAGATTCTCTGAATTCTACGGCCAGTTCCTGGACTTCAGTTTTCTCCTATTGATGCCAATGGAACTTACATTTTCCCTATGATCACCTATGATCTGCACTGTCATCTGTGGGACCTTACATTGACATAATGTGTGTTTCTTTCCAAGTCATATCCAATCAATTAATTGGCAACAGGTGGACTCCAATCAAGCTGTGTAGACATGCCAATGACATTCAAAACGATGTACCGTAAATTCCGGACTATAAGCCGCACCGGTGTATAAGCCGCACCTGCAAAGTTGACTATTTTTTTCTTATATAAGCCGCACCGGACTATAAGCCGCGGGTGTTTTAATGGTATTTTTTTTTTATTTTTTTTTATTGTGTTTTAATGTTTAATTACCATATGTAAGGGTTCATGCACAGAGGGGATTGTCGGGAAAGAGATGGCTGTTTGAGGAAGCTCCCATTTATTAACATTTCAACAAAACAACATAACACAACACCACCTGTGTTGTTTTTTTACAGTGCACACAGTGTCATACAGTGTCATACAGTGTGGTGAAAAGAGGGCAAGAGAGGAAATTAAAACTTATTATAGTTATATAGGATTTATAGTTAGAAAGAGTGCTAAAAAAGAGAGTTTTTTTTTTTTTTTTTTTTTTGAAAAAATCCATAGATAAGCCGCACCGTTATATAAGCCGCAGGGGCCAAAAAAGCCCAAAAAATGGGAAAAAAGGTGCGGCTTATAGTCCGGAATTTACGGTAGTGTATCTACATCATATATATCATTTAGAGTGAAGCTACTGTACAAACTGCTGAACTCTATTACTGGCTGAAAATATTTCAGCTTTTCAGTTTTAATTAATCTGTAAAAATGTGTATGTTTCATATTATGGGCTAATCGTGTATAGAGTGCCACAAAACACTAATTCAATCAATTTTTCCAGCTCTGTTCCTTTAAAATCGTAAGCCACTCATTTGAAACCCCCGATGGCTCTGAAGCCCCCAATAGAATGACTCATTTAAAGAGCTCTGAAACCGGCAATAGCCTCAGTTGTGTGTTCAAAGGTAATACAATCTTTTAACATGCTCCACTTTGGAAAAGACGCTGAAAAATATGACTCCGTATTGGGAATTGAAAATTCATCGCCTTGATCAAGTTTGAGATGCGTTTCCACCGCACTCTTCTGCTTCCTTTTAGAAGTGAGCGTAACTTATGGCTCCATTTCATTGGTCTTGTTCTTCTCATGCTGTGCGGTCACAAAACAGGTGCACATTTGCGAAAGAAATGCGTGTGATGTGGCGTCTTTTTGCTCCCCTGGACTCTTAGAACCGGCCCACCTCCCTCTTTGGGATTTCCTTCCCCACCGCAGCACTATTTCCTGTTGTTGAATTCCTTTCCCCCACACAGCAACCAGAGCAAGTGGAGCCTTACGTTGCCAGGTCCTCGTGCCTGTTCAGGAACGTTCAGCTCAGCTGCTCAGGTCCTCCTGCCTGTTCAGGAATGTTCAGCTCAGCTGCTCAGGTCCTCCTGCCTGTTCAGGAACGTTCAGCTCAGCTGCTCAGGTCCTCCTGCCTGTTCAGGAACGTTCAGCTCAGCTGCTCAGTCCCTCCAGGAATTTACACCAGTTTTCTTCCTCCAGAAATCAAGAGACCCGAGCAAATGTTGCAATATCTTGCAATTTTGACCAATCCCCATGCTTCTCTTTTGACACATAATTCTCTCCATCCAAACTTTTCACTCATCTTGGCAACACTGCTGCAATAAATAGTCCGATCAAAGCCTTTATCAACAAGGAGGTCACTGCAAATTTGACGCACACTTTCATCAGTGCTTGGATTTATTCGTCAAACAGAAAACATTGCAAAAATCACCTTGATGTGTCCCCTGTAAAAAAGAATAATGTTTTTGCATCAGCAATACTAAGAGAAAGTATAACCTGCTAGAGAGACTATAACCTTCTAGAGAGACTAGAGATGAATCTCCAGCAGAAGGCTCAATAATGAGTCTCTACTGACTAAAGCACCTGGACGTCTGCCAGATCTCATGGACGGGCAGACTGAGTCCTGTAGATGGAGTCTAATAGAAGATTTAATGCTCGAGCCTAACTGCCTTCCTCCCCCTTCCCCCCCTCCAGATTTATATTGTTGTTTTGTTTAGTATTGTTTTATGAAGGCGTGTGTGGGCAGTCCATCAGCCTTTACTATGGTCTATTTGCCTTGACAGTTGAAAAGTCGAGGGGGAGTGACACAGAGAGAGAAAGCTGTAGTGGGATTGAATCCTTCAACGTAACAGTACCGTCCGTTCCCTCTAAACACAAACGACCTACCTACCGTTTGACTGTCCAGTAGCAGTGTCATTATTGTAACAAGACAGTTGTAACACAGTGAAGCCATGAATACATATTACGCCATATTCTTCGTAACCACGTTCCTTTATGGTAATGATGCCGTAGATGGGACCTCATTTGGCATTAGAGGGCATGATACTCATATAATGAAGGGCGGAGCTGTGTGTGTGTGTGTGTGTGTGTGTGTGTGTGTGTGTGTGTGTGTGTGTGTGTGTGTGTGTGTGTGTGTGTGTGTGTGTGTGTGTGTGTGTGTGTGTGTGTGTGTGTGTGTGTGGAGGGGGGGGGGTGTGCAGCGTAGAGTATCTGAAACATTAACTGACCGGCGTGGATGTGATGAACATTAACAGTTCTGCATGTGACTGGTCTGGACGCAGGGGGAAGGCACTCTAGTTTCCATTTTCCAAACCCATTTATAAAGGAAATGGTGTGTCAACAGCTGACTCCCTGTTCTGTCACCGACTATTCAAGAATTCCCCTCGACTCTGTTTCCTCTTCACTTCCAAAAATGCAAAATGGAAATGCGTGTTTGTTACCATCTCGCCTAAACAGTGGGGATCTAGACAGTCTAATTACATGTAGTATGAATTGTGAGTTTGGAGCTGAAAGCTGTTATTATTGCTTCTAGTTTCAAGTTATTCCGAATATCAGTGAATATTTGGTAGGAAAATGCGGACTGTGATCTCAGCCCTAATCGACTGTTTTCATGCACCGCGGTGTGTTTCACAGGATGCTTCCTGATGTGCTCTGCTGAAGATAATTGCTACTTGGCTGATAACCTGTGGTCACAGTTGAGGAAATGTCTTCCAGATTCAGAGACGCTCATTTCCTTTTGTCTTCATGTCCAAGATAAAGAAAGATGGGAGACGTTCGGTCAGAATACCAACGCCTTTCTTTGTGGAAGTACACATTGAACGTTAGAGAACGTTTTGGTCAAATGTACACTATAAAATAATGAAGGATTAGTGTGCTTCAGAGAGCAATTTCAGAGTGTTTGTGAAAGTGAGTCAAAACAGTCATTATGGTTATATTGGATAATATACTGTTCTCCCCCAGAAAGTATAATAAAAGAAATGATAACGGTAAATCGGTCATGGCTAACATACTGCTTTTCAAGAAGTTACTTTCCAGCCATATCCCAGGGTGTACTGACTGAAAGTATAACAAAACTAATTAGTTATAAAGGTACTGGCTAGTATGCAAGAAGTCCATGTCCCAGGGTGGACTGCTGGTCTGAATAGTAATTATTCATAACCAAACCTGAAACACTTAATCTCAGCCGTCTCCAAATGACGTCAAGAAGACGAATGCATTATTTAGAGGGAAATGACTTGTGCTCCTGTGTTTTGATGGAAACCTCTGAGAACTGTCTCTGACAGGGTTGACCAATTAGTGCCAGACTAAATAGTAACAGAATGAGGGTTTGCCTAAGTGAAAGGAGCGGCCAGGCTACGTAGCTAACGTACGCTCCTGCATGGCTTGCCGGCAGTGTTTGAACTAGGGATGCAGCGGTATGAGTTTTTGACGGTATGATAACCTTGGACAAAAATACCACGGTATTGCGGTATTGCGGAGTATGCGGACCATTTGTGTTTTTACAATTGCTGAAATATACCCATACAGCCGATGTCGTCTTTTTAGATGGGGGAAAGTTCAGGGGGTTCCTTGCGTTCTCCTGCTTCTGCCATTATCACACACACGGTTGTAAATAGATTCAGGGACAGCTCCTCTCTACTGTGCTCTAGTCTAGGTAGGCATGCAGCCAGGGGGAGGGGGTAACCTGCACTCTACAAGCGACCTGGGCACTTTGTTTTGGGGAAACAGCTGATACTGTAGGGCAGGTACGACGGCAAATCTTAGTGGTTTTTGATACCGTGACGTTTTCAAACCGCGGTATAGCTTCAAACGGTATACCGCTGCAACCCTAGTTTGAACTATAATTGAGTGCTTTGCAGTCGGCCGTGTTGCTGCCTTGTCTGCAGGAGTGTGTGAAGGCTCGTATGGCACAATTACAGAGGTCGTTCAGGCCTTCTGTCCTCCTGGGACGGCCAGCTGGCGCTCGCTCTGCCGTGGTCGGCAGTGTGCTGCAGTGGTGGTTACAGAGATCATCCTTCCATTTGCAGAATGTGGGTCCATGTCTCCTCGTTGGCAAATGTCAGAATCAGAATTATTTTATTCGGCCATAGTACGTTTGCACATACACGGAAATTGTCTTGGTGTAGTAGAAGGTGCACACGTTACATGAGATATAAACCGCCCAGTACAACACAAAGAAAAATACAATAACAACACAATAAATATGCAGAGGTTTAAACATTATACAAGATATGGGACTGGAAGTGTCTCTGAGCAATGGAGGAATAACGCATGAACACATTCAGATTGCTTATTATTAAATTGTAAGTTGGTGATCCACTGTCAGTGACAGCTTTGTGGCTGCAGACACTTTAATGATACAGTTTGTGTGACAGAAGATTCTTTGTTGTTCAGGACCGTGTCATCGCAGAGTGGGACCTAGCAAAGTGGATGAGGAAATGGAAAGAGGGCAAACTGTACTGACTATCCTGTGTCCCATGACTAGAACAGCACAAGAGACGGACACAATGTGTTTCTATCTGTTTCTATAGAGACACTGCATGAAATAGGCCATGCCCATCACGGGGGAAAACTCTCCATTCACTTCCATACACCAGCGTCATTTTCCTTGAATTAAACATAGCTAAAAGCTGTTGTGTGGTGGGCTGCGCAGACATAAAAAAAAAAAATCACCAAATAAAGTTTATTTGTACTCCCGAGCAAAACAAGGAAGCCATTGAGAATTGGCGAGAAGAAAAATGTGGATCTAGTTGTCAAGGAAGTACCGTAAGTTGGGAGTGTTCATCTTCCATATTATGTGATCTTTGTGTGCAACACGTGAGATAGGAGAACGCCAGGATTAGGGGGGGAGTTTTTGTTTCCCCCCGTTTTGGCCGTGGTTTCTGAATGATGGCGCAGTCCGCAGTGTCTCTCTGACTAGAACAGCTTCTATCAGACAGGAAAACACATGGAGGATGGAGGGTGGCTGCGTAACCAAGATAAAATTGGCATGCTGCATACAACTGAATCTTTGTCCCTCTGCCTGTACAGAACCTCTCCTGTTAATACTTCCATTTCACACACAGATCAGAGACAAGAGATAGTAAATAGACGGATAGATAGACACTGTTGCACTGCCTGGGACTGCTCCATCGGATAGTACATCCTTTATGTTTCTTAACTGTCCTGTCAACAACGCTCCACCGCCCCCTATCATCAGGCCCTATCATATTTATTCGATGTAATAATATTGTGACCTTGTGAAGCGGGCGCACTGCTGTGGAGGCTGCGGGGACGTGACTCTCTCCTAAAACCATTTCGATATGGATCTCAAAACATATTTAGCAGTTCAATACAGGAAAGATGTCTTTGAGCAGGGCAACAATTCAATATGACGGCATTCATTTTTGATTTAGTGCAATTTGATCCGGTGCCATGAAGAGCAAAGCAGAGTTTGGGTTGCCCTTATTTTAGGACATTATCCAGCTGAGAAACAGAAATGGCACATTTCACTGAGAGACATAACTTTTTACTTTAGATATTTATTTCGCTCTTGACAACAGAAATGAGCTTCAACGTTCCCGGCGTTTTACATTCTTTCAGCAATGGAAAACTTTTACCTAATGTTACAATATGAAAAATGTCCTTCCTTGCACCCTTGTCTGCACACCAAAGAAAAAGTGAAATTAATAATAGCATTAATTGCTCCTTATAATATAAAGCATTGGCCCTTATATCAAGTTCAAGTTCAAGTTTGTTAGTGTCCCAAAGGGCAATTTGAGTTGCAGCAGATAGACATACAGATAAAAACACAGACAAGAACAACACAAGTGGCATTTTAACATGTTACATACATGTAGTTAAG
The DNA here is from genome assembly GCF_964638095.1 of Poromitra crassiceps. NCBI lineage: Eukaryota > Metazoa > Chordata > Actinopteri > Beryciformes > Melamphaidae > Poromitra > Poromitra crassiceps. The sequence continues at coordinate 21,678,210 of NC_139633.1, forward strand.
AATAAATATAAGGCTAAATAAAACATCAAGGACCTTGTTTGTGACACACAATGACCGATAAATGTGCAAGGTAGCATTAAAGTGCACAGCGATCAGTAATCAGTAAAGTGCAGACACGCAGCGACCGGTAAAGTGAGGTAGCAGAGTAAAGTGCACAAATGGCCAGTATCTTGGAAAGATAAATCCATAATAAAAAACAATAAAAGCAATAAAACAATAGAAACCATAAAATCAATAGAAACAATAAAACAATACAAACAGTGGCGGAGGCTGATAATAAAACAATAAAATCATAATAAAAACACTAAAACATCATTACCTTCCCTCGGCAGCGTTCAATGCTCGAATAGAGACAGGGACAAAAGAGAACTTGTGCCTATGTTTTGTGGCCCGTGGGGCACACAGTCGACGACCAGAAGGAAGGAGCCTGTACTCCGAGCTTAGAGGGTGGGCTGCGTCTGAGCGGATGGACAAAGCCTTCTTAAGTACTTGTCTGTTAAAGACAGGGTCGAGGCTGTCCAAATGGATGCCGGCTACTTTAGAGGCCACCTTCACAATTTTTCCGAGGGAATTCTTATCCTTAATACACAGGTTACCATACCAACAGGCAATGGAGAAGGAAATGACTGTCTCGATGTAGGCACTATAAAACAGTTTCATCAGAGTCTTATCGATTTGGAAGCATCCAGATGAAACTACTGTGAAAGTCGTTTGTTTTTGCCGTCAAGTTGTTCACTGAATATTCCTACATCACATTAGCGCAATCTAATCTATACATTCAATCACGAACCGAGGGCTAGTCATCGCAGTGGAGAGAGGAAGAGGAAGTGGAGGAAGAAAGACGGAAAAAAAGAGACAAGTAAAAAACAAGTCAGAGGAAATCTGTGTTGTGATTTTGTCGAATTGGGCATCCCTGGTCAAAAGACACCGCCCCCCCCTCCCCCCCCAAGGTTTTCAAGGCCCAGCTCCAGCTGTACCTTGCAGAGCTGACCGGGTCTTCCCAGTACAAACCGTCCTTGTGGAGGCATCTGCTCCACGTTGACTGTGTGCTGCAGACCAGTGAAGGGAGCTACATCAGAACACAGACCTCTGTGCTCCTAAAATCATCATCTCTTTTTACATACCAAATTTGAGTGTTGTTGGATTCACATAACTTATTGTGGCTTAGGCCTGGACGATAATTCAGAATTATTGTTTATGGTCTTTCAGTGGGATTATATTGTGATGATAGTATGGTGATTTTTGGATATCGACACACGCGATTCTGCTCTCTGAACTGATGAGAAGAAGCCATTTTTATTTAGAAACTCAGACTATCGTATCGTAGGAATATTATGTGAAAGTTTGACATCACACCAAACATTACCGTTCGCTTCAATATGACGAACATTAATTTATTTAATGTGTGTTTTTGCTTATGGAAAGCCATAACGTCATATATCGACATCGAGGGGGGGAAATCCTTTTGATCGTGGTATTGATTTCAATCATACAGTACAGTATCAGCCAGCCCTGGTGTAGGTAAAGTGACCTCCATGTTTTTCCCTTGTCTTTTTACTGCACTCCTGTGAGTCTAATGATCTGCAGAGGCAGAGTGAGGGCTGCGCTCTGCTTTGCTTGTCCTTCATGTCAGGTGCTCTGTCCTTGCGGCAATTCTCTGTCTTCCTTTTCTGACATATACATAAATATATATATATATATATATATATATATATATATATATATATACAGTATATATATATACTGTATATATACATACTGTAATATATATATATATATATATATATATACTGTATATATATATATATACAGTATATGTATATATATATATACATACTGTAATATATATATATATATATATATATATTACAGTATATATATATATATATACAGTATATATATATATATACATACTGTATATATATATATATATATATATATATATATATATATATATATATATACTGTATATATATATACAGTATATATATATACATACTGTAATATATATATATATATATTACAGTATATATATATATATATATACAGTATATATATATATATATATACAGTATATATATATATATATATATACATATATATATATATATATATATATATATATATATATATATATATATACAGTGTATATATATATATATATATATACATACTATAATATATATATATATATATTACAGTATATATATATATATATATATACAGTATATATATATATATATATATACAGTATATATATATAAATATAAGGTATATATTTCCTGTTCTCATCCAGCCGGGCGTTTAGCTGAACAGCATGCACAAGTCTTCACAGGGAGTAAGACGCAGGCTCATTTTCACACTGCAATCTGCCTCTGTCAACACTTTGTGCTGGCGCTCCCACATTGGAAAGGTCCCCTCCACATGCTGTAGACCGGCTTCATGCTGGCTTGTTTAACTTTCACTGAAATGATATGTGCATATCTTTATGTGCAAATGTACTTGTGTGTGCCCATACGCATGTTAAAAGAGTTAGCGTAGCTCCTGATGTACGCTACCACAACTCAGAGAGATTTTAATTAGTCTCTGACTGCTCTGGCATTTGTGAGCGCGTCTCATTAGCGAGGAGCCCACAGTACCCCTGTGCCTTTAATCTCTCCCTGGCGGTTGTCATCCCGCTGTGAATTGGGATCTCTGTTAATTCATCTGACACTGTGTGACCCTCATGGCCAGCACGTCGTTATTGCTTTGTGCTGGTGGTTTCTCCTACTAACAGTGAGCAGTGTCCTCGTGCCGTCAGACTATTTCCCCCGTGCTGCTGACGCTCACTGCCTGTAGGTGAACAGCACATCGCCCATATTGTGTGTGTGTGTGTGTGTGCATTGCTCATTTGTTTACAATGCGTGCTTGTGTCTGTTTGGATTTCAGGTGACCTGGGCAGAGCAGCAGGTGGTGAAACGGAGGAAAAAGAGGGACGTCTTCACAGAGCCTTCAGATCCCAAGTTCAAAGACCAGTGGTACTTGGTGAGTGTCGGCCCATCTGGACAGGAACTTTGTCGAACAAAAGCGTGCATGTGGCCAGTGTGTGCGTGACGTGTACCCGTTTTAGAGTCCGTTCAGTACCGCACACTGGCTGATCTTTCCATCCGCCAAAAGTCAATACAGGTAATTAAATGTGGGCGGTCCCAGTCCAAAGACGAGCCTGTGGATCCATGCCCTCTTTATGTGAAAGGCTTGATGCCTCCGTGTGTCTTGTTTGCAGAAAAAAGCACGAGTTCAAATGGCTTCACCTTCCAGGCCTCTGCATTAAAAATAGCGCGTGCGTGCGCGCCGCACACTGTTGCCTTTAACCGCTCAATTGCTTGGGTTTATTTTAGGCCTCGGCGCAACAACAAAGAGAGATTATAAAGAGGTGATTCACGTTGAAGTGCACTCGTCTTCAGTCGATTGATTTTCACATTTGATTTGTAGAATGTCACTGCTACACTGTGCCCATTAAAAGCCACTCTCAACCATTTCTGAGAATTGCCGTTCAGCTCCTCTCTTCCTGCGACGAGTGCGAGCCGAGGGCAGGAGGAGGTTCATTGTGATGCAGGAACAAAAGAGCCCTGCATCAGTTCTTCAAAACGCCCGTGGTGCGTCGACGGAGGTGAACTCATCCCTCGCGTCCTTGAGCTGTTAATAGTAGCTTGAAAGGGGAAGTGAGTGGATAGTAGCCTGTTGACTGGGTTGGGTATTCATAGACTTGATTGATACTATAGTACCACAATCAATAATACTTCCATGTTTTGAAGATGAAAAACAAGCACTCTCTTTTCTCCATCGCAGTAATAAATATTTAATGCATTGAATAAATTGTTTAACAACGTATTTTCAAATCAAATCAGAATCGGGTAAATAAATGATTGAGGCTTTCTGATTTGTAGAGTTATGGAGGCAAAACAACCCAGCATCCCATTCCCTACCACATACTCTAAAGTGTTCAAAGTTAAAGCTATGTATTTATTTTATAAACAGGATATGTGTGTGTGTGTGTGTGTGTGTGTGTGTGTGTGTGTGTGTGTGTGTGTGTATATATATATATATATATATATATATATATATATATATATATATATATATATACATACATACACCTTTATTTATACAGGGGGAGACTCACTGAGAGCAATGCTCTCTTTTTCAGGAGTGCCCTGTTCACATTCATACACACACTTTCATACCTGGAAGCTGACCAGTAGAACCACATTCTGATCTGCTGGCCACTGAGCAGCTCCACTGGAGCAGTTGGGGTTAAAAGGGGCTTGCTCAAGTGCACCTCAGTGGTGGTAATGAGGGAGGGTCAAGCACTATTTAAGTTGTTTAAGTTGAAAATGGTTAAATAAAGATTGAAACTTGCAACTCTGTAATCCAAATGTAGCCATTTGCTGACCAACTATTTGATCATTGGAGCCGTTAGTAGTTAGTTGTGGCCATTTAATCTACAGCATGCCGAATGCCAATGTATTCTGCCTCCAGTTATTATCTGCATTTGAATGACTGATTATGACTTACATAGTATGTCTAATTTCCATAGCTGCCAACATTGGGCTGTGAAAAAGAGGGAGATTTCTGGGGTATTGGCAAATGCACCCGTCCAGGAACGGGTCGGTCGAAACTCCATCAGTGATGTGATCCGTTGTTCTGTCTACTTATGCTGCTTCGTTGAATGTTTGTGCTACCCTATTGAAAGATGCTACCGTATCTGTAAAGAGAAGACTCGTGGGTACCCATAGAACCCATTTTCATTTCAGATATCTTGAGGTGAGAGGTCAAGGGATCCCTTTGAAAATAGTTTTTCCCCTTGCTAAAATGTTGCATAACTTCAGAGCATTAAAGCCCCCTTCCCGACAAGCTAGCATCACATGGTTGATACCAATGCATGCCTTAGGTTATCTAGTTTAATATGAAACTTCAAACTAAAGCCCCCTACAGTTATTTGACTTGTATCACTTTGAATTCGGAAGCTTAATGGGATAAATTACCAATCGGGAGCACAGCACGAGAAAGGGTTAAAAATAGGGAGACTGCTGCGAAAATCGGGGGTTTTGTCAGGTAGGATCTTCTTAGTACTGTAATACAGTTAGTAGAGGCTTATACAATTATATGCACGTACAAGTTCTTTGGTACAGTAATGGCAGCTGGCTCGCAGCCGAAAGGCCGTCGGCTGGGGGCAAGAAGTGAAGATGGCTGCCACTGTACATGTTAAATGTTTCAATAATTCTGTAACCAGGGCGGCACATGATTCCAAGCTCAAGTCAAGGTTGCCGGAATGTCCCGCTGTGCTCCGACTCCTTCCTATCCGCTTCCAACAGTAGCAGTGAATCACAGCCTCTCCCTCATTAAAACTCAACCTGGCTGGCCGGAGCAGCGTGTGGGTGTGTTGGGTGGGTGAGCGTCCATGATAAGCACATGATAATGGCCAGCATCTCTCAATTCCTATGACTATTTCATATTTTTGGTTATTTATTATTTAAATAATTATTTCAAACACAGATCTCAAGTTGTACATTTTCACTTGCCCATGGAGGGTGGTCTGCCTTCGGACCATCGGACAGGCAGCCTTTTCAGTGAGAGCAGCTCATACTGTCCATGGAACACAGTCTTCCGTCACAGTTCAGAGATTGTGACACATATCGTTTGTTTAAAGTCAACTTAAAATCTTCGTTGAGAGACAATCAAGTGTGTGACCGTCCTGACGAGCTTTGATTTATGTTCTATGTACTGTTATCCCGGTTATTTGATGTGATCTTATGACGTGTGTGTGGCACTATAGCTACAGTATTGCTGTTCCTGTTTTAATGTATTTTATGTCCTTTTCCGTTGTCACCACCACCATACCTGCCCAGGGACCACGTTTGAAAATGAGCCACGCTGGCTAAACTGGCACATTTACAGAAATGTTTTATTAATGTGCACTGTCCCGGTAACTTTAAACTGAATGAATAAAATAAACTCCAGCGTGCAGATGGACTGCTGAGATGAAAGAGATGCATTCAAATGACTGGAAGGGAAAAGGCTTAATTTGATGAGCAGTTATTCCAAATGAAATGTTTTACATACCTCTCCAGCACTTGTTATTCACTCAATACGTCGCCTCCAGATGGCCTTTCTTCAATCTGAATAAGCATTGTGGACCACAGCTCTTTTGGCTCTCATGGATTTTGGTCTTGGCTGTGTACGTGTCAATGACATTACATTGTAATGTTCTGCGACAAGGTCACAGACTGAAGGCACGAGGGCCTGAAATCCAAGGGGGAAAGGGGATGGATGGTATGTCTGATGAATTATATTGAAACTGATGGTGCATTTTACAGAAGAAGAGCTATGAAGTACATGAAACAGGCATCATGGCATTTGACCAAAAGGCAAGTTGAATGTCAAAAGCGTATCAGAATGCCTGCAGAGTGATCGCTGTGTGCCATCATCCATTTCGCTGGTGCCTTGCTGACGGAGGAGCCACGCATTGGTATTAACTGATAAGAGATGCAAGCTTGGTACAGTTGCTCTTAATAGTGAGTATAGAGGCTCTCTACCCGCCTTGTAACACTGCCTGGCCCTCATATATACCTAATATGAGGGCCAGGCAGTATTACAAGGGTGTCACTTTAGTCACAACGCACATTTCACACTACACCACACTCACATTAGGGCTGTGAATCTTCACTGGCCTCACGTACAATTCGATTACGATTCATCTGTCAACGTTTCGAATCGATTGGATTCCACGATGCATCACGATGCATCTCGATACAGCTCAAAGTATCGCAGCTCCAAGTATCACATCCTCAATTTTCTGTATTTCTGCACATGACTACTTTTTCCATCAATGAATATAAGCAGTCAGATAAATATCAACTCCCTTTTTTATTTAGAAAGTGCTTTAAAATCTGAATGTCAACATACATTTTAAACACCAACAATTCATCTGTCAACTATTTGATTCTTTCATCTGTCTTCGATTCGATGCATCTTAAAGGATTCATCTTGACACCCCTGACTCACATTGCCAGGTTTTCTTTTCTTGGCTCTTATTTCTTTTGTCTTTGTTCTCTCATGTTCTTTGTTTATATTGTTGCTGTAATTGTTAATACTGGTTTAATGTTTGAGGTCAGAGGCATAAGGCATAATAAGCCCAATAGGCTATTCTGTGATCTCCTTTTCATAACTAATGGGATATTTTTTCACTTCCATTCACTTAGCCTCCCCTGAAACTGTTTGGAGCCCCCCTGGGGAGGCGACCCCTCCCTCTTTGAAAACCTCTGTACAACAGCAAACCTTTTCATTTGCATTTGAGTGTCTCTCAGATGATTGGATTCTAACTGTAGTCACTGTTGGTTGTCTCCATCCTCAGTACAACGGGATTCTAACTGTAGTCGCTGTTGGTTGTCTCCATCCTCAGTACAACGGGATTCTAACTGTAGTTGCTGTTGGTTGTCTCCATCCTCAGTACAACGGGATTCTAACTGTAGTCACTGTTGGTTGTCTCCATCCTCAGTACAACGGGAACCACCGTGACCTGAACGCCAAAGGTGCCTGGGAGTTGGGCTACACCGGTAAAGGAGTGGTGGTGTCCATCCTGGACGACGGGATCGAAAAGTACCACCCTGACCTGCAACAGAACTACGTGAGTAGAACTCAAATATGAGATGAGATGAAACTTAGATAATGCCCGAGGAGAGAAATGGGCTCACTGCATCAGCAAAGAATAGGACATAGATCACAATAGAACAAACAGAACATCTTGAAGATTAAGGATACTACTATTTCTCATGCTAATCCAGAGCTCCTATTGGCTTGAGAGGATTATCGCTTGTTGGACAGTTTTAGAGGTTCATAGTTGTTTACAGTTTGCAGATTTATGGATATACGAGTGTAGAAAACCTGGCTTTTAGAATTTCAGAAGTTGTCTCTGCACCTGACTCAAGCAGCTTATCTGTCTCTCTTTAGGACCCAGATGCCAGCTACGATGTGAATGACGGAGACCCGGACCCTCAGCCGCGATACACACAACTTAATGACAACAGGTAGAAACCAATGTGGATGAATTTGATTTTCATTTGTTTCTTTGTCTTGTGGTGGGCAACGCATCCACCCACTCTAGTCCATAATGCAAATGATGTTGGGGGGGGGGGGGGGGGGGGGGGGCATAGTGTAACTGGATTACCTTGCATGCATTTATTCATTCATTCATTTATCCTGGTTTGTACAGTAATAAGAACAGTAACTGGATGGAGATCCAGTCTGTCACTTTCTGACAACTGACATGTAAATACGCCTGTGGCTGTTTTTCCCCAAATCTTGATTTTCATCCGCTGTTGAGTCTTAGGACGCCATTTATGAAACCACATCCAATTAAAAGCTACAGCCGACGGGGTTTGTTTCGTTTGGGAGACTTTAATTTTCTGTCTTTTTTTTACTTTCCATAACTGGGCAATTACTAGCCAACACAAACTCCCAAGTTTGTAGATTTGCTTCGGCCTCTTAAACCACGCAGGTTCCACCAGGGCCTTTCTTTAGCCTGGTTTATCAGAGCAAACCTGATCTAGGATTAGCCGAGTGCGTTGAGAAAGCAGCTTCATTGCAGCGCCCTCTGCAGGTGGCGTGAGGAGTTGTTTACTGTGCTGTCTTCCTGAGAACTGGTTGAATTAAGCTCATCTGCATTAATGAAACAGAGCAAATCTCTTGGCTCTGGACGTCATCTTCCTCCGCTCCGCCCCCCTCCCCTCCCCCCGCCTGCCTCCCCTTCCCTCCCTTCCCCCCGCCTGCCTCCCCTCCCCTCCCCCCTGACTTTAATTTGTGATTGGCTGTAATCTGCTGTTCGTGGGCCTTTGGCTAGTGAGCCTTTTTTTGTAAGTCTTGAGGCTCACCATGATTACTGATGACAAGCGGAGAAGGTTATAGTTAGGCACTGGTGGAAATCAAACGTCCCCAACTGAGACATGGGCCTGGAGCAGGCAGCAGGCGCGTGGAGGCCAGGGGAGGGGTACAGCCAGGGCTGCAGAATGACCCGTTCATACCGTAACTATGCTCGTGCTGTATGGGCTTTCTGGAAGGTGCTGCAGCACGGGACGAAGAAGATGTACTGTATAAAGAGCCTGATAATAAAAATGAACTCTACTAGTGCCGGGCATTGCAGACACACCCACATGCGCACACACACACACACCCACACCCACACCCACACACACACCCACGCACGCTATCACTGAAAGTTTTGATAAGCAAAAAAACACAGCAAACAATGCCGTGGCCTTCATATATTCACCAGATCTCAGCCCAGATGAGCACTTATGAGAGATTCTGGAGCAGTGCCGGAGACATTATTTTTCACGGCCATCAACAAAACACCAAATGATGGAATTTCTTGTGGAAGAATGTCGCATCCTTCCAGTGCAGTCGCACTCGGCATCGAAGCCAAGGTACGCTTAAGCTGTTCTGGCTGCTCACACAGTGGCCCACAGCCCAGCTTAGACACTTAATGTTGATGTTTCCTTCGTTTTGGCTGCTCCTGCTTCCAACCTCAGCTCACCCCCGCTCTTATCTCTTGCCACCCAGCTAGCTCCCTGTGGCAGGCCTGTGTGTGTGTGTGTGTGTGTGTGTGTGCGTGTGTGTGTGCGTGCGTGCGCGTGTGTGCGTTTCCCTCTCTTAACGGTGTCAACACCCCGATGGGCGGGCATGGAACTGCATCAGGTTGTGCTAGTGTGTGTAAGAGGCTGTTCCCTGCAGAAAGCCTGACTCTGTCCACCTCCATAAAGCTGTCTTTCTTTCCCGCCCTGTGAGGATGTCTCTGTAGCTGATGTTTGTACAAGACAACATGTGATCTCTAGCTGCTTCTCTTTCCAGGCTTTCCTCTGACTCGCGTCAGGACGCTCTCCAGTCCAAATCCACCTTTTGGCTTCTTCTCCGGGTTAAACTGGAGAAATAGTAGCCCTGAGTGGAGGTAAAACACGCTTTGCCTCCTGATTTAGTGCAGGACGTGCTAACATCAACATTTCAACTATGGCAGTCACAATCACTTTATTCACCAAGTACAAATATGCATTGATTGGTCAACTAACACAGTATCCTTTATCGTCCCAATGGGGAAATTCATCCTCTGCATTTGACCCATCCTCTACTAGTAACCTTCCTAGAACTTAGGAGCAGTGGGCAGCCACAGTGCAGTGCCCGGGGACCATAGGATCTCAAGTACAATGCAGGCGCTGTGTACCAACTGTACGTATCACTCTGGAAGTATACAATCCTCATGTACCAACTGTACATATCACTCTGGAAGTATACAATCCTCATGTACCAACTGTACGTATCACTCTGGAAGTATACAATCCTCATGTACCAACTGTACATATCACTCTGGAAGTATACAATCCTCATGTACCAACTGTACGTATCACTCTGGAAGTATACAATCCTCATGTACAAACTGTACGTATCACTCTGGAAGTATACAATCCTCATGTACCAACTGTACATATCACTCTGGAAGTATACAATCCTCATGTACCAACTGTACGTATCACTCTGGAAGTATACAATCCTCATGTACCAACTGTATGTATCACTCTGGAAGTATACAATCCTCATGTACCAACTGTACGTATCACTCTGGAAGTATACAATCCTCATGTACCAACTGTATGTATCACTCTGGAAGTATACAATCCTCATGTACAAACTGTACGTATCACTCTGGAAGTATACAATCCTCATGTACCAACTGTACGTATCACTCTGGAAGTATACAATCCTCATGTACCAACTGTACATATCACTCTGGAAGTATACAATCCTCATGTACCAACTGTACATATCACTCTGGAAGTATACAATCCTCATGTACCAACTGTACATATCACTCTGGAAGTACAGTATACAATCCTCATGTACCAACTGTACGTATCACTCTGGAAGTATACAATCCTCATGTACCAACTGTACGTATCACTCTGGAAGTATACAATCCTCATGTACCAACTGTACGTATCACTCTGGAAGTATACAATCCTCATGTACCAACTGTACATATCACTCTGGAAGTATACAATCCTCATGTACCAACTGTACGTATCACTGTGGAAGTATACAATCCTCATGTACCAACTGTACATACGACTCTGGAAGTATACAATCCTCATGTACCAACTGTACGTATCACTCTGGAAGTATACAATCCTCATGCAATGATGGATGAAATGAACTATCTAAAAGCAGTGTTGCAAACCGCAGTGTGATTAATTTCACTACACCCTACATTAGTCTCTCAGGAGGTTTTCTTCGTCTTCCTCTCACCGCGCTCTATAAACACCAGCAGATCGTTTGTCCTGCAGCCTAACTAATTAGCAGACTTGCGTAAGAATGAGCAGAAGAAAAGCGTTGTCCAGATGTACCTTTGAGACGAGCAGCAACCCAGAGACTAACGATGGGCCAGTGCCTCTTTCACGGCTCACAGAACTGCAATGATTTCTTCTCCACAGTAATTAAGCTAATGCAAGTTAGACACACCAAGTGAATGCCAGACTGTGTGTGTGTGGGAGGATTGGGACTCATACTAAGGGGGAAAACAATGCTACTGTGGACACCAACATTTAATTGTAATGTCAAAGTGATCAGAATAATTTCTAGGTTGAAATCAAGTTTGCTTACTTTACTGAACAGAGGAGAGATATATATTTCTTGGTGTAGCCCCCCAAGATCCGTTTGTACTCTAAAAGCATTGATATTATGATAAATGCACGACGTGGGCGACTCGTGAAAACGTATGAATGTTAATGGCGCTTTTGATCGGTTTTCAAATTTTGAGGAAAGAGTGAAAAGCATTGTTCAGCCTCGCTGTTGCAATTTCAACAGCTCTTTCACAAAGAGTGGAGGTTAAAGCCTCTGCCAGCCAGGAGAAAGTTATACTACACCTCCCTACCGTCTGGATTTAGATAGACACAGCTCATTTGCTGCTACATGTAGCACAGATTGCAAATTCCAGCCTTGTCGAGTGTTGTCTCTTACATGTAGCACCTTGGAGGATTGCACCATTTATAAACTTTTTATACGCCAAAGAACTTCTTTTGGCATCTTTCGAGGAGAGCAGGGTTTACCTGCTTTACAGGTTTGCTTTCACAGGAAGTACTTTACTTCCGGTGATGTCAAGAGAGCTGCACTGTAGGCTATCTGTATGACAACAGTGTCTCTATAGCGCATCTCTAGGGAGAAGTAGTTTAGGTGTTGCAGAGAGAGAGCTAATGATTCTGCCAACTGTGGGTATGAATACTAATCTGATTGTTAGCCTTGGGCCTGCAGCCGGCTGTAGGTGCTGTAACCAGAGTTAGTCTCTGCACCACATTCAGCTGCTAGGAGGCATGTATGTCTGGCTGTTTGCAGAACAACACTTCATTGGCATTCACCTTAATCTCCTTTTATCACTGTATATGTTGAGAGAATCCTGAGCTGTTGCACCATTGTTTCTTTTTTATGTGCTACAGCAGTGATTCCCAAACGGAGGCTCCACCTGGTGGAACGCACGAGCCTTGCTGAGCCTTGCCACCAACCTATTGGCAAATAAGATGTTTATCTCTTGTGTCGCTTCAATTTTTCACTTGCTTCATGTTGTGTTGGTTATTTGCGGTCTGACTCGGACAACAGTAGCCGACCCAGCTCCAGCTGCACCACCCTGGTCTACTGTGTACACACAGTATGATAAATGTGTGATATCTGTGTGATATTATGCATATCGGTAGTGGGTGGAAACATGCGTAATATCGCATTTTCTTTTGCCGACTTTCTGAAAATTGGATTAAAAGTTGCGATACCTTTGGATGGAATCCCAGCTACTGGCATTAGAAGGCAACGGGTGCTGTGTGTCGTTTGTTTTCATCTTTAAATCAAAGTGAAACGTCGGCCGTTTGGGGCCGTGTTTCACTGTCTTGGAGAAAGATCAGCGATATGTCGTCTTCAGTGACATTTCAAGAGGTCGTCACTAAACGGACGAGCTACAAGCAAGAATTTGGACATCAAATCAACTATTTGAAAAGCAGACCTGAAGAAATGCACAACGATGACCTGAAACTAAGCCAATAAAACATGGAGAAATGAGCCGGACAAATAACTGACATTCAACTATTCACTGATCTCATTGTGAATGATGCATCCAAGTGCGCCTTGGAAAGTTGGTGATGTCATGGTGTGTTGAATCACTGTACCCTTCAGGCTAGGTAGGAAATCTCGGTGTTTGGCGAGCAAACTACAGCATAGCTGGGATGGCTATTGGTCAAATTGTTATTTTAAAACATCGATATTGGCTCAGAATTTCACAATGTGTGTGTGTGTGTGTGTGTGTGTGTGTGGCAGCTGTGATATGAGAACAAGTGAAGGCATGGAAAAAGTGTTTTCAAATCGAAGCATATGCCCTTTGTAACGGCTGTTGTTCGTGTAGTTAGTAGAAAATTGATGTTGTGAGCAGCGCATACCACTTGGTCTTTAAGTGGACAGTTTGCCTAATGTTGCCAATTGGGTAGGCGCCCACACTAATTGACTGTTGCTTCTCTGAGATTTGTTTTGGTCTGCTGGAAGATAGTCTAAAGCTGAGTGGCTGAACATTCAGCCTGCTCAAAGGCGTGCAGAAAGGAAGAAAAAATAATGATTCTTCTTTATTAGACATTATGGACAACATTATGCATGCATGCATGCATGACCGAGTTAAACTAAACCCTGTGCTATCTCACACATTTGATTTGCATTTGTTTTTGCTGTGAAATGTTGTGTAAAACCAAATTATGCGTTTGCCAAAATAGCCAAGATGACACTAGGAGTGCTGCTTTTGCCAAAATGCCTGATATCTTGTGGTATTTGTCTGCCATGCATTTCCTGAGAATAATTGGCTATTTGTCAATCATGTAAATGAGATTGATTATGGTTTGAAGGTTCTTTGTTGCTCTCTAAAGTAACATTCAAAGAAAGCAGTAGCTTACACGGTTAACGTGAAGTTGTATTCAGCCATTTCCGTTCGTGTTTGTGCTGTTTAGTACGGAGACTGGCAATTATGTAGATGATTTAGAGTCACATGAAGCATACGTGCAGCTAATACACTCAGCAGGCATTGATTTCTGTGTTACAGTACGCAGTGCACAGCGTTTTTCACATGCAGTTGGATTTGCATCTCACTGTCAAGTCTACAGAAAGATTGTTGAACTTATTAAGGTTTATGTCCAGATGTGTTTTGTGATGAGCAGGATGAGCAGACGGTCCTGGAATGGGATCAGAACAGATCAGAACAGATTTGGAATGGGATCAGAACAGATCCCATTGAATAAAACCCTTTGAATGTATTTCACCACATAATCCTAATCCATCTCTGGTCATGTGACCTAACCTGCCATCGTATCTGACGGCTCCATTTAGTCGGCATCGATCATTTAATACATCCATGGTCAGCATGCTTTGGATTGCTTCAGGCAGAGTGGAGATTTCAACTTTAAGGCATAAGGAAGCATAGTGTTAATTTCTGTTCATCTTTTTAGATAATTTTTTGTTAAACCTTTGTGCCATTTGGAGTTGAAATATGCCAGTCAGCTACTACTGTAGATGATGCCAGTGTGTGAGGGGCATATTAATGACTTGCTGTGTTAATTTTTATCTGAGCGACTTGTTAATGAGTGATTGAGCAATGCCTTCCCTCCAGTGACAGGCAGCTCTCTATACCTGCTGTGCTGACAGTGTCTGGCTGTGTGTGACGGGAGTGATGCCTTTGGTGCCCTCCTGTTCTGCCTCTCACCTGTGTAGCCTCCTTCCTCAAACCAAGGGCCTTGAGGTTTGGTCCAGTGTTGTCAGAGCATCATCTCACCTCACATCCACATCACATCCACATCACATCAACATCCACATCACATCCACATCACATCCACATCACATCCACATCACATCCACATCACATCCACATCATGATCCACATCACATCACATGAAATGCACGTAAAAGAGTTCAGCCCCCATTCACTCCTGTAGTCATTACGAGCCCAGGGTGTCAGAAGAGTTGAACTCTGATAGTTTAAAGCTGAGCATCATTACTGAACATCCTGTTTACTGATCATCTTAGAGAATCAACATATTTTCCATCAGATAATGCAATCATGCACAATACAGAGATTTTGTGGAAAACCGCTAAAATATTCAGCACAAGCCTCATTTGCATTATAAATGAACAGCAAGCAATTGAATGAAGCATCATAGTACAGTATAGTCCTACTTGTTCTTTTTTTGTCATCAATTATTTATTGTGTGTATAAGGACGGGGGGGAGCGCCTTCACAGCCATAAAGGTGGCACGAGGCAAACAAACCAAAATGTACCACAGAGCCCAACCCACTCCACCCCCCACATGATGAAGCAGGCAGTGTACATCGATAAAAACACACAAACACAGAACAACAACCACTAACAACCCCCCCCCCCCCCCCCCCCCCGCCTGCTACCCAGGCATCTCACCACCATCATAGACCTAAACCAACAGCATTCAGACACAAAGGAATTAGAACTTATGCTAATTTCTTACATCATCCATGAGGATATCCACAGAAATAGCCAAGAGTATACATAATACAATGTGTGTGTGTGTGTGTGTGTGTGTGTGTGTGTGTGTGTGTGTGTGTGTGTGTGTGTGTGTGTGTGTGTGTGTGTGTGTGTGTGTGTGTGTGTGTAGAAGTAGCCAAAGGCATAGAGTATAGTATCATAATATTCTTAACAAGTAAGCAAGCAAGCACAGCTGAAAAAGATGGTTAACCACAAATATGTATAATAAGACACACACACATAATAAGACACACACACACACACACACACACACACACACACACACACACACACACACACACACACACACACACACAACGAATCTAGTAGCCTTGAGCAGCAAATCATATTTTGTTTTGACATTATTGTAATGGTGCTGTAGAAAGCTGCAGCTGTGCAATGTCCCGGTAGGAAGAGAGCTATTCTCTCACCAACAGCCAGGGCATGAGAGCAGCTAACAAGCAGCACCTAGTTAGCTCCAAAGAGGAGGTATCATTAAGTAATGGCCGACACTGCGTGAGGGGTGGGCTGTCTCAATAAGTGTATTTTTCTGAATTACTATAATTTACTATAATTCTGTCTCTCATGTCTATCCATGCGTAAATGATGGATAGAAACCTTTGCTTCAGGTCCAGTGTGGTTTGTCTCTTTGCAGGGTTTGTTTTCCTAGACAACCAACATTTTCCAAACAGAACTATTAGTATGTCTAAGCCACACAGTATCATTGTTCACATAAACAATGATGTCATGCTAGCTTGTGTTGCCATTGGATTGCATTACAAACGTGATTGTGTGCGCTAGTCAATATCTATGTGGTGGATCCTATCTAGTGCTGTTTTCACAGATCTAGTATGCTTGCCAAAAGATACTTGACACAAGTTTAACTGCTCAATGTTTCATTCCATTGTTTTGAATGTGGTTGCAGTACTGGTCTAATGGTAGTCGGTGTGCTAAATGCTGCTTTTGAAAGCAACTACTTGATTAATGTGGTGCCCACTGCACCTAATTGGTTGAGTCGGCCTCAGCTACATCAAAAGTGGTTTGCCCTTCAAATTACTTTCTGTCACCTTGCTTTTCCACAAAACTGAGTCTGACCCAAACCATCACAGAGAGACGTTTATTTGAATTATTAAAAGCCCACACACCTCAACTGACCATTTGACCTTGTGTGTGATTGGATCCACAGAGCATTCCCTGTTGCCAACCTGCAAATCAATATTTGGATCAAAATATCAATGTGTCACACAGACTGCACGTCACGTTGAGCTGGTAGCAGGGAACAAGCTGATTCCACCAGCAAAAAATAATCATCCAAAAGTTTCCTCCCCGCCAATGCTTTGTTATTCAGCAGAGCAGTTGAGCATACAGATGTGAGTGGGAACAGTAATGTGATATCATCTTGTATCCATTTGATCACTCTGAGAAAATCACTTCCAGGAACATGCTTAATGCAAGTAGGTGTTGCATAATGAGAAAGCATGGCGTTTGCCTCGGTAGTAATGGCGTTTGTGTGCCGTGAAAAGGGCCTATACGTCCCCAATAAGTGACTGTAATGAATGTGTCAAAGGGATCTTTGGGAGCGACTGGGAGGATGAGCCTGTGCACGCCCTGCATCCCATCATCACAGACACCTGAGCTGGGCCCTTATCAGCAGCTGCATCGCGTCCACACACAGATGCTGTAAGACATTCAACTCCAAAGTCAACAGAGCAGCACTTCCAAGAAAGTCAAGAGATAAAGCTCTCTGAAAAACCGTGCACATGATTGTGTGTGTGTGTGTGTGTGTGTGTGTGTGTGTGTGTGTGTGCATGTGTGCGTGTGTGTATAGAGTATTGTGCTTGTTTTATGTGCTTTTATGATCCAGGAGTTTTTCAAAATGCCTTGACACATCCCTCCCTGCACCAGTGGAGCGTGCTGCAGCGGGGCCTCTGACCCAGTCTAACTGAAGTCCCTTGACACTTGCGAGCGAAGAGGCTCCTCAGAGTCGGAGCGCGCCGAGGAGGAGCTGTGGCAGGAGCATTAACCTCTGGTCCTCCAGCTCACGGTGTCTCTGAAGACGCCTCAGGGGACGACCGGCAGATCCACTGCCACACTCTGACCCCTCTGTCAACCAGGCCAAGCCCACAGTCCTTATGCCCGTGTCCTTCGTGAAAGGAATCGTCTCAAAAATGTGTGTGGTTAAAAAATAAATAAAAAAATAAATACATGCATTATTATCGAGCTCAACAGGCACGTGACTTTTCGTGACGTAATTTGCCTCCATTTTCTCCATAGACATTTCGATCAATCCAAATATAACAAGAACAAGAAATAACAACGGGAAGATTTTTTGATTTTAAATCTTCCCGTTGTTATTTTTTGTTCTTGCTTAAACCAAATGTTTTATGGTCACTCAAGATTCTCTGGAAGACTTTTTGACTTGGTTTGAGCCTTAAAACTCGTTAGATTTGGATTGATCGAAATGTCTATGGAGAAAATGGACGCGGAACTTACTTGCGGGGCAAATTATGTCACGAAAAGTCACGTGCCCTTTTGAGCCCTATTATTATGATTATTATGATGATCATTATTATGATTAATGTTAATATTAATATTACTACTAATAATACAAAATTTAGCTTACCCTTGGGCTGTGCAGAGTTCTGTCTGTCGGGGAAGTTTACAAGCTCCTGGAAGTAACTCAAAGATTGGAGGCAATTCTTCCCTGCTCTTTAATAGCTCCTCCTGGCCAGCAGTTTTTATGGGCTACCTTCAATGAATTTGTGGCTCCGTTCTGCACATGGCCATACGCTGACACCAGATGTAGCCCTTGCTATCACTGGAGGACGTCCACAACTCACAGCCCGATGAGGTTTCGACGTACAAGTCTTGGGTTTTGGTACTTATTTATCTGGCTTGGCTGGAGACCCCGAGTCCCTGAATGGCTGCGAGCTCATCCGTTCGTTGCTGCTCTCTCCTCCTCTACAGTTCTGCCTCTTCCTCTGTGTGAGGCGATCTGCCCCCTGCAGGCCTGTTTGACAATAGCTGTGACGGGGATAGGGGGAGACTGTGGTTTTGACGGGCATTAAGAGTGCATATCTCCATCTGGCAGAAGGCGAGAATGCACCTGAGTGGAATGTGATGATCAGTCCTGGCTCCCTGAATCTGAACCCTGCGGTGCCTGGAGGGAGAGATCTTACTTGAGAGGCCTTTTGCGAAAACGGCAAATCTAATTCACAATTTCCTCCCTTGTGTGATGCCAGCATGCCCTCTCATTTCCCTTCCTTTGGCTGGAGTCAGGCCCTGTGGCCCTGTGGCCACTCCCAAGGTCACTCGTGCCAGAAGGGCACAGGCAGGCAGTATCGTGTGATCTCCACTCATCGACCGAATGTTGTTGTTTTTGGACATGGGGGAATTTAGACTTGTTTAAGAAAAGACAAGCCAAGAATCTGTCTCCATTATTACTTTTCCCCCTTTCGCTATTTAGCTTCACCATGATACTCATCATCAACCTTTATTTAAACAGGCAAGTTAATTAAGAACAAATTCTTATTTTCAATAACGGCCTGGTGGGAGGAAAAAAAACCTCCTGAGGGGAAAGGGGTTGGGGGGAAAATAAAAGCATAAAAGTTACACAGTAGCCAACAGTGAGTACAAGAACAAGGGAATCAGAGAAAAGGGGCAACATGGACAGCATCATGAGGAGCAACGACAAGTGTGAGCCATAGTGTTGGTAATTAAGTGATTGAAGGAACGGATGGAGACAAAGCTCTCCATTTTCAGGGTTTTTTGTAATTTGTTACTGGGGGGAAGCACATTCCGGCACAAGCGCGCTACCTAGGGGAATATATACAATCATTTAGCTCATTGGTAGGTGAATGAAACGAATAAGTATGATTGGTTGCCTTTAACATTCTTCTCTTTGTCCCTCCCTCCCTCTCTGTCTAGGCATGGCACGCGGTGTGCAGGGGAGGTGGCAGCGGTAGCCAACAATGGGATCTGTGGAGTCGGAGTGGCGTACAACGCCAAGATTGGAGGTAGAGTGAAAGAAAAACAAGTGGATGATTGATTTGATTCACCGAGGCTTCACTGTGTATTCGACCTGAGTTTCATCTCGCTTTTCATTTCTGACACCAAGACACTTGAAATACTTGTTCGTCTGCCGCGGTGTGTTTCAACAGGCTGTCATCAGTCTCTGTCCCAGGTCATTACGTGCCAGCGAGAGTGACGCGCGATATGCCATTGTACTCTGTGTTAGCTTTTGTGTGGAGTGACAGTACTGGAAAAACAACAACACTGTGATACCAAACTGCTACTATGTATTGTGAATCCGGATTATGTTGATATATCACGTTTACTGTTTTTCTTTGTCAGCTTGCATACAATTTTAGCTGCAATGCTTGCTATAACATTATTTACACACAAATTAAAGTCACAAAGGAAACCGTATTTCTATGGTGTCTTGCTTTTGGAATTTAGCGTGTTTCCATTTGAAACACATGTTAAAAGTTGACCATGCGAGGATGGTTAGGCACATTACCGTAAATTCCGGACTATAAGGTGCACCGGTGTATAAGCCGCACCTGCAGAGTTGACTGTTTTTTACATATATAAGCCGCACCGGTCTATAAGCCGCGGGTGTTTTGATGTTTAATTACCATATGTAAGGGTTCGTGCACAGAGGGGATTGTCGGAAAAGAGATGGCTGTTTGGGGAAGCTCCCATTTATTAACATTTCAACAAAACAAGTTGCATATTTGCATAACGTATTCAAGTGTTACCATTTAGTGCAATAGTAGCTACAGAACATGTACTGTGCTGTGTAAATTTAGGGGTCCTTGGCATGAAAAAGGTTGAAAACCACTGATCTACATTATAGCCTACAGTAGTACCATAACAAAAAACAAAGCTTACAGCGCTTGACGAGGCAATATCAATGGCTAAATTAAATGTGTTTTTTTTTAAGTGCAAAATAAAGTGCCTGTAACACGACAGTAAGCGCGTAAGCCTAAAGTTGCAGTAACACGGCTGCTTAAAATATACGGTAATCAGCCTACCAGAAAAGTCATTAATCCTCGTCTTCATCTTTTAGGCTAAGGTGCAGTACACGGCTGTAACCAGAAAAGTCAAGTCATTAATCCTCATCTTCGTCTTCTTCCTGCGTACTAAAACCACCAAAGTCCTCATCTTCAGTGTCGGAAACGAACAGGCTCAGGGTGGCTTCGTCAGCCACTCTCCTCTCTCCTTCGTTGTCGCTCTCAAAACCAACGAACTCCTCTTCGTCACTGTCGGAATCGAACAGCCTCTGAAGGCCCTCAGCTGGCGGCGTCCTCCTCTTCATCACGCAGCAGTCCAGCCTTTCGGAACCCGTTGGTGATCGTGGATGTTTTGACACTCCTCCACGCTGTCAGGATCCACTGGCAAACTTGAGCCTTCAGTCGGATCTGAACGGCACCTCGGCCGTCTGCTCTCTGTGTCAACACCCTGATGCCAAGGTTACGTGCTGCTGCTCGATTTCCTTCTTTCCTTCTTCTTCTCACCGCCATCGTCGTAACACAGCCAGTTCTCCATCTTTTGAAGCATGATGTTAGATTACAACGAGCTAGTTGTGTGGCTTAGCCTTCCAAAATGTTGCTGTTAGTTTTTTAGAATGTAATACATAGAATTGGGAATGTTACATTCAATTTCATTCAGACTGTCTTTCAGGCTCAATCGCTGCCTTTTTCCCCCCGGAGCGAGGGAGGAGGGAGGGTGTTTTACCGTAGTGGCTGAGAGAGCGTAGTGGCACAGTGCTCCAATCAGGTCGCGAGGCACATTTTTTGCAACATCATCCAATCAGGGTCTCGCTCTCGTAATGTCTGTCTTGCTCTCGTTCTGCCTCATACCAACATCCATAGATTTTGGAGGTTCCCGAGTGGCCGTTTGCTGAAAAAATCCATAGATAAGCCGCACCGTTATATAAGCCGCAGGGGCCAAAAAAGGCCAAAAAACGGGAAAAAAGCCGCGGCTTATAGTCCGGAATTTACGGTAAATAAATCTGGCACCTGTTTCTTCTCATTTAAACCAATCTGTCGTGACTCTAACCTACCTGTCTGAAAAGATATTACATCTTTTTTTTCATCAAATTTGAGGGGAGCAGCGCAGCTCCCCAGGTTGAAGTTGAGCACAAGTGGCAGATCGGAGAGCAGCGAGGAGCCGAGGCAAAGCCAAGGTGCTTACAGGCAGCACAGACTCTCCTGATTCCTCTGAGCCTCCAGTCTGACTCAACTGACTCATTTCATTATCTTGATTCCTCTGAGCCTTCAGTCTGACTCAACTGACTCATTTCATTATCTTGATTCCTCTGAGCCTTCAGTCTGACTCAACTGACTCATTTCATTATCCTGATTCCACTGAGCCTTCAGTCTGACTCAACTGACTAATTTCATTATCCTGATTCCTCTGAGCCTTCAGTCTGACTCAACTGACTCATTTCATTATCTTGATTCCTCTGAGCCTTCAGTCTGACTCAACTGACTCATTTCATTATCCTGATTCCACTGAGCCTTCAGTCTGACTCAACTGACTCATTTCATTATCCTGATTCCTCTGAGCCTTCAGTCTGACTCAACTGACTCATTTCATTATCTTGATTCCTCTGAGCCTCCAGTCTGACTCATTTCATTATCTTGATTCCTCTGAGCCTTCAGTCTGACTCAACTGACTCATTTCATTATCCTGATTCCACTGAGCCTTCAGTCTGACTCAACTGACTAATTTCATTATCCTGATTCCTCTGAGCCTTCAGTCTGACTCAACTGACTCATTTCATTATCTTGATTCCTCTGAGCCTTCAGTCTGACTCAACTGACTCATTTCATTATCCTGATTCCACTGAGCCTTCAGTCTGACTCAACTGACTCATTTCATTATCCTGATTCCTCTGAGCCTTCAGTCTGACTCAACTGACTCATTTCATTATCTTGATTCCTCTGAGCCTCCAGTCTGACTCATTTCATTATCTTGATTCCTCTGAGCCTTCAGTCTGACTCAACTGACTCATTTCATTATCCTGATTCCTCTGAGCCTTCAGTCTGACTCATTTCATTATCTTGATTCCTCTGAGCCTTCAGTCTGACTCAACTGACTCATTTCATTATCCTGATGCCTCTGAGCCTTCAGTCTGACTCAACTGACTCATTTCATTATCTTGATTCCTCTGAGCCTCCAGTCTGACTCAACTGACTCATTTCATTATCTTGATTCCTCTGAGCCTTCAGTCTGACTCAACTGACTCATTTCATTATCTTGATTCCTCTGAGCCTTCAGTCTGACTCAACTGACTCATTTCATTATCCTGATTCCACTGAGCCTTCAGTCTGACTCAACTGACTAATTTCATTATCCTGATTCCTCTGAGCCTTCAGTCTGACTCAACTGACTCATTTCATTATCTTGATTCCTCTGAGCCTTCAGTCTGACTCAACTGACTCATTTCATTATCCTGATTCCACTGAGCCTTCAGTCTGACTCAACTGACTCATTTCATTATCCTGATTCCTCTGAGCCTTCAGTCTGACTCAACTGACTCATTTCATTATCTTGATTCCTCTGAGCCTCCAGTCTGACTCATTTCATTATCTTGATTCCTCTGAGCCTTCAGTCTGACTCAACTGACTCATTTCATTATCCTGATTCCTCTGAGCCTTCAGTCTGACTCAACTGACTCATTTCATTATCTTGATTCCTCTGAGCCTTCAGTCTGACTCAACTGACTCATTTCATTATCCTGATTCCACTGAGCCTTCAGTCTGACTCAACTGACTAATTTCATTATCTTGATTCCTCTGAGCCTCCAGTCTGACTCATTTCATTATCTTGATTCCTCTGAGCCTTCAGTCTGACTCAACTGACTCATTTCATTATCCTGATTCCTCTGAGCCTTCAGTCTGACTCAACTGACTCATTTCATTATCCTGATT
>NC_139633.1:21706744-21711744 GCF_964638095.1 Poromitra crassiceps
AGTCAGAAGGTGGTGTGGGTGGTGCAGAGTTGAGGCAGTCGGAAGGCGGTGTGAGTGGTGCAGAGTTGAGGCAGTCAGAAGGTGGTGTGGGTGGAGCAGAGTTGAGGCAGTCAGATGGTGGTGTGGGTGGTGCAGAGTTGAGGCAGTCGGAAGGCGGTGTGGGTGGTGCAGAGTTGAGACAGTCAGAAGGTGGTGTGGGTGGTGCAGAGTTGAGACAGTCAGAAGGTGGTGTGGGTGGTGCAGAGTTGAGGCAGTCGGAAGGCGGTGTGGGTGGTGCAGAGTTGAGGCAGTCAGAAGGTGGTGTGTGTGGTGCAGAGTTGAGACAGTCAGAAGGTGGTGTGGGTGGTGCAGAGTTGAGACAGTCAGAAGGTGGTGTGGGTGGTGCAGAGTTGAGGCAGTCGGAAGGCGGTGTGGGTGGTGCAGAGTTGAGGCAGTCAGAAGGTGGTGTGGGTGGTGCAGAGTTGAGGCAGTCGGAAGGCGGTGTGGGTGGTGCAGAGTTGAGGCAGTCAGAAGGTGGTGTGTGGTGCAGAGTTGAGACAGTCAGAAGGTGGTGTGGGTGGTGCAGAGTTGAGACAGTCAGAAGGTGGTGTGGGTGGTGCAGAGTTGAGGCAGTCGGAAGGCGGTGTGGGTGGTGCAGAGTTGAGGCAGTCAGAAGGTGGTGTGGGTGGTGCAGAGTTGAGGCAGTCGGAAGGCGGTGTGGGTGGTGCAGAGTTGAGGCAGTCAGAAGGTGGTGTGCGTGGTGCAGAGTTGAGGCAGTCAGATGGTGGTGTGGGTGGTGCAGAGTTGAGACAGTCAGAAGGTGGTGTGGGTGGTGCAGAGTTGAGGGAGTCAGAAGGTGGTGTGGGTGGTGCAGAGTTGAGACAGTCAGAAGGTGGTGTGGGTGGTGCAGAGTTGAGGCAGTCGGAAGGCGGTGTGGGTGGTGCAGAGTTGAGGCAGTCAGAAGGTGGTGTGGGTGGTGCAGAGTTGAGGCAGTCAGAATGTGGTGTGGGTGGTGCAGAGTTGAGGCAGTCGGAAGGCGGTGTGGGTGGTGCAGAGTTGAGGCACTGCACCATTGGTACAATAAAGCACTTCTTAGATCAAAGTGATTGCAGTGTGAGTGCAGGGAGGCTGGCTGGTTTATGACACTGAGCTGTTGTTGACAGATTGTCCCTTTTGTGTTGTATTGCTGTCATGCTGCAATATTGAACTCTTTTTAATGAATTGAGTGGGAGTGGCCACACCCACACTGGCCTATGTGATGTATGCAGCGTTTTAATGCCCCCCCCCTCCTTTTTTAATGAGCCCTGTAACACTTTTGCTCTTTCATCATCATTGGGTTTCCGATTCAGATTGAAAGGCATATTTGTCCCTCTGTTTCACCCCTTATCATTAGTGGTGGCTCAAAAATATGCACATCTGGTAACTAAGGCATGGATGAAAGCGTCTGTGTGGTTGTCTACAGGAGTTTCTACTATGTTTTGTCTTTCTCAATCCGTCTGTCTGTCTGTCTGTGTGTGTGTGTGTGTGTGTGTGTGTGTGTGTGTGTGTGTGTGTGTGTGTGTGTGTCTGTGTGTGTGTGTGTGTGTGTGTGTGTGTGCGTTGCAGGGCCGCGGGGGTCTGGGCTCCATCTTTGTCTGGGCCTCTGGGAACGGAGGGAGGGAGAAGGACAGCTGTAACTGCGACGGCTACACCAACAGCATCTACACGCTGTCCATCAGCAGCTCCACGCAGAACGGCAACGTGCCCTGGTACAGCGAGGCCTGCTCCTCCACCCTCGCCACCACCTACAGCTCTGGCAACATGAACGAGAAGCAGATCGTGAGTCGGAGTTGTGCGCAGATCAACACACACACACACACACACACACTTTGAGCACTAGGGCTGGGTAGTATTTAAAAAAATACGATACTAGTACCTACAGACCTTATTCGATTGACGTCACTCACGTACGGGCACGCCCACCGCCGCCATTTTCTCGACATAGCGCTGCAGCTCTTAAGTGACAACCTATGTGAGAGCAGCGTTTATAGGAAGCTAGCCGCCGTTAGCGTTACCTGTATCGTTCCTGTTGTGTTTGGATGGTGACCTGCGTTAGGCATGGCTGTAGTAATGACAGCAATAAAGTCCCCGTGGTTTGTTTCTATCTCTACCATCCACAGCGAGACTGAGGATACGTCAGCACAGGGGAGGTGTGTGGATAGTTGGGAGAGACAGGTGAAACTTTCTGACAGCTCCTCACAGTAAAGTCTGTTCACCTCGTTTTTTCTTTTGTTTATTATTACAGGCATTAACGGCAGCATACAAACAACAACTCTGGGTTTTTTATTGCTGTCATCACTATCGCTATTTTGTAATGGAACAGAAACGACAATAAGGCCGTTACTACTGTATAGTTGTCAGCTGCAGGACGGTATGTCAACAATATGGCGCTGTCCGGGGTTAGCGAATAAGGTCTATACCAGTACCCTTAAAGTGATACCGATACCAATAGAGTATCTCATTCGATACCGTTTTGGGCACACTGAACTGCCAACCCTGTCACAATGTCACATACACCGCCCTCGACTTCACCACACACAGACTATATGGGTTGTAGCGGCTGCGGTAGTGGGCCAATCACAGGTCGCATCAAATCGAAGAATGCTTGCAGTGATTGGCTGCGAGCAAAAACATACAAAGAGTTTTTTTTTTCTGATACTACTTGATACTGGGTTATTTCGGTCATCCAGCCCTATTGAGCACACACCATCATCATCATCTCTATCTCTCGGCCTCCCGCTCGCCTGCTCTCTCTCTCTCTGCCTCCCCCTCCCTCTTTCTCTCTCTCTCTCTCGGCCTCCCCCGCTCTCTCTCTCTCTCTCTCTCTCTCTCTCGGCCTCCCCTGCTCTCTCTCTCTCTCTCTCTCGGCCTCCCCCGTTCTCTCTCTCTCTCTCTCTCTCTCTCTCGGCCTCCCCCGCTCTCTCTCTCTCTCTGTCTCTCTCTCGGCCTCCCCCGCTCTCCCTCACACAAACAATAGGATGTTCTGCTGTGCTCGTGCTCGCTCGCGCTTGGTGAAATGCTAGTACAATGTCAGTGAGGATGAAAGCCGTGCACAAAGGGAGGACGTTTTATTTACAAAGGCCAGTCGACCTGACCGGCGAGGTCGGCATAACCCCTGAAAACGTCTCAATCCCAAAGCAAAGTGCAACCAAAGTCCCATTCAGGTGGTTCAGATGTTGTTGTCTTTTGCAGCACCGTGTGTTTACATTCACTGCAAGATACGTAACATACTAGTATTAAATTACATCACTACAGCCGTGTTGCAATGCCAACAACAGATTAGAATCAGACAGCTGCCAGTGAGCTGTGTTTATGATAACATGCCATACTGGTAGGCAGATACAGTTATGAGAATGAAGTGAAATGAAGTGAACAAGGGAATACCGCGGAGACGCTGGTTCAATTCCCGACAGCGGTACTTCCGGCTTGCTCAGCTGTTCCTACACACGCAATAGACCCTTTTCACGGGGGCCATTTTGTGTTGAAAAGGCAGAATAAACACAGGTGCGAGCAAAACACTAATGAGGGTTTCCACATTCCAATCATGGAAGTTTGAAACCCTCATTAGTGTTTTGCTTGCACCTGTGTTAACCCTGCCTTTTCGACACAAAATGGCCCCCGTGAGAAGGGTCCATTGGCCGTGTCTGCGGGTGGGAAGCCGGTGGGGGTATGAGTCCTGGTCGCTGCACTAGCGCCTCCTCTAGGTCGGTCAGGGCGCATGCTTTGGGAGGAGGGGAACAGGGGGAATAGCGTGGTGCTCTCATGCGCCACGTCCTGCCGGTGAAACTCCTCGCTGTCAGGTGAAAAGAAGTGGCTGGCGACTTCACATACATCGGAGGAAGCATGCTAGTCTCTACGGCTCTCCCCAGATTGGCAAGAAAGGGTGGAACGACCGGGACAGCAGAGGGAATTGGCCAAATTGGCCAATTTGTGGGAATTTTTTAGAAAAGACGTAATAAAAAGAAAAAAGAAGAGGAATTCCTCAGTTCCTGTTTTCGCAGCACTTTTAAAATCACATTTGATCAGATACATACCTCGAGCATTCCTGAAGGTCACGGTAGCGTTTGTATATCTGCAGCTTTCTGTACCTGGTGTCCAGCTGTCTGAAGCACAACACGCCATCTGCATTCTTCACTCCCTTTCCTCCTCACTCTTCTTCTTCTTCTCTCCTTTCATTCTCTCTCGGGCCATCATTGTTATTGAATTGTGAAACGCTGAAACTCCATCTGGCAATCTGCTGCTGCTTAACAACCCTGTCACAGGATCTCTCTCACACACACACACACACACGCGCACACACACACACACACACACACACACACACACACACACACACACACACACACACACACACGCACACACACACACACGCACATGCGCTGTCTCTCTAAAACCTACACCACCCACTGGACAGACAGCTCATGACATCTCCCTGACATGTTGGAGGGTCTCTTAATGCTTCAGTGCTGTACTCATTTAATTGCCCCGTCACTCAAGAGCCCGGGAACGAAGAGGTGCAATAGAAGAGAGGGTTGAACCTCTTGGATTATGCAGGAGAAAATGTCTTCACGCTTAGTGCTTTTTTTGCACTCTTATACATTAACCATCTGATTCAATTGAGAGGAAAGGGACATGGGAAGCTCCTGAATGCAGAATTGCCTCCACATTGACTGTTTATTCTACTGTTTCGTTCCTTCACACGCAAAAGCAATCCCCACAAGTTACTGTGTGTCCCTTTTTTTCTGCAAAGGTCAATAAATCGACGAGATGGACTAGATGTTGGATAGATTCTCGGTGCTTTTGTATCACATAGTATCTCAGTTTCATTCAATTCCCTACGTCTGCCTGGCCTTGTGAAATTGTAGTTATATATAGGCGCGGGCGGACGGGGAGAAGGCAATTGAGGCTTCTTTTTCTTTTAAACCTTTATCCTCCTAGAGACGGGCTTTGCTGAGCACACGTGTCGTGGGTCTGCTTCAGAT
>NC_139633.1:21716744-21801301 GCF_964638095.1 Poromitra crassiceps
ACGCTAATCCTGTTCAATGCCACAAACCCTTTCCCCCTAGGGATGCACGATATCCCGCCAATCATATCCACATCGGCAGATGTTAGTCGCTGTTTAATACATCAGTATCGGTCCGATGAGCAAAATAACAGCAATGTTAATATCGGTTATCGTATCGGTTAGTGATGGGCTTTTCCCAACATTTTGGAAAGAAAGAAAGACGTTACTTTTTCAAATTCACAGTGTCTACATGTGGTTTTTTCAGTATGTACCAAATTTGATTATCATAGAAACTTTTGTTTTAATACAGATCAAATTGACATCTGTAAATATTGGCCATAACAGCAATGTTAATGTCGGTAATGTCGGCATCAGCCAAAATGTTCATATCTGTGCATCCCTACTTTGCCCTTCACAGTCTCGCACTCTGGCACCATGTCAGACTCACCCAGCTGTCCGGGGCACACACCATGCGTGTCAGACTCACCCAGCTGTCCGGGGCACACACCATGCGTGTCAGACTCACCCAGCTGTCCGGGGCACACGTACCAACTTAGATTAGAACAATGCACACGCGGTTTCGGACTGAGGCCGGCACACAAACCACCATCATCGGGCGTGACTGTCTGAATGTGTGTTAATATATATACTGCTTTTTATGTGTGCCAGGAACATTGGCAGCCATTTGGTGATTAACAAGAGTGTGGATGGCTGCCTCAGGACGGCCAGCCACGTAAGCTCATTAGAGCACGTCCAGGCCCAGCTGACGCTGTCCTACAACCGAAGGGGAAACCTGGCCATCCACCTCATCAGCCCCATGGGCACGCGCTCCACGCTGCTCGCTCCCAGGTACCAGCATGCAACTACACACACACACACACACATGCGCACACATACACACACACGCACGCACGCACACAGACGAACACACATCTTTAGCTTGTAAAACACGTTCACACTCTTGCTTTGCCCTCTTCCTGCAGGCCTCATGACTACTCGTCAGAAGGCTTTAATGACTGGGCCTTCATGACCACCCACTCCTGGGACGAGAACCCCAGTGGGGCCTGGACTCTGGAAATAGAGAATGGGGCCGGGCCCAGCGACTATGGTAAACCACCTTCCTGTAGTAGTACTGTAACATGCACCTCACAGCACTTCAGCTGTGCTGAGAACTCTGAGATGAGGAATATCCTGTGGGTTATATTCTCTATAAGATGGATTTATTAACCTACATTTTATTTATTTGCTTGTTTATTTATTTATTTATTCATTCATTTATTCATTTATTTTAACTTTATTTATTTAAACTGACAAATTTTCTACCTGTTGACCATGTGGCCAGATATTATTAGCCAGAAACTGTAGTTAGAAAAACACATATAAAAACACAACATGCAATCATCTGTACAGATACAGTGTAATGTATGAAATGAATGTTCTGTGTTTACATCCAACATCCAACCTTAAATCAGCTTTATTAAGGCCTTTATATAAGTCTACATCCAACCTTAAATCAGCTTTATTAAACCCTTTATATAAGTCTACATCCAACCTTCAATCAGCTTTATTAAACCCTTTATATAAGTCTACATCCAACCTTCAATCAGCTTTATTAAACCCTTTATATAAGTCTACATCCAACCTTCAATCAGCTTTATTAAACCCTTTATATAAGTCTACATCCAACCTTCAATCAGCTTTATTAAACCCTTTATATAAGTCTACATCCAACCTTCAATCAGCTTTATTAAACCCTTTATATAAGTCTACATCCAACCTTCAATCAGCTTTATTAAACCCTTTATATAAGTCTACATCCAACCTTCAATCAGCTTTATTAAACCCTTTATATAAGTCTACATCCAACCTTCAATCAGCTGTATTAAACCCTTTATATAAGTCTACATCCAACCTTCAATCAGCTTTATTAAACCCTTCATATAAGTCTACATCCAACCTTCAATCAGCTTTATTAAACCCTTCATATAAGTCTACATCCAACCTTCAATCAGCTTTATTAAAACCTTTATATAAGTCTACATCCAACCTTCAATCAGCTTTATTAAACCCTTTATATAAGTCTACATCCAACCTTCAATCAGCTTTATTAAACCCTTCATATAAGTCTACATCCAACCTTCAATCAGCTTTATTAAAGCCTTTATATAAGTCTACACCCACTTAAAGCAGCTACGAGCAAGATTTTCGATTGTTATTAAACAGTCTAAATTTAATATCGATGCCTCACATCTTACCTCTAATATTAGACGAGACCAACGCAGAGTAGTCTCGCTTGAAAGCCGAGTGAATCGGCGAGTGTTGTCTTGATGATTAGTCTGTCTCATAGACTGTAAAGGTCTGTCTGCGGGCCGGTGTCATCAGGAAGTGAAATTAAACGGTTTGCGGCAGCCACTTCGGCCATAACCACAAAATTACAAAATTACTTTCAAAAAACTGTTAGAATATAACGAGAGATGTTCGCGAGAGCAGAAAGTAGCGAGGGCAGCTGTTTTGGGTCTGTTGCTACGGCCGTAACCCGTTTCGCTCTGTCTAGCAACTGTTTACAGCTGCCGTAAACCGTTTCGCTCTGCCTAGCAACAGACCCAAAACAAGAAGGACGGCTTTCCCCTCCTGCTGCCCTCGCTACTTTCTGCTCTCACTAACATCTCTCGTTATTTTCTAACAGTTTGTTTGAAAGTAATTTAGTAATTTTGTGGTTATGGCCAAAGTAGCTGCCGCAAACCGTTTCATTTCACTTCCTGATGACACTGGCCCGCAGACAGACTACCGTAAATTCCGGACTATAAGCCGCGGCTTTTTTCCCGTTTTTTGGCCTTTTTTGCCCCCTGCGGCTTATATAACGGTGCGGCTTATCTATGGATTTTTCCAGCAAACGGCCACTCGGGAACCTCCAAAATCTATGGATGTTGGTATGAGGCAGAACGAGAGCAAGACAGACATTATGAGAGCGAGACCCTGATTGGATGATGTTGCAAAAAATGTGCCTCGCGACCTGATTGGAGCACTGTGCCACTACTCTCTCTCAGCCACTACGGTAAAACACCCTCCCTCCTCCCTCGCTCCGGGGGGAAAAAGGCAGCGATTGAGCCTGAAAGACAGTCTGAATGAAATTGAATGTAACATTCCCAATTCTATGTATTACATTCTAAAAAACTAACAGCAACATTTTGGAAGGCTAAGCCACACAACTAGCTCGTTGTAATCTAACATCATGCTTCAAAAGATGGAGAACTGGCTGTGTTACGACGATGGCGGCGATTGAGCCTGAAAGCCATGTCTGAGACAGTAGCGAGACAGGAACAACAACAGCAGCAGCAGCAAAGGATCATGCACAAACCCGAGACGAAAGGGACTGTCCGTCAGGGCGCGGACGACTGTGTCAGCAACTCCCTCCCGACTACCAGGAGAAAATTACAAACTTCGGCGAATTCACACAAAGAAAGATCAAGGAATATTCCATCGGACCGGAGCAGATCATAAATATGGATGAAGTGCCTTTGACGTTCGACCTGCCTCTCACTAGGACTGTTAACAAGAAAGGTGAATCGTCCATCACATTGAGAACCACAGGTCACAAGAGAACGAATTTCACTTGTGTTCTTGGCTGCACAGCATCTGGAGTAAAGCTCCCGCCGATGGTGATTTTTAAGCATCTCACAATGTGTGATTTTGTCTGGGGATTAGTGACCTGACTTTTGTTTTGTTGAAATGTTAATAAATGGGAGCTTCCCCAAACAGCCATCTCTTTCCCGACAATCCCCTCTGTGCACGAAGCCTTACATATGGTAATTAAACATCAAAACACCCGCGGCTTATAGACCGGTGCGGCTTATATATGTAAAAAACAGTCAACTCTGCAGGTGCGGCTTATACACCGGTGCGCCTTATAGTCCGGAATTTACGGTAATCATCAAGACAACACTCGCCGATTCACTCTGCTTTCAAGCGAGACTACTCTGCGTTGGTCTCGTCTAATATTAGAGGTAACATGTGAGGCATCGATATTAAATTTAGACTGTTTAATAACAATCGAAAATCTTGCTCGTACCTGCTTTAAATCAGCTTTATTAAAGACCCTTCATATAACTCTATATCCAACCTTAAATCAGCTTTATTAAACCCTTTATATAACTCTACATCAACCTTAAATCAGTTTTATTAAAGTAATCAGGCAGTGGAGTGGATCCTGCACTCGTCCTGTCTGCCCTTGGACAGTCCAGCAGCAGCCATCCACAGTACATCTGGACGCGGTGGGTCCACCCACAACACTGTTCTGAGCAGCCAAGAAAATCCCACAAAATTCAAGAACTATATATATATGTCTCTCGCTCCCCTCCCTCAGTAAGGGGTGATTTAGTAAGGTGAAACCTCTCACAAAGGCCCCACACTTGAACGACTCTCAAGAGGTGTGCGCTTCATAACGCTCTTAATAGGCTCGGGGTAAAGTCACTGTCTGTCTTCACGTCGCTGCTCATTTCACGGAGTCCTTTTCTGTCACTTTGTGCAGGACACCCAAGAATATAAAATGAGAAGGGGAGAGGCTACAGTTACACAATCCACACTAGGGAGCGGTAAAGCCTCACTGGTACAGGTAGACCTGGCTAATTTCCATTTTTATTCTCTCTCCCCCCAACTGTCTCTCAGGCACTCTGACCCAGTTCACTCTGGTTCTGTATGGGACAGGCCCAGCATCTTCCGACTCCTCCGACAAAGAGGAGGCTCAGACTGGCAACGGCAGCTGTAAGACCTTTGACCTGAGGCAGATATGCATCGGTAAGACAGCTGTAAGACCTTTGACCTGAGGCAGATATGCATCAGTAAGACAGCTGTAAGACCTTTGACCTGAGGCAGATATGCATCAGTAAGACAGCTGTAAGACCTTTGACCTGAGGCAGATATGCATCAGTAAGACAGCTATAAGACCTTTGACCTGAGGCAGATATGCATCAGTAAGACAGCTGTAAGACCTTTGACCTGAGGCAGATATGCATCAGTAAGACAGCTATAAGACCTTTGACCTGAGGCAGATATGCATCAGTAAGACAGCTGTAAGACCTTTGACCTGAGGCAGATATGCATCAGTAAGACAGCTATAAGACCTTTGACCTGAGGCAGATATGCATCAGTAAGACAGCTGTAAGACCTTTGACCTGAGGCAGATATGCATCAGTAAGACAGCTGTAAGACCTTTGACCTGAGGCAGATATGCATCAGTAAGACAGCTGTAAGACCTTTGACCTGAGGCAGATATGCATCAGTAAGACAGCTATAAGACCTTTGACCTGAGGCAGATATGCATCAGTAAGACAGCTGTAAGACCTTTGACCTGAGGCAGATATGCATCGGTAAGACAGCTGTAAGACCTTTGACCTGAGGCAGATATGCATCAGTAAGACAGCTAAGACCTTTGACCTGAGGCAGATATGCATCAGTAAGACAGCTATAAGACATTTGACCTGAGGCAGATATGCATCAGTAAGACAGCTGTAAGACCTTTGACCTGAGGCAGATATGCATCGGTAAGACAGCTGTAAGACCTTTGACCTGAGGCAGATATGCATCAGTCAGACAGCTGTAAGACCTTTGACCTGAGGCAGATATGCATCAGTAAGACAGCTGTAAGACCTTTGACCTGAGGCAGATATGCATCAGTAAGACAGCTGTAAGACCTTTGACCTGAGGCAGATATGCATCGGTAAGACAGCTGTAAGACCTTTGACCTGAGTCTTACCCTAAACAAGGGGACTTGTTTAGGGGAGGAGAGACTGTTGACTACTCCTGAGTTGTGCTTCCATTGTGGCATTTAAAATAGGATGGAGGATTGTCCAAATCTGCCCAGCATCAGGATGTTGCCTTCGTTTGCATTGTGTTTCTCATATTCAAATGTAGGTAATTCAAATGTACTGTAAGCAATTTGCAATTCTGAAACGTATTTGGAAGTCCCGGGAATGATCTTAACTAAAACTATTCCTGCAAAGTTCATGCCATGAGCAACTTTAGTTTTTAATTTCCATGTAAAATACAGAGCTGAATTCTGATGAGCTCAAATTAGATTTTTACTTCAGGTCCTTTTTTTTTTATTATCAAATTTAAAGATAATGATATCCATATTGCTGTATATTACCAAATCAAAATACTGCTACAGGGCCTATACTACCACTGAGCCCTGTGCTGAGTCCCACAAAAATGTTGGCTGAAATAGTGGCAGCAGCCTGACCCCTACAGGCTGTCAGGGGTACTTCCATGACAAAGGGCTTAGTCAAAAATCCAGGTTGAATTTAATTTGATCGTCGTGTGTGTGCGCACACACACACACACACACACACATACACACACAGACACACAAAAACATATATATAATATATATATATATATACAGTATATATATATATATATATATATATATATATATATATATATATATATATATATATATATATATATATATATATATATCAGTCCAATGTAGAATGAATAGCTTGATGCTGAGGAGCTTTAGTCCTCAGTTTGCTGGATAATCTGCAGTATATTTTCCTCTGTGGCCCAAAGAGATCTCCATAACAATTTGAATCCATTTCTGTGTTTTGAACAAATTGAGGAGAACCCTGCAGCAAATTAGATTTCCTCGCTCTTGTTGGCTTCCACTCCTGTTATCAGCTCCTTCCCTCTTGGCATCCACGTCCTTTTAATTGCCGTTATAGGCAGTGGTCTGCATCTGGACCTACTGCATATGGAAATAGGCCTTTTGACTTCAAGATGCTGTACTCAGCATATAATTTGCAAGGCTTTTCGTCATCACATTTTTAGTAAGCAAAAGCTAACACTGACAACAGTGGAAATGGGGGCGTTCTTCAAGACTGCACTCCAGCATGTTTTGAGGCAAAGCTGAATGAATACGAATTTCCCCCAAAACGTGTTTTATATCTCCGCCTGGAAACAAAAACAACAATGGATGAATACATGTGGATATGTGCCATAACGTGCTTTACCACCTTAATTGGTCTCTTTGATCCATGGCCATCTTGTTGGGTGGGAGTCCATCTCCTGCCTCTCTAATTTGAGGCTTGTTGAAGTCTAAAAAAAACTCTGTTCCCCCCTCCTCGCCCTTTTTATTCTTCTTTTCTTGTCTTTTTTAAATCGACAACATGTTTATTTCACTTCCCGTGTCTCCCCCTGTCTTCTGTCTTGCAGAGTGCAACGCTGGCTACTACCTCTTTCAGGAGGGCTGTGTGAAGGAATGCCCCGCAGGCTACACCGTGGGCTCCCAGCCCCTCAACTACACCCAGGGGAACTTCATCCAGGCGGCCTCCGTCCCCACCTGCCTGCCCTGCCGGCCGCCCTGCCTGACGTGCAGCAGCCTCAGCCCCCTGGCCTGCCTGTCCTGCCCCCCTCACAGCCAACTGGACCCCGTCTCCGGCACCTGCCTCCACCTCAACCAGATCGAGCGCGAGTCCCCCGGCAGCTTCATGGCGGGCAGCAGGGGCGGGGCCGGCGGCGCCGAGCTGGAGCCCGGCTCTCAGCTGCCCGCCACGGTGGCCGTGCTCAGCTGCATGGCGATCATCGCCACCTTCGCCGGCGTCTTCCTGCTGCTGCAGCTGCGCTCGGGCGCGCTCATCAAGCTGCCGTCCCTGGAGGCCGGCGCGGGGGCCCTGGGGGGCAGCTTCAGCCTCGGGGGCAACAGGGTGGTCTCGTACCGCGGCATCCCCACAGTGTGGGGGGACGACGTGAACACTGACTCCGACAACGAAGAGTTTGACGGCCACAGCGAGAGGACTGCCTTTATCAAAACACAAAGTGCTCTTTAATGCCGTTTCCCCTCCCGCTCTCAAAAAGTCCTGGGTTCTCCTCAAAGTCACAGTTTTCTCTGGTTTCATCTCTCGCCCCCTTTTCCCTCCTCTCCGTCTTACCGGGCTCTCATCTGAGTCCTGCCCCTGGATCTTCCACTCCAGCTGTGGGCGAGCAGATGTGAGCCGCTGTCTCTCGGAGCTCGGGGTGGCCAGAGTTTGCTCCGTTCACACTTGGGTGCATTTCTATTAAACTGGCTCTCTGCCCCCCTCTTGCCCTCCGTCACTGGCAGACAAAGTGTGTCTGTGCAGAGCCCATCGCCCGCCAGCTCTGTCACAATAAACAAACCATTATTGTTGGCTTCCTTCCTCTTTATTTTTCCCCCATCAGTCTCAGTGCAGTAGCCATACGAGATTGTTAAATTTAGGGAACACTGTGTGTGTGTGTGTGTGTGTGTGTGTGTGTGTGTGGGGGGGGGGGGGGTCGGTAGGTGCGTGTGTGTACAGTATATGGATGTGTGTGGTGCGGTGCACAGTGTAGTAGGGTCAGTTATAGCGAAGCTGTAGCTGGTCCTATCGCATCTAGAACTTCAACTACAAAACGATGACAAAATCTGTCACATTTGTAAGCATTGCTTTGTCCTGAACAAGTGTCCCTCTGCTGACATCAGCATCCAGAACCTGTTACTTCCCAGGTTACTTTTTTTTTTTTCAAGCTTACGGTAAAAATGCACAGCACATCATCATCTGTCAAATCAATAGCATTAGAAATGTGCTGTATATCTACGAGAGCCCTACTCAGCCTGGACATACTACATGGACGTTTTGTCAATGAATTGATTGTACTCATTTGCCACCTGTTGCGAGAGAAGCAAAACCGTCTATCTGAGAGCTCTCTTTAAAACGCTGTCATTATTTTGTGAGACGCAATCATTGTATTTTCACCTTTAATGGTTGTGTTTATCTGTACAGTTCTTGTTCTAGGTGTGTTGGGGGCTTTAGTAGTCTCGTTACCCCACATACCTGGGATCGATACGGTATCTCAGCTCTCAGTCACACCACTCCCAGTTCTCCCTGCACTTTAGGCTCCAGCATGGGTTGGATTTCTTCTGGCTTTTTAACATAGAATTTAATGTGGAAATATAAATTCCCCTGCCGCTGCCATCTTAACCCGTTGGCCCTCACAAGAAAGGCTATTAGTCACTTCCTAGATAAGGCAAAAGCCGTTCGAGAGACATTTAAATGGACCCGTCTCCAGCAACTGCTGTGCGTACACCGCAGTGCAGTGCGTGGATGAGACCCGGAACAATAGGTGACTGTTCAACACAAGGCCTTGTTAAAGTTATTTTTTTGAGTGATGAGTTACCCGTGTCGGATTTCCGTCCCAGACATGGTAACTTTATGGCCTTCCCTTCGTCAGAGCAGGTTAGCTCTGCATGCTTCATATCAGAACGGCTGTGTGGAACTGCTCGTGTGTGCGAGTGAGAAAGACCTTTGCGTCTTGAGTGTTGCTATGGAATTGCTATAGTGTGAATACAGTAGAAAGATGTTGCGCGAATATAGTACTATCTGCCCTGTGAAGCGGTAGTTCTCTCCTACTCGCGGTCGAACTCTCTTCGTAAAATCTTCAATATTATTTAGGAATCCCTGCATTGAAAAATTAACATCTCAGTTTCTCTGGACTCGCCCTCCAGTCGTCATCTATGATCCGAGCTTGAGATCATCTCTTCAGTGTACAATGCCAATTAATTATATCTGAATGACACTACAAGCAAAGATTTATTCAGAGAGAGATTTTATTCATATCCGTAGGGAAGATTGTTTTAAAGTGATTTTTTTTTTCTCTCTTTTGGGCTGCTTATCTCAAATCTGCATCTCATAAATTAATCCATTGTACCGACGTTGAATCCATTTATCTTTTTTTTTTTTTTTTTTTTTATAATTATGTTGAAGTTATTTTCCACTTTCAGTACGGAGCAGTGGAGCTTGCTGAGAGAGGTTCTCGTGGTGATGACATGCATATAAAATTGCAGCTGCTCATCCTTTCATCTACCTCTCATTTCGTTCAGCAATGTCTCACATACTGTACGCTGTTTCCCCTGTTAATGATGAACGACTATACAGGTTGAAATATATGTAGGTGACAATGAGAACTTAGGAAAGATTTAAGAGCAGCTGTGTTTTCAAGTCTTAATTTATGTTTTTAAAGGAAAAAAAAGACCAACTGCGGTGTAAATGATTGTTCCACCCTCGAACCCCGTATCAAACCTATCTCTTTGAAATATATTGCTTTTAGGATTGGTTTTCATAAGCAGTCGCACCGATGCTTTAAAAGCAGCTGTTATTGAAAGTGGGATATTAGAAGATTGTTCATAGATGTTGGCCAGCGTTTGAGCGTTAAATCATGATTGCCAACTTGAAACTGTTGTGGGCATTTTGTTCTCCTCACCTCTTATACTCGATTTAGCGTTAAGACCTTTTGTTCTTGAGTTTCTGTCACTGACAATCAAATCAAATCTTTTTCTTGTTTTGGGGGGAAGGAAAGTTGCACATAATGTAAGCACACAAAACAAATCACTTTTAATTTAATTACTTTTTTTTGGGGGGGGGGGGGTATTTCATAAATATGCAAATTAATTTAAATTGCAAAGGAGTATTCTGCAGTTATCTGCTTATCCGGAAAAAAAAGACAACTAAAAAATTAGAGCAAAACAGAGAATAAACCAAATACAGCCAAAAACCCCAGAATGAGGAGAGAAACAGACTGATGTCCTTAAGAGGAACAAAGCTGGAGTACGAGGGTGTGCCACAGGTCTGTTTGTGATGGACACCAGTGCCTGCTGTGCTGTCATTTAACGATTGATTACCCCCAGTTAAAAGAAGACATCAATTTAAAAAAAAAATGATATTGTTCCCCGTCAAAAATAAATACAAGCTTGGACTTGAGCCACAAAATCATATTTACACCCCAGCTTACGGTGGATATACACTAAGAGATTTATTGGACTAACTGCGCACCAAAATTGCCTCCATAAACTATTTACTCGTACTCTGGATGCTCAAAACGGCCTTATAAATATGAGGGGGATTTCTGACCAATTTTGCTTAGTTTGTATGAGATTGACTTATTTGGGCTACATCTAGTATGTATTGCACATCTGCCCTCGCTACTGTAAACACCGCAGAGTTACTGCTTCCAAAAAGAATGAAATTGCTGTCTTCTGAATTGTAACATATCTGGGTGTTTTGACATGTTCTGTGCCACCTAGATTGCATGCATAAGATGATGTATTGCTTTTGGCTGGATGCTGTGTTCACTGCAGCTTGAAAACTCTCGAAACTTTAGACAGATGAACTCTGAGCTCTGTGCATTCAAGTGTTTTGACAAGACGTCAGATGCAGCGCAGGCAGCATTAAGTAGCTGCTGCTTCTGAAGCACAGAGAGCTGCTGACATCCTGACTTTGCAGCCGGCCCACTCCTCTCACCCCAATAATGTGCTGAAAACGGCACACTCAAAAGAAAAGGTTCTTTTACTGTGCCAAAAAAGCAGTTCGTAAGCCAACCTCTTCCCGGCACTAATGTATTAAACCTTTTAATGGTAGAAATTAACTCAATGTTAACAACAAAAAGTGGCTCTGCTAGAATGAAAAGAATTGCTTCTGGGTACCGGGGAACCTTTTCTTTGTGCTGCTGACCCGTTTCATGTGGAGTTCAACATTGTTTCAGTTCTGCCTTAGGATATAATCTGAAGCGACCAGTATGGAGTTGGAGTTAATCGCAGCAATATCTTTGGCGCAACCAAAGACCGAATCATTTTAACGGTGTGCAGTGTTGACACGCGATGTTGCTTTCAGGTTGTCAATATCCATCAACCCCTACATCCATTCAGTTTGCTTTGTTGAAAACGTTCTGTAATGTCTGCCTTTAAAGATCTGAGATCTGCAGCAAAACCCTGTATGTCCAGCAGCTGCAGAGGGAGGAGGTAGAATGTATTCCATTGTCATTAACTTAAGGGCTGAATCAGATGCGTGCGTGTGTGTGTGTGTGTGCGTGCGTGTGTGTGTGTGTGTGCGTGCGTGTGTGTGCGTCCGTGTGTGCGCATGCTTGTTTAGGTATAAATTCAACTCTTTGGAGGGGGGGCGGGGTTAGTGGAGCAGCCTCAGACGACTCTGTTGATCTCCTCCCACCTTGAACCGTTATGAGGTTCCTGGCCTGTGGCTGCACACAGTACCTTACCGTGACCTATGAATAATGTAAAATAATTACTATCTTACATGGGACAACTCTAAAATAAGGCCTATTTTTGTACTATATGAACGGTGCAGTGTAATTTTCTTGTAATTTAAAGATTTTTTTTTTGCTCTTGTTTTCTCCTTTTTATTTAATTGATGTCAATTATAGATTCTACTAAAAAAAAATAAAGATCTATGCAAATTTCAATGTGTTTTTCTTCATCTGAATGCACTGCAAGTAAATATGACTGATTAAGAATGTAGATTGGTGCATGAGTGCGATTATGGCAAATCGGTTTCACAAAAATTTACATGAATCTGCCGTTAAACCTGAGTGAAAGCATTCGAGTTAGCGTAAAGCCTTTAGTAGACCATAATAATGAGAGGTGACCTTGGAACAGAGGACCTTAAGCAGCACCCAGGACCATACGAGTGTGATGCTGTTCGCTGCATCATTGTTTGTTTTGTATGGCCTGCTTATAAACAGATTGACTGAGCGTTCAGAGCTAGTTTGTTTCCTTTATGGTCTGTGTTAGATATATGTGTGCCTTTGTGTCTTCAGCTTGTATAATGAGTCCATTTGGTGGTGCATGACTGGTATAATTAAGCCAATGAATCTACAGCAGGGAAGGTTGCACCCAAATACTAACAAGTCATAAAGACAAGTAATGGACTGAGACTGGGTTTTCATTGAGCTCTCATGCACTTTGGAAGAAATTGCTAAACATATTTTGTGCATAAAAAAGACCAGCAATTTCTGTATCCTGTTGTCTATAAATATGATATGCTGTTATCTGTCAAACCACCCTGGAAGGATTTCAACTTACTGGCCAGATTTTGGTGGACAAAGGTCAAAGTTCAAGGCCATTATAACCTCACAAACGCCTGTTTCATGCTTGTTAACATCATCTCTCAGGAACGCCTTCAGGGAATTTCTTCAAATTTGGCTAAAACATCCACTTAGACTCAAGGATGAACTGCTTAGGTTTTGGTGGACAAAGGTCAAAGTTCAAGGTCACTGTGGCCACATGTCCGTCCATTCCATCAAGGAAGGGGGCAGGGCTAGGTAAAAAGGGCCATAGGGATAGGAATGTAGGGAGTTGGGATTCCGAGGAGTGGGTAAGGGGGTGTGGGTGCTGGGAGGGGGCGTGGTGAGGCAAAGGGGGGGAGCTAGGGAAAATGGACCATAGCTAGGGATAGGAAGGTCGTAGAGAGTCGGGATTCGAGGGGTCGGTAGGAGGAGTGACTAGGGTATGGGTGGTGGGAGGGGGCGTGGTGAGGCAAAGGGGGTGGGGATAGGAAAAAGGGCCATAGCTAGGGATAGGAAGGTTATAGAGGGTCGGGGTTCGAGGGGTGGTGGTACTCAACCTTGCCCACCTCAGGAGCCACATTGACAAAAAATACTTGGATAGGGGACTGTGGGTGGTGGGAAGGACCGTGGTGAAGGAAAGTGGTGGGGCTTGGGGAAACTGGCAGTAGCTAGGGATAGGAAGGTCATAGACAGTCGGGATTCGAGGGGTGGGTAGGGGGTTGTGGTTTGGGGGATGTGAGCGGTTTTACCGTAGGTGTAGGACCATTTTCCATGTTAAAAATGATTAGTTGTGTTGTTGAGGTGCTCCCAAACATTGTCTAAAGTGCCATAAGGCTGAATGGCCACACCACTGCGCTGTGGGCTTCAAGGTATTTGTGCTTGAATCTGGACAGACATGGATGTCGACTGCTGACTTTTTGGCGG
Source organism: Poromitra crassiceps (assembly GCF_964638095.1). NCBI lineage: Eukaryota > Metazoa > Chordata > Actinopteri > Beryciformes > Melamphaidae > Poromitra > Poromitra crassiceps. The sequence continues at coordinate 21,730,497 of NC_139633.1, forward strand.
AGGCATACAACCACGAGGCGGTATTTCTAGTTTTTCATTATTCATTGTTATTAATTAATTAATGCATTATTATTCATTAGTCCAGGCTTCATATAGCCTACTGTCGTAAACCTGCAGCTTGTATCAGGCTTTTAGGAAGTTATCACTGAAAACTGCAGAGCTAGAAGACCATTGGCAGAAATTGCTCAACGCAGATGAACGCCCATCTAGAGCCAAGTCCGCTCAATGTTTCTTCTCCCGTTGAAGGGGTCCACCACGTGCTTCTTCCTCTTGAGGGGAAATTGTTTCAATTGCCACATGACCTGCCAGTAAGTGCAGTAACGTCGCCATGTGCTTTGCTCATGTGAGAATTGTTTCAATTGTTGGGTCTAAAATAAAGTGCTTGGTCGTTTCCCTGCTCTATTTGTAAAGCATCTCGAGATAACTTTCATTATGATTTGACTCTATATAAATACACTTGACTTTACTTGACAGCATTATTTCTTGTCCACTGCTCTATCAGCTGCTTAGCAACTGATGCTGCATCAGTACAAATCACCACCGTTATAAACATAGCAGTTTCGAGGAAGTGCTGCCTCACATCTACTTTCTTTTTCTTCTCAGGGAAGTGAAAGCCATTCTACACTTCACTTGCCTCAGTCATCAGTAGCTGCTTCAACACTCTGGGTTCCTGTGCTGTTTCCATACTACTGACAGAACGAGAGGACTCTGGACAGAGAGGCTCTGTGTGGCTTTGTGTCGGTGCTGACTTGGTTCTGCTTACAGAACAGACATGGGGTTTGGGGAGGACCTTCGGTGCCCACAAGCACACGCAGCTCTCATGCGACTGCTGGACTCAGAGCTTCACCTGATGGAGATCATGAAGAAGTGGATGGGACAGCGGGCCAAGAGCGAGCGGGAGTTCTCAGTGCAGCTGCACCAGATGGCTGCCATGGTGGACAGACTGGACAGGGCCCAGCCTGGCGGAGGACTGGATTATATCAGCCAGCTCAACAAGGTGAGCTTCATTCTAGATCGAATTATCTAGTCCCCAACAATGATCAGGTATTTCAGTAAAATTTGGAAGATTAGTGCACAGTGCAGAAAGTGCGTGGCTTAGATTTTCACCTTCTTTGGAACATATAGGCTACAATTATGTCTCAATTTAACATTATTTCCACATCTAACGTTACAGTGTATCCCTGATCATTTTGGTGCATGTCAAATCAGAGAATAACCCCAAACATGCTTTAAAACAAAAACAAAAAAACTGCATCTTGGAGAAAATCCACACAACACCTGAGTACACGTTCAAAATCTGCTTTAGGAATGATTTTGTCTATTTGGATGCAATGCAACAGCTCACATACTGTAGTTCCTATGTGAGGCGTGCATAGAGAAACAAGCCCAAAGCAAATCTGTAGGTTTCCGTTATTTCTGTGAACCACTCTGGAGGTTTAAGTTTTTACAGAAGTCTTGGTTTCCAATACAGTAACAGCAGCACCCTGACCAGTTTTACAATTAGTGTAAAATTATTGTTTGCATGATACTACAGTATTAAATACCAAGAAATCAATGCCAAAAATAAAAATTTTATTGTTAATACCTCATTTTATTATTTAAATTATATTGTGTTATATAATGATGAGATTGAGAAATAAAGAGGAGTAGAGATATTTTTTCTATTAGAATTTCACCTTGCCGCCTCATTATTAACCCCTCCGTTGACTATCTTGCTCCCTGTTGTCCCCTCTTTGGCCTCCTGGTCCCTGCAGTCGTGGGGCGTGCTGGTCTCTCAGACAGAGAGTCTGAGTCAGGTGATGAAGAAGCGCTCGGAGGATTTGCTGGATGGTCCCATGAGCAAACTGACACTTCTCATTAGAGACAAGCAGCAACTCCGCAAGACCTATGCAGAGCAGTGGAGCCTGCTCAGCCAGGAACTCAGTAAGGTGTGTTATACACAAACACACACATGGACATACACCCACATGCACACACACACGCACACGCACACGCACACGCACACACACACACACACACACACACACGCACACGCACACACACACACACACACACACACACACACACACACAAGGCCACTACCACAAATAGTAATGTGAACAAATGTGTATTTTATTTTGTCACTTAAATGAAATCCAACAAGAAGCAACTTATGTTGGGTGATGTACCCCCATCAAATTGCTGTAGTGGGCTGTTTTAAAGCTAGAGCCAAGTTTCCGGTGTCATCTGAATGGAAGAATTAATCAATTTGAATATGAAAAATATAAATGTTGGTATAATAAACTGTGATTACCAGTCCTTTTCATCAAATTAGTAGCTATAATTGGGAGTGATAGTGTTACAGTCGGCTACTGGTGGAAGTGCACGGTTACAATCTGGCCCTCTGGTAGCGAGGTCATTTTATTTTTGTGGCCCTCTCTATCATCAAAGTTGCCCATCCCTGTTTTAAATTAGAGCAAGCAAGAGAAATCACTACTCGGGATGGACAGAGAATGATTTATACAAGATTGCCGGGTGCTCCCCAGGGTTTTTCATTACCCAATTATGCCAGGCAAATGATGTGTTCAGTTTCAGCTATCCATATTGGTTTATAATAAACAATCTGGCACTTTTCTTATTTTCTGTGTAAGGGCTTTTTTTCAGTTCAGTTCAAATCAAAGCGCAGCAGTTATGTCCACTGTGACACATTTGGATGTTCTTAATGACAGTTCATGTCAGAGACAATGCAGTATCAGGTGCAGCTTTGTGGTTTTCTGTCACCAGGGCGTTTTGTTGTCTCTCGTCAGAAGGTCAAACCACGTCCTGCTAAGCCACCCCCCCCCCCCCCCCCCCCTCCTTGAGGTTTTTCTGCCTCAGTAGCGAGAGGCAGTGAACTGCCGCTCATAATCTGGACTCTTCCTGCGTCAAGTGGGGCAAGCGGTTAGTATCACTGTGACAAGCGGCGGTTTCTAACTACCGTAAATTCCGGACTATAAGGCGCACCGGTGTATAAGCCGCACCTTCAAAGTTGACTATTTTTTTCTTATATAAGCCGCACCGGACTATAAGCCGCGGGTGTTTTAATGGTATTTTTTTTTTTTTTTTTTTTTTTTTTTGTGTGTTTTAATGTTTAATTACCATATGTAAGGGTTCATGCACAGAGGGGATTGTAGAGGAAGCTCCCATTTATTAACATTTCAACAAAACAACATAACACAACACCACCTGTGTTGTTTTTTACAGTGCACACAGTGTCATACAGTGTCATACAGTGTGGTGAAAAGAGGGCAAGAGAGGAAATTAAAACTTATTATAGTTATATAGGATTTATAGTTAGAAAGAGTGCTAAAAAAGAGAGATTTTTTCTTTTTTTTTTCCTTTTTTTTGGAAAAAATCCATAGATAAGCCGCACCGTTATATAAGCCGCAGGGGCCAAAAAAGCCCAAAAAACGGGAAAAAAGGTGCGGCTTATAGTCCGGAATTTACGGTAACTAAATCTATCTTTATCTATGGAAGACTGAACTGCACTATAGCGCTCCATCTTATACAGTCCACGATGCTCTGACCTCTCCCATCTGTCTGTTCTTCTCTCTGTGCTGCTGCTCTGTGTTCAGGTGACGCAGAATGAGCTGGAGAGGCTAAAGAGCAGCTACAGGCAGGCGGCGAGGGAGGCGGCGCAGGCCAAGAGGAAGTACCAGGAGGCTAGTAAAGGTGGAGATCCCTGACACAGCTCACTTCCCTAAACAGTCTGATGGCTGGGTGTGGCCTGGCCTGGCCACTCTGTCTCCACTTGTGATGCCTACTAACTCAAGATCAACCATTTGACTGTATTATTTCAGAGAATTTCAAAGTTTAAAGTCCCACATTTACCTTCCAACGGTTTCCTTTCTTTTTATTTCAAATTGTTTTTATTCGTTTTTAAACAATACAAACAAGAAAAAACAAACCCTGCGTGTAAAAGTGTAAAAAACAAGTGTAAAAAACAAACAAACAAAAAACAAACAAACAAACAAAAAGAATAAAGACAAGGAAAGGACAAGAGGGGGGTGGGAAGAGAGAGGGTAGGGTAGAGCTGTTAGGGGCTACTAATCTAAAGTTCTTGCGTCAAATTCCTTATGGTAATAATCTAAGAAGGGGTGCCAAGTCATTTCAAACTTTTCCAGAGAACCCTGGACTGTGCATCTGACTTTTTCTAGCTTAAGAAATGACATTACCTCACGAATCCAGCGTGAGTGTGATGGAGGTGTGGGCGATTTCCAGCTAAAAAGAATAAGCCGGCGAGCTAGTAATGTTGAAAACGCCATTAGATCTGATTGATGTCTGGATATCCCACTGTTGCTAGGGGCCCAACGGTTTCCTTTCTAACAACATGGGGTGCTGTAAAGACACATACTGCTCCACCGGTTCTGACAGTGACTGACATATTTGAAATCAGGACAACTCTGACTACACACCAACTCAAAATCAAGCATTTGCTGTATCAATTTAGATCATTTCAAAGTTAAATTCTCACATTTGTTCGTTGAAATGGCTGAATCTTGGGGTGCTCTGAAAAACACATTGCGCCATAATTTCTGACAATGACTGATATATTTGTGTTCAGGAACCCATAACCAAAATATAGGCTAGTAAGGCTACGCATGTCAGTAACATGATCGGACCGATCATGCTATAGTATAGCATGATCGGTCCGATGGCAGCTATACTGACCCATTGTGGCCGATTGTGAGCCAGGAAACGTGTTTATCTACCTCCTGCTTGTGTGCGTGTCTGTGTGTGTGTGTGTGTGTGTGTGTGTGTGTGTGTGTGTGTGTGTGTGTGTGTGCGCGCACGCGCATGTGTGTGTGTGTAGACAAGGAACGTGACAAGGCAAAGGAACGCTATGTGAAGGCAACACTGAGACTCCATGAGCTGCATAATGAGTATGTGCTGTGTGTGCGGGCGGCCCAGGTCTACCATCAGCACCACTACAGTCAGATCCAGCCCGCTCTGCTCACAGCGCTTCAGACCCTGCAGCAGGAGATGGTGCTGATCCTGTAAGCTCACATGTGCTAGAACAGTGGTGTGGGGCCCGGGGACCACCAGGGCTCTTTGAGGGGTCCCCAGGGGGTCCCCAACCAAATGTATCTATTGTTAAATGTCAGCATTATTTCATTTACAAGAAGTTAACACAATTAGATAATGTGTAGAGGAATGTCTATTTTGATCACAGTTTCACTGTTATCCTACAATACAGATATTCATGGAATTCTCATATTGAACAATAAAATAAACAATACAAATATTCTCAGATTTGGGTTCGAGACAAATTCTCACCAAATGGGGGTATGGCTCCAATACTGTATGTACTAAATTAGGGGTCCTTAATATGAAAAGGTTTGAGTTCTGTGTGTATGTATGTACGTGTGTGTGTCTTCATGTATGAGAGAGAATGGATGAGATTGAGAAGTGCATTTATTTGATGTAACATTTAATTAGTGTTGATGCTTACAATGTATACCCTCTTCCTATTGTCGCCTTTATTTATAAGTTCTGTCACCAGATTTAATTTCCCTCGCAAAAGTTTCTCATTGTTAGTTTGGCTATGGCTAACCTCAGGCTATATGTGCACAATATCCCTGACCTCTGAACCAGGAAGGAGGTCCTGGAGGAGTATTTTGACATCTCCAGTTTCGTCCACCATGAAGTGGTGCGTATCCACAGGGAAATCTCCACTGCTCTGATGGCCATCGATCCTCACACAGAGTATGACAGCTTCACCCACCAGAACAGGTAGACGTCAACCACACAACCACACAACCCACGTTTGAAAGCAATAGTGTGTGAACTAACATCCTTACCCACCTACCGCTGCTTTGTCATGCACCTTGTGTTTCGGATGTGAACACGCACAGTAGCCTTGTGCAGGCCCGTAGCCAGGGTTTGAGAAATACCGAGGTCATTTTAGCGCGGCGTGGGGGGCCCAGGGGGGGCTGTGCCAACCCGGTTAGAAAATGTTGTCCATTTTAAAGTAAAATGCTTCAATCCGGTGCACTTTGAGAGCAAAATTAAGAGGCTAGATCTATAAAGAACTACAGCTCGTCTTCAACTGGGACAAGGCTCACAGTCACCCCTGGATAAAGGAAATTTGTTCTACTCTTAGAGAGGCAGACCTGGCATATATTTTTCACGACATGCTTTGCTGTAATGTTAATATGTTGAAACAAAAGTTATCTCTTAATTACAGAGAGGGATGGGCAAACGACATATGGTCTAAACCTAAGCTTAGATCATATGTTCAGATGAAGCAGTGTTTTGGTCCTGAGCCCTATGTCACTTCCTTTCTAACCAGAAACCAGAGGTCTTTATGTGCTCAGCTGATAATTGGTATCCTGCCTCTTGCCATTGAAGTAGGGCGGTTCACAGCTATACCAGAAGAGAACAGGATATGCAATGTCTGTGATCTAAAAGATGTTGAAAATGAGTTTCATTTCATGTTTTATTGTACTTTATATGATGATTTGAGGATTTCCTTATTTGACGAAATGCAAAAGCAAATACCTGAGCTCTTCTGGGCAGATGATGGCCAGAAGTTGGAGTGGTTGTTTAAGACTGAGGTATTTAAGACTGCTAACTTTATCTCTAGGGCCTGGAATAGAAGGCAAGCACAGCTCTTTAAGTAGGTTCAGGTGGTGGTTTTCATGCTGTACAACTTTACCGTATGTATTTTGGGTGTTTCTGTTGGTTTTATGTTTTGATCATTGTTTGTTTAAATGATGAACAGTCAAAGTGTCCTATAAGCCCATGTGGGCTGGGCTTCATTCGAAGCATGACACTTAAATAAAGAAAATCAATCAATCAATCATACAGACATCATGTTAGATTAATATCCTCTTTACTGTGCTGTTGCTTTAAAATGATACAAAAAATAAATGTCTCCCCATATAATACAATTTATATTCTGCATACAGGTCACATGGCAGAATACTGGTCAATTAAATACAATGGCCCATCTACACAAACATCACTTACAGGGGAGTTACTTACCCATTCACTTCAATAGAACTGTCCCCAAAGTCTAGCCCCAATCTAGCCCCAATGCAAAATTTGGACGTTGTGGTGAGTTATGTCTCTTCCTTCTATAGCACACAGAGAGGAAGCAAATTGTTGCATTTCTGATCAACTGTCATATATCATGTTAATTTATGAGGGCTTTAAAACATCAATGACAGATGAATAGATCTGGGGGCCGGGGCTATTTAAAAAAAAAAAAAAAAAAAAGTGAAAATACCGAGGTCATGACCTCGGTGTCCTCAATGGTAGCTACGGGCCTGGCCTTGTGGGTCACCCTGGGCACGGTGACGCACGCTAGTCACGTGACCTAGATTTCTTGGAAACCAGGCGGTGAATTCGGAGAAACCAGGTTGCACCAAGGCAGGGAGGCGGGGAGAGAGGCTAGCCTAGGCTAGCCTAGCTTCCAGGAAAGCTGGAGGAAGCCTTCAGGGACTAGCCTTCCTCCCCTTCCTCAATGTGGCCATCCCCCCGGTCCTCACCATGGAGGAGGACTATTTGTTGCTGTAGGCAATCTGGGAACCCATCAGTTAAACAACAAAAATAAGTTTTTTCTCTAACCTCTGGGGGCAGCCCAGGGCAGCCCCGTTTCAATGTGGTGCAACAGGAACTCAAGAGGCGCGGTCGGCAGCGGAAGAAAATCCCTTTCCCCTGCAAGCTCTACCATTGGCTCCAACCGACCGCCTCTGCCCATTAAGGCATTTCTTTTCTGCTCCCTGCGTGTCGCTCTCAAATCAGTCCGTCCCTATGAAACAACAATAACAACTCTAGCTCGTTGCTATAGTAGCAAGTAGCAACTTGGTAAGTAAGAAAATGGTAAGTGTTGACAACACAGCGGGTAAAGCGCAGCATGCGTGCGAGCGCTGTTACACCCCTTTTGACGGAGCATGCCGACACATTTTCGATGCAAGTCGAAAGTCTGTCTCGAGAGATTATGCTGTAGGTAACCAATCCAAACCCCAACCAAGTCACTGACCTTTGCCTAACCTCAACCCCAAGGAGGTCACTGACCTTTGCCTAACCCCAACCCCCCTCACCCCCTGTGCACCCACCCCCACCCCCCCACCCCAGTGTGCGTCCGTGTGTCCAATGATGACATGATGCAGAAGTGTACCGTACTCGTTAACGTCCGACGCACAAGGCGCATGACAAAGTGACGGCATGTGATGCCCCCGGAGTGAGAACGTGTTGGTGTGTGTGTGTAGGTCTGTGGCGGAGATCCCTGCCTGTGTCGAATTCGATTGCGGTCTCCTGGAAGACAACGAGCAGCTAAAGCCTCGAGAGCTCGAACTGAACGACCTCACAATCGAGGCAATCCAGCACAAGTGAGTACAGCAGAGATGGCTCCAGTCTCTGTAAACAACTCTCACATGTGCACACACAATCTGTCTTTGTGATAATTACGCAGCGCTCACCTCGACTTCCTCAACTTCAGTTTCTTTTTTTAACTTTCTAAACTATAGTTCCTCCTCATCCTCACCCTCTGCCTGCCTATTTCCTGTTTTATATCTCTTACTTGTTCCCCTCACAGTGTTTCTACGTCCCCTTCTGTCTCTGTCTCCTCCCCCCCAGACTGACTGCAGTAGAGGATGAGCTGCTGGGACTGGCTGGCGCTCTGGCCTCCCAGCAGGCGTCGGTCAACCAGCTGGAGCAGCAGCTGGAGACGGAGAAGGAAGGTGTCAAGAAGGGCCAGAGGTGAGCCAGAGTGCATGATGCTCTGATGGTTTATTCAGAGGCTACAGAAGAGGTTTTGTCAGTATAAAGCACACAGGCTGTGGAAACCATGCAGACTACCTCCTGCTGAACTAGGCAGTCCCTCCCATCAGGAAAGGTTTAGTCTGTGATTTAAGGAGGCGATAACTGAACACGTCTCTATAATATAATAATAGAGATAAGGTCAGGGTTATGGAGCCTTTTCCTCTTTGTCTTGGTTTACGAGGCCATCTGTAGGTGGGAGTTATTCGCTCATTAACAAGCTCCTGCAGGACAAGTGGAAACACTGTGGTAATTGGCTACAGGTTCCTCACTTCACAGACAGCTGGGGTGTGTACTGTATGTGGTGGTGGAGGGGTGGGAGCATCTCGTAATGGGATAGTCATGGGTTTGATGAAACACTTTGTAAATTAACAGTGACATTATAGGTCGACTAGGTTGCCAGAGTGCTTCCTCTGGTACAGAATCCATTTACTCGAGAGGAAATGTCACACAGTGAAGCATGGTGTTTAATCGGCAAAGGAAACTCATTGCTGCAGTTGTTACACTGGTCCCTTCTACCCTGTCACCACAGTCAATTAAGAAATGTTGTCAGGGGTAAACCCTCCGTCTACCCAGTGACTGGTTTTAGATTTAGATTTTTCATAAAGAAAAATTTGGGATGCAATGTCACGCTAACATCAGGCCTAACATCGGTAAGTTGTTTTTATACTTAACACCCGCCTGCAGGCTAAGTAGAAAGTAGATGCTAATTAACGTACTGCCACTCCGCACTGCCAGGGTGTACCAGTTCAGCAAGAGACATGCACTAGAGGAGTGCCGCCATCAGGTGGCGCTGTCACTGGGCGTGAGAGCCAGGCTGCAAGCCCAGAGGCTGCTCCTGAAGGAGAAGCTGGACCAGCTGGGCTCTGGTGAACCCCCTTCTGCCCTGCGACTGGAGAACGACAGCACCTCAGTTTCTAACAGCACCAGTGTATGTTCTCCGATACTTTCTTTGCCATCATCTTGTATGTCCTAACCTATTCTGCCAGTCGGCCAGGTCTTCAAAAAGAAGAGGTCATGTGACTATAAGTCATAAAGCCGGTCTTGGTATGAAGAGAAAAGTGGTGGTGATGATAGGTATAAACTCATCAAACCAGTCTCTTGCCTTTTGTGCTTCCTCTAAACCTGTCACTGGTGCCTTATAAAGTCAATAAAAACTATGCACTCAGTGCATTGGTAACATAACAAAGCAGAAGAATGAGAAGATACTTACCAGACTTGTTTTCATATTGCCCTGTAGTGATGCCTATGGCAGTCAGAACAAAAGTAATGTTGCTCACGAGTCACGAACCAGCGGGTACACCTCATTAACATCTAACCAACCACTGAGTATGCTCTCTCAGTTTCACGGACATAACCGTGATGAAGGCAGCTTTGGTAAATTGTCAGCTTGTCATTGTAATAAAAAATAATCTTGCCCATTAAAAAGACTCATCATAGCTTCTTTTCTTTCTTTTTTTACTCATCGGCCACATAAAAAACACAAAAAAAACACTAGTGCAGTGCCCGTTCGCCCGCTGCTGCACAGAGCGCTGTTAGCTTGTTTAGCCTATTCAAAGTTTATTGAGTGTGTCCAAATTGCACCAAATCTGACACGCATTGTTGTCCCCACCTGGCACCTGCCAATTGTGGAGTAGATCGGACGAACGGTTCTCGAGATATGTGAAGTACACACACACACACACACACACACACACACACACACACACACACACACACACACACACAGATTCCTTGCTATATAGACCCTTTTACTCTTTGTAAACAGCGATGATGTGTTTCATGGGCGGAGCCAAACTCGCTGCAAAAAATTACAACTAGCGGTTCAGCTGTCATAGAAATATGGAAGATCCCGACGCCTCCTCCAAGTATTTTAAAGCTCTGCCAGCAACAGACAGGTTACCTTTCACAAATAAGCTAACTCTTTCAATGGGGTGAGGTTTCTTGACCCGTACTCACTGTCAGGATGGGTCTAGGATCCAAACATCGCCAAAGTTGCAGTGCCGGACATTGCCGGTCTTTTTCCTGTATTCCGGGGATCTCTCGTTTCGGCTTGAGTTTTGGATACCGTGATGCATGCGCAACTAACCCTGTGATATCCACCGTAAAAGGGGTAATATGGCGCTAGAGAACACTCCTTAAAGCAGCTACGAGCAACTTTTTCGATTGTTATTAAACAGTCTAAATTTAATATCAATGCATCACATCTTACCTCTAATAGTAGACGAGACCAACGCAGAGTAGTCTCGCTTGAACCCGAGTGAATCGGCCAGTGTTAGTCTGTCTGTGGCCAGGGAAGATCAGGAAGTGAAATTAAATGGTTTGCAGCAGCCACTTCGGCCATAACCACAAAATAACTTCCAAAAAACCTGTTAGAATATAACGAGAGATGTTCGCGAGAGTATGCATGGCATTCACATTGTTTATGCTATGTTGCTAGGCAGCGCGAACGGGGTAGGCAGGCAGCTGCGTTTCACTTCCGGGTTTCACTTCCGCGTTTATCCGGTCCGGCGGTAAGGAGAGAGAGAGCGAGCCCCCTGTTGACGCGAGTTTAGACAGACACAGACTTAATAATCATCTAAGGGAGCAATCTCCGATTCACACGGCTTTGGTCTCAGCTACTATTATAGGTAAGATGTGATGCATCAATATTGTAATTATACTGTTTAATAACAATCGAAAAAGTTGCTCGTAGCTGCTTTAAGTATATGCTTCATGTTCCAGTATATCAAGAGTAGATCACGTACACCATGAACATTTCTGGTCAATGCGCTAGGAGTACTACGGAAGCAGAGAGCAGCCATACTAACAATTATTTTTTATTGCCATTTTCTCGTGATAACGAGTTATTATTTCGTTATCTCGAGATAACAAAGCTCTGACATAACTGCAGTAAACAAACTAAAGTTATCGTTAGGTGCCTAACCTGTTGACTGTTCAGTAGTTAAGACAGACCGACAGTCATGACAGTGATCTTGAAGGCTGAAATCCAGATGGTGTGATCAAATGAACCAGATACTCATTTCCTAGGTTTGCACATGGTTCTGGATAATTATCCTGGCGCTATGACTGTAACTGCATATTGCATATGCATAAAGCCATAGATGTCTTCAGCCCGAGACTCAAACATCAAAAATCAAACATGTGAAGTTTGGGGCAGATTTGACCATGTACAGTTGAGTTACAAACCACTTCCTGTGTTGCCAGTAGGTGGCACTATGACTATGCGCGTTTCCAAATTGCACCAAATTTGACACTGGTCAGGTTGCCACCAGCAATACACTCACCAAGTGTGAAGGCGATCGGACGAACGGTTCTCGCAAAGGAAAGGAAAGGAAACACAGACTGTTATTATCCTGTATATAAACATTCAAATATTATCGATTTTTAATGACAATATAATATATATTATTTTCAGGAGCAAGAGAGAAATGGACCTAAACTCAGCATGGATGGGATCATTAACAATCTGAGCAGCCTGTTTAAATCCTACAAAAATGAGGTAAGAAATACAATGAGCTATCAGTCAGGACATCGATAGTAATATAATATCGCCCCCCCCCCCCCTTCCCTCCTCACTATTTCCCCTTCCTGCCCCAAACTTTAACCAATGTTGCTGTTTCTGTGCACTGACATCTATCACACAACACGGCAACAGGTGACACAGGAAACCAAACACTTCACACATACACTGACACATAACAGAAAGCAATGATCCTACCAAGACTGACTCGCAGGTGATTTCAAATGACACACAGAGCTGCGGCGGATATGAAACACGGTCAAAGAACTAGACAGGGAAACATAATACACAAAGAAATGGCCTTTCTTTGAGTCTTGTTCTCTTGAAGGCGCTGTGTTGCACATGGAGCTCAACCTTGACGGTCAGTTACTACTTTCCAAACTGTCTGCCCTAAAATCAAGTTGACTTGTGTTCTCAGGCAGCCGGTTTACGCCTCGCTGGTAGGCAGCACACACATAACCGCCGTGTCCCAACTGCCCACAACATCTCTCGTTTTCATTTGGCCAGAATAATCCATTTAGGCATGACCCCCATGACCCACAATACCTCAGGAATAATTAAGCAATAGATCACGACAGGCCGTGATATATGCTCATTATACCACACCTAAGGGTCGTGCTTCGCCCGATGTCGAAGCACGACCCTTAGGTGTGGTATAATGATTATTATAAAACGGCTCTCTCAAATCAAGCAATCTGATTGGTTCACAGCCATTGTATAAATCCAGTAACCCACTCCAATAACCCATGGCCATGGGTTATTGAGTTGCCATCAAAAAATAAAGGAATTGTCCGCACACTGATTAGCAGCTCCCGTTTTATTTGCGCTCAAGGTTGGCAAGCAAGCTTTCGACCCTATTGGGTCTTCATCAGGCCTGATGAAGACCTGAATCGATCTTCGCTTATAACTTTACTAATACTTCGCAGAAAATTATGTTTTGTAAAAGAATAGACGCGGGCTAATGTCTTCTTTGCAAAAAAAAGGCTGTTAACCCCGCATTTAACCCCGCATTTAACCCCGTAACGTTAGTTGGTGTCGGGCTTTGCAGAAAGGTCTCAGCTTCTCAGCAAGCGCTGAGAATGCAGCGCTGCGCTCGAGCTGTGTGTCAGGCTTTCCAGAAAGCTCTCAGCTTCTCAGCAAGCGCCAGGATTGGCCAATGTCAACTTCAGTCTCCAGAACGATCCAATCAAATCACCCGCACGTTCTTGCGGTCCCGCCTTACAGTAGTGTTTCAACTGACTCTATCAGAATGACATGCCAGTCGGACTTATAGTATTATTATTATTATTATATTATCATACTGCGGCCTCGTGGGATAACAGCTGATCAGCGGGATATATATGCCACAACACACTGGCTCTCATGCTATATTGCTTAATTATATCACGGTCTGAAGTGATCTATTGCTTTTACCAAGTATGGCAATATGAAAATTATTATTATTATTATTATTATTATTATTATTATTATTATTATTATTATTATTATTATTATTATTTAAATGTCTTAAATCAGTGTTTAAAAAATAAGAAGAGCAAAAATGAGATGAGCTGTTTGGCTTTATAAAGCCCCTAAAGAGGGGCTTAAGAGCGGGGCTTAAGTGAGTGGCTCTAACTGTGCCAATCAGATTGCTTGATTTGAGAGAGCCGTTTTATGTGTGGGTATAGAAAATGGGTGGATGGATGGATATATATTATTACTGTATCAGTGGCTCTATAAAAGCTACACTTGAACAGAGAATATTTGATTAATGTTGTGCAGAATCCTTCAAGCTAAATCATTGCTATTTTCTGAAGGGGGGGCAAAGTGTGAGCCTGTATGATGCCCTTAAGGCATGTAGCAGTGTGGTTTGAATTTAAACGAGGCTACTTTCAGGTATTCATGTCTAATCCATTTAGAATCACTCTGAACCGCTTGTCGATCACTTTCACTCTGCAGAACATTGCTTCATTATTCATGTCAGCTTTAAAGCATCTTGTTCTTGCCTCCAGGTGCTCCCAGTCCGCGGCTCGACACCGGAGCCGGAGCGTCCGCTGGGGCAGCAGGACATGTACCACAGAGCCATCCCCAGACTGGAGGTCAAGGAGCCGGAGCGTCCGCTGGGGCAGCAGGACATGTACCACAGAGCCATCCACAGACTGGAGGTCAAGGAGCCGGAGCGTCCGCTGGGGCAGCAGGACATGTACCACAGAGCCATCCACAGACTGGAGGTCAAGGAGCCGGAGCCTCCGCTGGGGCAGCAGGACTGGTACCATGGAGCCATCCCCAGACTGGAGGTCCAGGAGCTGCTGAAGAACGACGGGGACTTCTTGGTCAGAAGGAGTCAGGGCAAACAGGAGTACGTCCTCTCCGTGCACTGGACCAGCTCCTGTAGGCACTTCCTCATTCAGAGTAGTGATGTGAGTATATCTGCTTAGGAACAGAGCAGTGGCACACCTTATATTTATTGTGTCTAAATATCAGTCAAACGTTTGGACACACCGTGTATATTTTTCATGATCTTAAAGCCATTTTGATCTATAGGCTTGAAAGGCTTGACATGTGTTTCTTAGACAAATATAAATAGTGACGTTGATGCCTACTATGTATGGATTTCTCTCCAAAGCCTTTGCCTTTCGCCTGCAACGTTTCGTGTCATGTACAGCGCGTCATTTCTGTTTTTGTGATCACATTTTTTTTGTTATTTTCAATTCGCACACAGACTCACATCAGTCTCTACACCATTGCATTGAAGGTTCAACTAAAACAGTCACCTTAATATTAAGCACATCAAATAACATGCTAGGACTCATTTGTGAGCTCATTCACAGAGATAAATGGCTCTACAAAGGCAAATAATCCTACAGTTACTCTAAACCAGCATCCAATGAACAAAAAGAAACATTTTTTGCAATAGGATGTTTTGAGAGCATGTAACTGACACAGGTCTACTTTGTAATGCTGTGTGCAAACAGAAGCACAGTGGCGGTAGCACATAGCATCAAGTTGAACAACACAATGACTTTCTTGTTGACATTGTCTAAGTTTAGAATGGACAACAGGTCGAACTCACGTAGAAACAATCAAACAGAGCTATTCTGCAAACAAATATGATGTCCGCCAGGTGACTTGATCCTTGGTCATGATGTTCCTTCCTCTGTGTGTGTGTGTGTGTGTGTGTGTGTGTGTGTGTGTGTGTGTGTGTGTGTGTGTGTGTGTGTGTGTGTGTGTGTGTGTGTGTGTGTGTGTGTGTGTGTGTGTGTGTGTGTGTGTGTGTGTGTGTGTGTGTACATGCGTTGTGGGTGTGTCAGTAGAATCTGTACCGTCTGGATGGAGAAGGTTTCCAGAGCATCGCCCAGCTGATACATCACCTGGTCTCTACACGTCAACATGTCACCAAGAGGACCGACATCGTGCTCAAGAGACCTGTGCCGAAGGTGTGCGCGCGCACACGCACACGCACACGCACACGCACACGCACACGCACACGCACACGCACCAGTAAGGGTGTTGTTTGCTGCCAAAAGTGTGTAACTCCTTTTGACACCATGCAAAACCTCAATTCTGACACTGAGCAAACATTGTGGGCAGATGATTCTAACAGCACTTACTGTAGGTCAACAAAACATGCTGATGTAAGTAATGTGGCAGCATACCACATCATTTTAAAGGGATAGTTCTGTTTGTTTGAAGTTGGGTCCTCATAGGTACTCTCATACAGTCAGTGCACTGGGTAAAGCACTCTGGATGCACCGCGCACCGAGATAGGAGAACTGCACTCCAGCTGCAACAGGCACAGAGAGCTGTCTGCTGAGTGTGAAGGGGGCCATGAGCAAAAACGTAAAAAAACAACAGAAAAAATACATGAAATGTTTCCATACTGCTCACCTGGCATAATCCAAGTCTCCACAAGCCCTGAGATGCCAAGTTGACTTGAAAAGATGTCATGTACACCCTGTTTTTAGCTGAAATCGTCACTGGAGCTAGCAGCTGAAATTACAACAACTAGGGTACAACCTTGCTATAGTGACGATTTTAGCTAAAAACAGGGTGTAAATTACATATTTTATGTATTTTTTCTGTTGTTTTTTACGTTTTTGCTCATTGCCCCCTTCACACTCAGCAGACAGCTCTCTGTGCCTGTTGCAGCTGGAGTGCAGTTCTCCTATCTCGGTGCGCGGTGCGTCCAGAGTGCTTTACCCAGTGCACTGACTGTATGAGAGTACCTATGAGGACCCAACTTCAAACAAACAGAACTATCCCTTTAATATCCTATTCATATCCTAATTAATATTCTAGGCCTGTAAATTCAAGAAAAGAACAACCAATTCTACAAGACAATTCAGACCCATCAACATTTTTTAAAATGATTAGTTTACATCTTATTAAGGTGGTGGTTGTTGTTATTTATATTTCAAAATTATTTCTCTACAGTAAAATGTTGTCAATAGGACCTTTAAACTGTAGCAGTATTGTTTTTATACTAACAAAGAAGTTAAAATATTGTGCTTAGTGTGTGGTAACCATGGTAACGGCAGCTGATCCAAGTTTGATCAAAATTGGTTTTGGCTCTCGGGTAAAAATCTATGTTTACTTTTCGGCTCCAAGCCCTCGATATGACATTTTCAGAGTTTGTGTTGGAGAAAGCCAAATTCAATATATATATTTTTTTTACTTACCGGTACTTATGAATTAAACAAATGAATGCACCCACCACCGCTCGCTCCCACAGCAGACACAGATGAGCACATGCAGTACAGTAGATGTGCACAAACACTCTCCACATGTCTCTCTCCTGCGCTGTTCCTTCCTGTCTCTCCTCTCTGGCCTGTCACACACTGTCACACCCCCACAGCTCAGTGTCTCTTATTTGTTCCATTCTCATCCTGTCAGGACAAGTGGGTGCTGGAACATGATGACATCATCTTGGGACACATCATTGGACGGGTGGGTGAGCTGTCAGGTGTTGACTGAACATTACAGATGAACACCACATTCATGTAATGCAGCAAACATCACCCTCCGTTGTTACCAACAGCCGTATTGTTTTCACCTTGTGAGTCTCTGTTTGTGGTCTCATGGTAAAATGGGGTTCTGAAAAACTCATTGTATAAGCGGCAACCACAGAAGTGCTTTTGACTTTGCCATGTGTTTAGGCCTACAGTATACTGTATGTCTGTGTGGACAGATTTTGCACGATCTAGCGTTAAAACCGTGCAAGATGCAGTCATGAAAATTTGCAGGTGTGAAGATACCATAACAAATTAAGTCAGACTTCCAAATAAGATGCCCCCCCTTCCTAATCATTCAAGGCAGGTCTCTCAAAACTCTTGATAATTACATGTTTCTTTCACTGTAGCTGTGTGTGTGTGTGTGTGTGTGTGTGTGTGTGTGTGTGTGTGTGTGTGTGTGTGTGTGTGTGTGTGTGTGTGTGTGTGTGTGTGTGTGTGTGTGTGTGTGTGTGTGTGTGTGTGTGTGTGTGTGTGTGTGTATGTGTATTCTCATATCTCCCAGGGTAACTTTGGGGAGGTGTACAGTGGCTGTTTACGCTCTGATAACACTCCTGTAGCAGTGAAAGCCTGTAAAGACGACCTGGCTCCAGAGCAGAAGAACAAGTTCCTGATGGAAGCCAGGTTTGCTCACGCACGCACGCGCGTGTGCACAGACACACACACACACACACACACACACACACACACACACACACACACACACACACACACACACACACACACACACACACACACACACACACACACACATACACACAGATGAGTTTAATTTTTCTTTCCTCCTCCATCCCTCTCTTCCTCTCTCTCCCTCTCTTCCTCTCTCTTCCTCTCTCTCCCTCTCTCTTCCTCTCTCTCCCTCTCTCTTCCTCTCTCTCCCTCTCCCTCTCTCTGCCTCTCTCCCTCTCTCTCCCTCTCTCTTCCTCTCTCTCCCTCTCTCTTCCTCTCTCTCCCTCTCTCTTCCTCTCTCTCCCTCTCTCTTCGTCTCTCTCCCTCTCTCTCCCTCTCTCTCTCCCTCTCTCTTCCTCTCTCTCCCTCTCTCTCCCCCTCTTCCTCTCTCTCCCTCTCTCTCTCCCTCCCTCTCTCTTCCTCTCTCTTCCTCTCTCTCCATCTCTCTCCCCCTCTCTTCCTCTCTCTCCCTCTCTCTCTCTCTCCCTCTCTCTTCCTCTCTCTCCCTCTCTCTTCCTCTCTCTCCCTCTGTCTCTCCCTCTCTCTTCCTCCTCTCTGTTCCTCTCTCTCCCTCTCCTGCTCTGTTGTGCAGGATCCTGAAGAACTATGACCACCCGAATATTGTGAAGCTGATTGGTGTGTGCACACAGAAACAGCCCATCTACATCATCATGGAGCTAATTCAAGGTAAACGTGATCACTGTCTGGGTAGAACATGTTGTGAGCAACACACACACACACACACTCTCACACACACACACACACACACACACACACACACACACACACACGCGCGCGCGCGCGCGCCAATAGAGCAGGCGAGGCCACGCTGCGAGCCTAGGAATCGAGCGCGCGAGATGCCTAGTATATATATTTATGTGTGTGTGTGTGTGTGTATATATACCTGTATATATATATATATATATATATATATATATATATATATATCCATCGTGGGCCACACAGGGGGCGCCTGATACCATAGAGGGTATGCATGGATGTCACTTTCCCACTGGAACATGCCCCCTCAATCAGGACTGAGTGGCAAAATCTATGGGCAAAACATTCAGCAGGTTCCCCTTTGTTGTTTGGAGCAGCAGCTGTCATTTATCTAGGCTGATTACTGCATTCAAAATCAATCTTGCTGCCATTCAGTGGGCGCGACCACGCAGTGACTTCTGCCTCTGTGACATCACGTGCATACCCTCTATACTCTATATAGAGTGAGTCAAGCCTGCTTACCCTGACAACTTCAAAGAGTAGTGTATGATTATTGTTTTTTTCACTTCCTCCATCATAAATCTGTGCGTGTGTGCGTGCGTGTGTGTGTGTGTGTGTGTGTGTGTGTGTGTGTGTGTGTGTGTGTGTGTGTGTGTGCGTGCGTGCGTGCATGCGTGTGTGTGTGTGTGTATTCCAGGTGGTGATTTTCTCTCCTTCCTGCGCTGTGAGGGTCAGAGTCTCAAGTCTAAGATGTTGGTGAAAATGGCACAACATGTCGCATCTGGCATGGAGTACCTGGAGAGCAATAATTGCATCCACAGGTCGGTCCTTCAGTCTGCCAACTCACAAACAAATGCAAATATAGAATGTTCAGTACTGATCCTGTCACTCCCTGTGAGCAGGCACATAGCTAGACTAAGAAAGCAGCGAGTGATGATGAGTCTACAGGTGGAGGTGGGGATGATGAAACCAATGGTGAGCAGCAGTAACCAACAGTCTGCACAGTGTAGCATGGCAATACCAAGGAGAGTGAACAGGTGCATCTTAATCAATCAATTAATCAATCAATCTGGTTATAGACTATTAGACACACTTTGTACAGAGGATGTAAGTTAATATCAGAATTCATTAAGAGCAAATTATTCTTTCCATTGACGTCTCATAAAAGTCACTTTGATGGAGATTAAAATAAAGAGTGCAATTCAACAAGACATACAGATACAGTAGCAATAAATCACAGATAAATGCCAAACATAATGGCTGTCCAACATTTGGGAAATAAAAGGAATTGTGTTACAAGACTTGTGTTACAAAAACAGAGAATTACAGTATGTACAGTGCAGTACAGTACAGGTGTAGCTACAGGCAGACATAACAGACATAGTTAAACGCAATCAAAGAAGAAGGGCAACAGTGCACAGAGGAACATCTGTTTAGATGATAACAGGCAATGTCCACCAGATGCGTTACGGCTGCGTTGCGGATCCGGCAAAACTGCTGGATCGACTCTCACCCATGTTATTAGATGGGTGATACATGCGATACGCACCTGTTGTATTTTTGTCAGGATCCCGCATACGTCTGACAGATTACCCGAGTGTGGGTCTGTTCGCAGCCGTACCGGAGCCATACCGCATCTGTTCCGGAGGCGGTGTACATTAGCCCTCTGCAGTACTAGATTTCGCCAAAATCTGTTTTGCATCGGAGGCCATCATGAATTTAAAGTACAGGGAAACACATAGAATCACATTGAAAGAATACAATGCTTAACATGAAGGGTAGCTGCAGTGAAAATGAATTAGTTGAATATCAAAACACCACATTAACATAATACAGTAGTCGCCATTACAATACAGCCTTCAGCTGCAATAGTACATATGACACCAGAAATAAATGGGTAAACCCAAGAAGGACCTAGAGCACTCGATTCACTGGAATTAATTGAATTAAAAAGTACATTATGACACATTGGCATTGGGCTACACTGCTGTACTCCCCCAAATGCAGTACATAATCGGTAGAACAAATTGCACTTTCACTTATTCACAAGTTTTTCCACTAATTTGCATACCGTATACAAGCCAAGAGATACTTTGGATGTGCAGTAGGCCTATGCAGGCCAAGATAAATATTGGCCTATTTGACAGCAACGTGGTGATCCGCCTGTACAGACACAGCTTCTGTATCCTGTGGATCTGAAAGATCAGAGCGGCTGTGCTCGGTAGAACAACAAGTTTTTGGGAAAATAAAGTGACTGTGGCTTTTGACAAGGGATTAAACGCAACAATGCCTGTAACGTTTTAGAGGATTTGTTGAACAGGAGTGACTGCTTCAGATGCAGCGCTTTGGTGAGGTGTCACTGGAGGTTGTCACTGTCTGCGTTGCAGAAGACTTGAGTCTGTGAAGCCTGGTGTCTCGTTAGAGGAGAGCTGCGTGCTTTGCCTGGCGGGGATAGATCATATATAGCCTGTAGCTGCTCAGCCTGTAAGGCCGCATGTCACACCGCCTGACTCGGGACCCCTGGCATGACATGCTGTACCGCCTGCTCTCTGACTCATCTCAGTCCTGTCTGTTCCTCCCTCTGCTGCCCCCCCCCCCCCATACATACATGTTGTTTATGTGTCTGTCTGTTCTTAGCCTCACACTATCTCTCCTTCTCTCAATCCCTCCATCTCTTTGCCGATCTGGGGAGAGCCGTAGACTAGCACGCTTCCTCCGCTACATGTGTAGTCGCCAGACGCTTCTTTTCACCTGACAGCGAGGAGTTTCACGGGCAGGATGTGGCGCGTGGGAGGACCATGCCGTTCCCCTCAGTTTCCCTCCCCCCGAACAGAGGAGGCGCTAATGCAGCGACCAGGACACATACCCCACCGGCTCTCCCACTAGACATGACCAACTGTGTCTGTAGGAGCGTCTGACCAAGCCGCAGGTGCCGCTGCCGGGAATTGAACCCGGGGTCTCCGTGGCACGGTGATGGAGCTTCTACCTCTACACTGCCCAGCCGCCCCCCTCATTCTCTTTCTCTCTCTCTCTCTCTCTCTCTCTCTCTGTCTCTGTCTCTCTCTCTCTGTCTCTCTCTCTCTCTCTCTCTCTCTCTCTCTGTCTCTCTCTCTCTCTCTCTCTCTCTGTCTCTGTCTCTGTCTCTCTCTCTCCGTCTCTCTCTCTCTCTCTCTCACGCTTTAGGGACCTGGCGGCCAGAAACTGTCTGGTGGGAGAACAGAGCGTTGTGAAGATCAGTGACTTTGGGATGTCCCGTGAGGAAGAGGATGGTGTGTATTCTGCCGCAGGGGGGCTCAAACAGATCCCTGTCAAATGGACGGCCCCTGAAGCCCTGAACTACGGTACAGCAGCTCGTCTGCTTCTGCCCCGCAGATACTCTTTTGTCCCACCTCTCTCTGTGTCTGTCCCCCCCGCTTGTCAAACATGACCAAGACCCTGATTTCTAAGTCCTCAATCGAGTTCCCCTCCTTAAGGAATTCAACTTCTGAACGTGCGTAATGTGAAAAACATTAGCTTGTGGTCACAGTAGGATGCCGCCTTTGCTAATGCTGCCCCCTGCTGGTGTTTCTCAGGTCGTTTTACCACAGAGAGTGACGTGTGGAGCTTTGGGGTCTTGTTGTGGGAGACCTTCACCCGGGGCATCACTCCCTACACCAGCATGAGCAACCAGCAGACACGGGACGAGGTGGAGAAAGGTACAGAAACATGATGTGCTGCACAGTATCGGTTCAAAACTCCAAATGCCATCGAGACAAATTCCTGCTCCTCTATTGAGCTTGATAAGTGAAGCGATTCGGATGCCCTTCACATGCATCAGAAGCTGTGAACGGTGTATAGAGACCATCTCAATGCAAGTTTTAACCGTCCTCGATGTCTTTCAGGATATCGCATGTCTGCTCCCAGTGATTGTCCATCAGAGATCTATATGCTGATGTGCAGCTGCTGGCAGTACGACCCCAGGAAGAGACCGACTTTCCAAACACTCCGAGTTGAGCTCAATGCCCTCTACCACACCACTCCATAACATTGATAGTATTTTATGTTTTTGATGTCTTGATTGTTATTTAGTTTAGTTTGTGATTTTATTTCCTTTTCTATTACAGAAAAAGCGGTAGAACATTATATTAAAATTGAAAATAAAATAAAAAATACTGAAATTACAAATGACACATTCAATCTGTTGACTATTGTGGAAATGGCTAGTGACGGAAGAGAACTGGTGGGAATAGCGTGATCCTCCCATGTGCTACGTCCTGCCGGTGAAGCGGCTGGCAACTGCGCATCTGTCGGAGGGAGCATGGTGCTAGTCTACGGCTCTCCCCAGGTCAGCAGAGGGTGGAGCAGCGACGGGGGCAGCAGGGGGCAAAATTGGCCAAATACAATTGTGGAGAAAATGTGGGGGAAATCAGAAAAATAAAAATGAAAAACATAACAGCATGTTGCAAATGTATTTTGAATGATTTTTAGGGTGACCCTTAATCACAAAACACAATAACAATATCACAAAGCAATTTAACAGAACCAACAACAATATTTCACCAAACTATTTCACAAAACCGGAAACATATAACACCATTTCACCAAAGGTTTTGCACTTTAGGGCGAAATCTTTAGTGTGAGAGGATACAGCAAAATGTGCCAAACCGTTTCAACACCAACAACAAGCTCATAGTCTACGGCGACAAAGATAATAAGGCAGAGATAGCAGCAGAGAGGCGGGACTAAAATGTGTTGGCCTTTATACATGTAAAGTATACAATTTAAGTAAAGTACAAAATGTTTAGAATATTGCCATATAAGTGCGTACAACAGATAACTTATCTGGATACAGGTCGCATTTAAAAACCAGGTGTAATTGGTGTTAGTCATACATCTAGGTCAGGGCTATTCAACTAAATTGTTCAGGAGGCCACATAGTCAGAAAGCTAAAGGGGCTGGGGGCCGGACCGTTCCCTGCGCTATTAATTAATCCCATTATATGTACACTTGACACCACGCGCCACCACATTTTCAAAACTTTTATTTCACTACATTGCAAAAGTAGCTTATTTTGAATTTAAAAGTGCTTAATTTCTGTGCAACAAAAGCTGTGTTAAAGCCCCAAAAGTAAACACATTTGAAACCAATCTAAGTATTCTACAACACATGTCAGCCATTTGAAATATAATTTGGACAATTCTGACATCTCTTACCTAACTACACCACAGCATTGTAAACATTTATAGTGCATCAGCAAAGGAAAACGACTGTAAACATTCTTTCTTGTTTAGAACCTATAGCACAGTATTAAATACTGAGTATCTAATGAAAAACTATTAATATTGCATCTTTTGTGTTTAGCTACTACATTTCACAGCATTGTAACATTGTAGTGCAGCAAGAAAGGACAACTAGTGTAAACATTTTAAGATATTAAGATATCTCCTGAAAAAATAATTTATAATGCATCTTTCTTGATTAGCTACATCACAGCGCCATCTCCTGAAAAACATTAATATTGCACCTTTCTTGTGGCTACATCACAGCATCTCCCGAAAAACATTTATAGTGCATCTGACTTGTTTAGCTCACTTTAGATAGATCACATCTGAAAAACAACCAGTTGGGTGTAATAAGTAAATGAGGTTTAATTGTAAAAAAAAATATATATATATATTGAATATATTGAATGGCCCTGATCTAGGTCTTGCTGAGTAAGAATCTCATGTGTTGCTGCTGTTCTTTTGCAGTCACTGAGCAGAGTCTGCCAGCAAGACAATTGATGAGGCAGTGTCCAGATGCAACCCCTGGGGGATCATTGAGGACAGGTACAGCTAGATGGAAGTGTTGTGCCCATATTTGTATCCTCTAAAGATGGCTTCCCTGGTGGTTTGTTGGCATGTGTGTTTTTGTTTGGCCAGTGCACAAGGAAACGATCATAGGGGAAACGTGCGTAATAAATTCCAAGTAGACCAATGTCGAATCAATGGACAATTTGATGGACAGTTTGAAAAAAGCTCAAGTCAGATGTCTGCACGTGGCCTTCAAAGTCATCTTGGCACGTGCAAACAGAGAAGAGCGAGGCTAAACAGGAAGGAGAGAGTCCAGGCACATGCACTGCCTTGCAAAACACAATGCTTTATTGCCAAACGTTTGGCCTTAGGCCATCAGAGCAAAGTGAGCGGTAACAGGACAAGTAAGATAATAAGATTACAAATATTGTGATCTCAATTCATTCCAAAGCAAGTTGGTAACTTTCAATGGACTACTTTCATGATGTATAATCCCATGAAATGTTCTTTTATCATTTAAAAAGCCAGCAATAAGAAAACAATTACAAAAATGGAAATGATGTTATTTTTTTCTTCCCTGATGTAAAATTGAGGCAAAAACACACCATCATGGGAAACATTTATGGGACACAATAATTTTGGCACAGCACCTGGTAGGTGTTCTGCCGGTTTTGCTGCATGATGAATGAACGAAATGAAAATGAATGCCACTCCAGCCCTGTGTGTCGGGTTGAGAACAGGCAAAGGACATAGCTGAGTGACACTAGACACTCCTACTTTTGTCTGTGGAGTATAGGGTGTGAGGAGTCATGGAAAGTTTACAGTAAATTATATTCAGACAGAGGAGCCACAGACGGCTGTCTAGACCTGGAAAAACCTTGGCTCACAATGTCAATAGAGTTGACATCGATAAATGTGTGTTTATATTTGTTCTTAAGCCGTATCTAATGTAGATTAGTGTCAACACTATCATTAGTAGAGATAATCCTCTTCATATTTCAATGATACGGCACATTACCCACTCCAAGATTTCATGTCTTGGATCTCCACCAGGTTGAGATTTACCGCATAAGGAATGCAAACATGAAATGTGATATGCAGAGCTGCAGAGTTCTGAAACATCGCTCTGTTGCATAAATCTTAATCGAAATGAAGCAAAAATACTGGTAAAAGTACTTTTCTTGAGAATTACATGAGAAATAGTAAGAGCACTTTATTACTGTTAAAAAAAAGAACACTGAAAACTATTCATGCAACTACTCATTGCATGTTCCAAAATTACCCTCTCAAAAATGGACTGATCACCTATTTGGTGTGTTTCTTGCTAATTGAATGGATCATCATCGGCGTAAGTCTGGGGAGTATCCATTTCTCTAATCCAGTGGTTCTCAAAGTGGGGTTCCGGGGACCCCCAGGGGTCCTTGAGGCGGTTGCAGGGGATAATTTATTTTCACTATAATTCCATCCATAGTAACACAAGGACAGAATGTACATGGCTATTTTGGTCATGGGTTTCATACACTTTCTGTAATAAAACATCTAAAAGCAAAAACCGTATCAGATGGAGACAAAGTCTTATCAAATTGGGGGTCTGTGGTCTAATTTGTGTCAGTTTAGGGGTCATTGACGTGAAACAGTTTGAGAACCACTGCTTCACATCAACAAAGCTGGTGTTACGGCAGATGAATTGTGATTGGTTCATGGATTACATTCTAATCTAACAAACCTATCAATTTAAAAGTCAAGCACGTTACCGTGGAAACAATTAAGCTTAGCCCAAAATCACAAATCAGAATGAGGGGGTCCCCGGTATATTTTCCATCTTGTAAGGGGTCCTTGGCTAAAAAACATTTGAGAACCTCTACTCTATAGAGTGCAGAAGCTATGTAAAAGAACATACTGACCAGGCTAACTGGGGGCCTTAGGCGATAAATCCTTGCCATGCCGAAGGAGTGGCAGCCGTCACTCATCGCTTATGACCCATATGATGGTATGTGTAGTTAGGACATGTTGTACTTCTTTCAACTCGTTAAAGTGATTGCTAAACTGCTTTTCAGAGTTGTAACTGCTTCACCTGTTATGCATGTGCTGGAACCTTCCGGTGTCACCTGATGGTCCCATGACGAACAGGCCTGCTTAAACCATCATCTCCAAGGTGATAACCGGTGCATGACACAGCACAATCAGCAGCGTCTGTCCACTTGAAACACTTCAATACTTGGTGGTTCATGTGCTACAGTGTGCGGGTATTTGACCAGTTAGAAACTATAGCTAATCGCTCTCAAGTCATAGGTGAATTTAGCCTCAGGGCCGTGCAGAGACCCTTAGAGGGGCAGGGGCTCAAAAGTTAAAAAGGGGCACAACACCGCGGTGCGGGCGGTTTCACTGTTGCTGATCCGCCAGTCAGTCGGAGCTCGGCAGCTGGGCAGGATGGTGAAGGCATGACCCGCCCATCTCTGCCTCTGATTGGCGCAGGAGACGAGGAGAGATGCAGGATAGGATAGCCAAGCGAATGTGATTGGATGTGACAACGTTTGACGCTAGGCCATTCCGAGGCAGAGAAGGGCACGTCATGCCTTCGCCATCCTGGGAAAAAAATATTGTGCACGTCACAGAGACGCAGATGATTACTTAACTTCCGGTTGAAAGGTCAACATGTGTAAACTGTCCGGACATTTTATTTATTTCTAAATAGTTATTTATTGTTATACATTCTTCTTGAAGGGCGCTGGGCACGCCTTCACTGTAAAAACAAAAAGAGAGAAAAAAGACGAAAGAAAGTCACTTTACGCATCAGGGGAAAACGGGCAGGTGCTCGGGCACCCCTAGTCTCTCCCCAGACTCAAATATTACGTTGAATCGCTGCGCTATACTACATAAATGAGTCTGTGCCACTTCACAGCCACTGCTGGTTTTTAAGGCGGGTTGAAATTGAATGATTGACAGGTCGTAGCACCGATGAGAGAGCGGTTCGGAAAATGGGCTGCACCTCCCGTGTCGTCTGATCGCAAAGTCGGTAGTGATTGGGGAGGACTGAATCCATCACTGGCATATGACTGGCCAAGTGAACGGTTCCCTCCCATAACCAGCCCTCTGAGGGAAAGTGTCCCAGACCCAGAGAGAGCTCTGCAGCATGCAGTAACGTAGTGTATCAGTGTAAGAACTCTCATGGGTCTGGCGTTGAGACTAGGGCACCCCTAACGCCCTCCTCTGCACGTGCCTGTTTAGGCTATGTCAGCAGCTCTATAAGTCATTCAGTTGGTTGGTCGGTTAGACCACAAAAAGTTCACCACCCTTTGCCACCACAGTTTTCGCCCTAGAAGGCTGAAATTTCGTATGCACTCTACCAAGTGTTATATATAACACTTATATAAACACCATATATGTTATATATATAAGTGTTAGTGCCTACCAAGTATATATATATATAAAAATAGCTTACTTTTTTATTTGGCAGTGCAATTTAATGTCCACCGGGACTCTTCCTGTCCAAAAATACAATCCAATGACTTTCATTTCTGTTCCAAGGGCCATATCACCTTTTCTGTGTTATCATTTGTGGTTCAGGAGATATGATGCAAATGACATCATTCGCTTTTGGCCAAAATAAAATGGCCGCCACAAGACGTTTTTGTGATGGCTCAATTTCTGAAAATTGTCCAGGGCCCCAAACTATAAATGTACAAAGTTTGATGCTTTTATGAAAGAGTGAACAATCATTTTCACATATCATCTGGACTGGGTTTTGTCATTTTATATGGGAGTAGGTTTGTTTACAGAGTGATAACTATCATGAAGCTACAAGATCGGCAGGGTTATCATACCAAAATATAAACTAGAGACATGTAGGAAGACAAAAATACCAAAATTGTTCGGCCACCGTGGGTGGTACCAATTTGTGAAAATGTCAACATTAGCCCATGGACTAGGTATCTGAGGGCCTCACACATGTGACTCTCCTGAGCAATTTGCATCACCATGTGAACTGTCAGCCGCCGCCCGCGGCGCATGATTGACCATGTAAGAGACGGAGCCAGAAAGTATTATTTATGTTATTCCTCGTGATCGTGACACTGCAGCCGAGGTCTATCTGAGTGTCAAATCTGCAGAGCGTTCAGTAGTTCCCTGTCACCAGAGACAGCTGGCTGCGTGTCTCTCTCATATCTCTCCGGCATCACCCGCTGTGTTTTGTTCTCCACCTGTTCGGCTCAGAGAAATTCCTCTCCACTTTGTCACATCTTAAAATCCTCGTCCAGATTATTTGATTCAAGTTACATTTCCTGACACCATTTTCAGATTACATGCACTTCACTGGGTCATATTTAACACAGTATTCATTCTTCCAAAGGGGCCTTTGTATTAGTTGAGATGCTTCATGATTGGAATGATGTGTCATGGTTCCAAGGAAAACCCGCTGGTGAAGAGGAAACACTTTACTTTTATTGATGCCATTGCATTTCTACACCTTGGGCTTTATTGTCTTTGATCCACACCAGGTTTAACCTGACGCTGGTTTTGTTTTCACACCTCATCAAGATCTCGCAAGAATCCAGCTAGCTTGCAAGGTTACACCAGGTTGACATTTACCTTATAAACAGAGCTGAGGTAATGTAGTTCTGACATATGTTGCTATATATTTATCATATACTGTATTATAATATATATTAATAATAATAATAATAATAATAATAATAATAATAATAATATATGTTTATATACAGTATAATAACCAGATAACAGGTAATTAGGCCCTACTAACCTGGTACAGGGTTTGCCCTCCAACCCCCACAAAGAAAAATTGCGATGGAAGATTATGGATGACGGTGGATTATGGATTATGGATTAACGGTGACTTTGGGAGTCTGAATATTTGACCACGGCGCCCTCTAGATCAGTGATGTCATCAGTGCCAAACTTGGGCTGCTGAAAGATGCCTCGAATGGGCTTGAGTTGCATGAGGTCGTCGCCTGGTTGTTGCTACTGTACATGACGCACGTGGTCCTGGCCCGAAGTTGCCCTTGTTAGATTTTGACCACACCAAATCTGGTATTGGCGCCTTGAACCTGTACAGGATCTTGTTAACCTTGCAATGAATCACTTCAATGCCAACATGAAGGTGTTTTTTGTAGGTTTATTGATTGATTGATATTTTTTCACTCAGGCCTGTAGCTACCATTGAAGACACCGAGGTCATGACCGAGGTTCTTTTTTTTTAGAAAAATAGCCCCGGCCCCCAGATCTATTAATCTGTCATTGATGTTTTAAAGCCCTCATAAATAACATGATATATGCCAGTTGATCAGAAATGCAACAATTTGCTTCCTCTCTGTGTGCTATAGAAGGAAGAGACATAACTCACCACAACGTTCAAATTTGGCATTGGGGCTAGATTGGGGCTAGACTTTGGGGACAGTTCTATTGAACTGAATGGGTAAGTAACTCCCCTGTAATGGCCCATTTCCACCACTGGTATCAGCGCGGCCCCGCACAGCTCGTCTCGCTTTTTTGTCTCATTCCACCGATCAAAAACGTGGACAGCCCGGGTTGAGTCGGGGTTGAGTCGCGCTAGTTTTGGTCCCTGCTTTGTTGAGGTTCCAGCGCTGTGGACCCGGTACCATACCGTGATGTGAAAACACTGCAGACGACTGATTGGTCAGGCAGGATTGTGTTTACTGTATCTACTGACTGTCAATGCTGGATACCAGTTTAGTGGGGCTTACCTTCTCTTCTGTTAATGTTATTTCCATCAGTCTTTTGTATTGCTGCCTTCGGCTCTGGTTAAATAAAATCGATCTCCTTGCTCAGCTTTAACATGACGGTGGTTTTCAATTGTTTTGAGAGAGAAAAAGTCAGCTCCTCGGGAAGCCCTTTGTTTGTGTGCTGCGTTGGCTCCGCTAGGCCGGAGGCGGGGGTTTAGTGAAGCCGCGGTCTTGCCTGGTGAGAGGCCGCCGAGGTAGAGGCTTCCCTTCTCCCTGTAGCGCAACTCCCGTCCCCCGCGCAGTGCATGCATGTGAGTTTGAGTAACAACAAAGTGATATCCATTCTCCTAGCCGATTGTCACATTTGCCCATGTACACTGTAGGTCATTTAGAGGCACCAGTATTTCATAAACAGTTTAAAAGTTCTGTGTATGGATTTAATTTAACATTATACGTTATAGCCTACTTCGGCTATGGGCGGAGGGCAGATATGCAGTCGCTATGACGACCAGGTGTGGGTGGAGGCGAGTAAACTTGCTATGGAAACAGTCTACAGTATATCAAGTAGAGACGAGTAAGACCAGGTCGAGTAGAGCTGTACTGTGCTGTTATATGTGGTGGAAATGAGCCATAAGTGATGTTTGTGTAGATGGGCCATTGTATTTAATTGAGCAGTATTCTGCCATGTGACCTGTATGCAGAATATAAATTGTATTATCTGGGGAGACATTTATTTTTTGTATTATTTTAAAGCAACAGCACAGTAAAGAGGATATTAATCTAACATGATGTATGTAGTTCTTTATAGATCTAGCCTCTTAATTTTGCTCTCAAAGTGCACCAGATTAAAGCATTTTACTTTAAAATGGACAAAATTTTCTAACCGGGGGGGCAGAGCTCCCCCTGGACCCCCCACGCCATGCTAAAATGACCTCGGTATTTCTCAAACCCTGGCTACGGGCCTGACCGAGTGGGTGGTGTCATCACAGCAACCAATAAAGGCATTTTAACCACATCCTTGACTTGGTGCGAGTGTGCCCTGAAGTAAGCCCAGAGGCTTCCCTTTGTTTTAAAACTCTCTGCTATTTGAATAGCTGTAGGTCATTGATCTGTGTCTCACTTACCTTTAGATTGACAGGGCGTCATAATATCTCTGGCTTAATCGGTGCAGAATGCCTTCTGCAGTGATGTAAAACAAACAAACCCCTACATGTGACAGAGAGCATTGTTGGAATGCTGCCTGACGGATAGCATGTGATCTGCACACCGTCCCTCTGTCACATGTCGAGGCACTCCCGCACTCCAGCGCTTTTCCTCGAGGGCTTTGCCCGTGTCATCTATGCACCCAAGATTTTGATCATTTTGATTTTGGTATTTGTACAGCACATATGTGTTTACTGGCTGATGTGCACGTGTGTGCATGCATGGTGTGTCTTACTCATAGTTGATAGAGAAGTTGAACTGCAACATGTGCCGGATTAACAATATGGCATCGGGCGAGTGCCCGGGCCACCAGAGCATTTAAACATTCTGAATGAGAGCAGAATTAGCTCAAGAGTTTGATGTATATGCATGTCGTGTTAAAGTTGCGTGAACTGTCGCAGTTTTTAAAATGTAAACAGGGTCAGCCGGCTAGAGTCAGACACTCAAGCTCATGTTCCATAGGGTCCCATTGCCGTTTCCACCAGCGGTTTGTTTACCAAAATGCTGCCCTGCCGATCCCTCGTCTTTTTCCCTCGTCCCTCGTGCCTTTTACAATTACATTATTCACTAGGCGAAAATGAAATTATTTTTTCCTTTATTGCATCTCCGTTTACGCAGTAGTTTGATAATAGATCAGATGCTGCTGCAACACGTTCTCACTGCCCAACTCATACAAGAGATCCTTGGCATTGTCAAATGCCTTTAGCGGTCTCCAATACTGCTTTGGGAAGCCTTTCTCATTTTATGGGACGTTTATGGAACGTGCTCCCAGCAGGAGCAGCATGGAGCAGCTCTTCACAAAGCGTGGCTCTAGGCTTATACGAGTGCATTCAAAGCCTGCACTGTAACAGCTGGATGCATATCCTATAGCTTCTTACCTATCAAAGGAGACCAGAATATACGCATAATATACGCCTGAGGGTAAAGGAGCTATATCCAGGCCCGTAGCTACCATTGAGGATTCATCTGTCATTGATGTTTTAAAGCCCTCATAAATGAACATGATATATGACAGTTGATCAGAAATGCAACAATTTGCTTCCTCTCTGTGTGCTATAGAAGGAAGAGACATAACTCACCACAACGTTCAAATTTTGCATTGGGGCTAGACTTTGGGGACAGTTCTATTGAAGTGAATGGGTAAGTAACTCCCCTGTAAGTGATGTTTGTGTAGATGGGCCATTGTATTTAATTGAGCAGTATTCTGCCATGTGACCTGTATGTAGAATATAAATTATATTATATGAGGAGACATATTTTTTGTATCATTTTAAAGCAACAGCACAGTAAAGAGGATATTCATCTAACATGATGTCTGTAGTTCTTTATAGATCTAGCCTCTTAATTTTGCTCCCAAAGTGCACCAGATTGAAGCATTTTACTTTAAAATGGACAACATTTTCTAACCGGGTAGGCACAGCCCCCCCTGGGCCCCCCACGCCGCGCTAAAATGACCTCGGTATTTCTCAAACCCTGGCTACGGGCCTGGCTATATCCCGATTTATTTTGGGTCTGTCTGGCTAGCTGAGAAACACCCACAGCAGCCTAGGCAAGAACAGGTTGGTCCTGCTGTTTGGCAGTCATGTGCTCGTCCAAAGCTGTCAGATAAGAAAGACACGTGGCTTTGTACAGTAGGTGCTGCAGGGCTAATGAAGATACTTTGGGCTAATGGGATGCCTGTTATTGTAATGAGGGAAGCAATGGAACTTCAAAGAAACTAAAAGCCCATGTGACTCTGCAATTGATGGAGGCTCGGCATTCTATTGCCTCCAGATTTATGAGCATTCAGCATGAAAAGACTATCTAGATTCAGATTTCTATGTTTAGTGTTAGGCTATAATATTTTTCGAATCA
This sequence comes from Poromitra crassiceps, assembly GCF_964638095.1. Classification (NCBI taxonomy): domain Eukaryota; kingdom Metazoa; phylum Chordata; class Actinopteri; order Beryciformes; family Melamphaidae; genus Poromitra; species Poromitra crassiceps. Next base: position 21,763,708 of record NC_139633.1, read on the forward strand.
TCCACACACATAGTGTACACCAACCAACATTTCAGATGTACGTTGTTTTGTATTTTGCATTCGTTTTTATTTTTTATTTTTTTTTAATATAATTTTAATAGTTTTGATTTCAACTTGGTTTCAGTTAGATTTCAGTGCACGTGTCCTGTAGTTTTTGTTTCGTCCTTTTCTTTCATTTTTCTTTCATTTCAGTTCTACTTTTAGTAAGCTATTTTTGGTAGGAATGTATTTTTTTTTATATGTATATATAATTTCAACAAAATACATACATTATACTAAGTGTGTGTGTGTGTGTGTGTGTGTGCGTGCGTGCGCGGCGACTGCGCATGCGTGCAGTGTAAACCGTCTAAAATTCGAAATGTTATCCTTTTCCTTTGTTATTGTCATCTATAGTGATTATTTATATAAAAACACAATTTGATTAGGAAATGATTGTATCTTTATTTAAATATGTGCTTTGATTGAATGTTTTTCACATTTGTAACTTGTGTTACTTGACAAAGTAACTGGTATAATATTACTGAAATCCCATTGGTAATAAGTTATATTACTGAGTTACTGCTAAAAGTAATATATTACATGTAATATGTTACTTTTGTAATGAGTTACCCCCAACACTGGTTATAAGACGTGTTGAACGTCTCTAATATTTGAATCTTACGGAATAACTTAATTTAGTGGATTAAAATTAATTTCAAATGTGTCTGTGCTTTTTCGTCTGTAAAGGTGCTTGTGGATCTGGCAGAAACTCATGACAAATGCCACACAGACCTCACAAGATGATCAATGCGGGCCTTCAGGTTGTGTAGAAAGTTATGTAGCCTAATGTCTGAACTTCGCAGCAAACCTGATAACATCTGGAATGTTCTTTGTCATCATGAGATACTCTACACATATGATACAGTAAATGCCAAAACAGGATTCTCTTCCATTTGATAGAAATGTAGATTGGAGGCCAGAACACAAAGCACATGTTTTGTGGGAGGACACAAGTAGCAGAAAACGTGTGCCAGTGGGTAGACATTGTTTCCGACATCGCTCAGTGAATAGTCTTGAAGTAAATATCAAGCTTACTTTAATGTAAATAAACCAGACAAGATGTATTTTTATTGATTGAATTGGGAGAGTGCATATTAATCAAAAATATTAGCATTACACATTACAATAATCAATATAAATGTGCCGGAATTAGCACAATTGCCAAATTGAATTCGTAGTCCCAACCAAGGCAGGCTACTCACAAAACACGAAACAGATCTCACAACATATCTGTTACAAAATTACAAAACAGTTCAAAGGACAAATAATAAAACAAGTCACAAACAGTAAGACAGTTGTTTGAAATGTTTTGAAATGTTAAATTGTCGCAATCCCTGATGTTTGACTTGTTCCAGCAATGTGTGCATATGTGATCAGATCCCAGCAAAGCAAATGTGGGACAAAGAGTATCTTTGTGTGGGACAATGTGGGACATGTTACCAAAATAGGGCAGCAACAAATTATTATTTTCATTATCGATTAATCTGTCTGTAATATTTTAGATTAATCGATTAATCGTTTGGTCTATAAAATGTCACCAAATGCTGAAAAATGGTGATCATTGTCCCCCCAAAGTCCAAGATGATGCATCCTCAAATGTCGTCTTTTGTCTGTTTGTTTGGGGGTGAGGTCCATTTAAAACTTTAAAAACAAGATGAACATCCGTTAAAAATATTAAACTTCTTCATGATATTGCAATAATGGAAATGAAGAGGTTTCCTATCCAAGATGTCTTCTTGAAGAGAGAATTGATGGCTCTTAATGTGCTTGCTGTTGTGTGCGACATGAAGCCAACTGAGCTGTCTTTTTATCCAGCTTCATACTGATATATATATATATATTTTTAAGAATAAAATGAATTAGCATAAAGTGGGCATGTCTGTAAAGGGCTTTGATACCTTCAAGTATCAAAAACAAACAAGAAACACAGAACGGAGCAGCTGTGCTGGCATTTTGTATACAATTATCATCTTTTCAAGCTGAAACCAGTCCGTGTTGTAGCAGGGCTTGGATAACACACACACACACACACACACATACACACACACACACACACACACACACACACACACACACACACACAAACACACAATTTGCTAGGAAATACTAGGCCTACACCTCAAAAATGGTGAACCTTAAAATAGCACAAAATAACTTCTGTTTATTGGATTTTTGTATTTTGCAAATCACAGAATCAACATATGAAATAATTCCAGTATACTCCCACATCCCTCCCCTGAACACATGTTCATTTTAGGCTCAAAAACCAACAGCATCAGCATCAACTCTGTACTGCTGCATGTGTGTCATACATACATTTAGAGAATGTGTTCCCTGCTTTACTACCGCACGTTTTAGGAAGAATGCAGCCACGGTACACTGCCTGGCTGCAATAGGTGTACAGTAAGGTGTGGCTCTCCATCGGGGGCACACCTCTCCAAAGGCCTATAAATATCTGCTCAGATGCTGCTTGAAGTCTCAGGAGCAAAGCCTGACTGAGAAGCCATCAGAGCATCGATCGTCCTCAGACAGTCAGCGCCATGGGGAACTGTGTTCAGGGTATTAAGGACTTTTTCTGCCGGTCAAAGAACACCAATGTGCGTGTTAGTCTGCCGGCAGTCTGCTTCGTCTGGCAGATTGCTATGATCATCCTGTTTGGAGTTTTCATCCGATACAATGAGGAGTCGGACGCACACTGGATAGAGTTCAGAAGAGCGAACAACATCACCAGTGATATCGAAAATGACTTCTACTTTAGATATCCAAGTAAGTAGAGCAACAAATTGCCCATTGCATCTTTTAGATGGATATATATGGCAACACACTGCTGGATGTACTGTACATTGCATTATATCTCATCGTGCAGAAGAATCTTCTCAACTATAAACTGATCTCATATGCCTTTTTGCCATCCACATTAAGAAATCCACCTTGCAACAGAATGTACATACTTTAGCCACTTTGTTATTATAGTGATTCCAGATTGTGTTGTAAAGCTATGGAGGACCAACATTACAATGTGTGCATTGCCTTAGTAAGACATTGTTTCTCTCAGCAACAAATGAGTGACTGACGTGGATTCTTAGTCCTTTTCTTTATTCTTCTTTTTTGTAACCCTTTTATATACAAATGAACCATGTTGCAACAGTTTTGAACCAGATGTGTCCATTTTACCACGTGTGTTCTGTGACATTTACAGAAAGGTCAGAGGTCATTAACATGAATTGTGATATATGCTGGATTGTTCTAGCTGAACCATGAATGACAAAAGGCAGACATTAAAACATGGGGATTCAACAACTGCTAATATGAATGATTAATTTAAATTATTAATTGAAAATTTAAATTACACAAATTTAACTGACAGGGTACAGATACAAATGTATTTGGCAAACAAAATGTCAATATCTACAATGAGATGCATAATTTATTTAATTCTAGCAGAACTTTGACATCACGTCTAACTGTTGGTGTTCATGAGACTCATTACACTTTAACGTTCCATAACAGTGTATTGTTTATTTTCCTCTCTCCAGGCTTCCAGGATGTCCATGTCATGATCTTTGTGGGATTTGGCTTTCTCATGACTTTCCTGAAACGCTACAGCTTCGGCGCCGTGGGCTTCAACTTCCTGATCGCATCGTTTGGTCTGCAGTGGGCTCTTCTCATGCAAGGCTGGTTCCACCACCTGGACCCTACCACTGGAAAGATCACTATCGGTGTTGAGAGGTAATAATAATAATAATAATACATTTATCTTATATAGCGCTTTTCTAGATACTCAAAGTCGCTTTACAGAATCACACGAAATGAAATACTTTAATTAGATACATCCATGTGAAAAAGGTGGGGACAGTAGGTAGGGTGGAGTGAGGTTAGGAGGAGACGGCGAGGTTGAAGAGGTGGGTCTTGAGGGCCTGTTTGAAGGATGTTATGGAGTTTGATTGACGAATGTGGATGGGGAGAGTGGTAAGGCACGGTCTTCTGTATAGGTGCCTATGGCAATGTTACATAATGTCATGTAGACCTAACTGTATACTGTACATAGCCCTAACCTAATCCTAACACTAACATTATTGACATACATCAACTTGGTTATGTAACAACAGGTTCATTCGTCACTCCTGCCACACAATGATAACATCTTCTTTTGTCAGATTCTGTCTTGCCCTGTGCTCAGGGGTGGAAAGGCATTCTTCATCTCATAGCAAAGTGAGAGGGCGGCTTATCAATTTGACCTTAAAGACATTAAAGTTTGCATACTGAAGGCATCGGTGACTTTTACAGTAGCCTACCTCTCGCAGCCAGTTCAAAAGTTCATATCTGTTTTTGTCCTCCTTGTCTTTGCCCATCCCCCCCTCGTCTTCCTCCATCCAGCCTGATCAATGCAGACTTCTGTGTGGCAGGCTGTCTCATAGCCTACGGCGCCCTGCTGGGAAAAGTCAGCCCGGTCCAGCTGATGGTTGTCACCTTGTTTGGAATCACACTGTTTGCTGTGGAGGAATACATTATCCTGAGCCTCCTTCACGTGAGTCTCACCGAGCACACAAATGTTGACCGAGGGAATGAACGTTTTCCTCCACATAGTGCCATTTAGTTTTCATGCCTGAGTCGGAACCTGCTTGACTGTCCCTTCCTTCATCCGTTGGTTGACACTCGTGCTGCGTATATCCCGCTGTGACGGTGAAATCCTAATGTTCCCACAGTGTCGAGATGCTGGCGGCTCCATGGTCATCCACGCCTTCGGAGGGTATTATGGTCTGACCATCTCCTGGGTCCTCTACCGGCCAAAATTACACCTAAGCAATCGCCTCAATGGATCTGTCTACCACTCTGATGTGTTCGCCATGATTGGTGAGTTATCTTATCTTTTATCTTCATAAAGTTCATTTTGACTTTCTTCAGCCGCGGTGTCTTTTTATTTGGCATATCTGTCAGTGTTCGACCTGTTTGCTTGATAAGAAAGTGGGAGTGTGTTGATCTATTATGTTTAGTGTGTTCTGAATTACTATATGGCTCACCTCTCACCCAACAGGTACACTGTTCCTGTGGATGTACTGGCCCAGTTTCAACTCGGCCATCACCGACCACGGCGACGGGCAGCACAGAGCAGCCATCAACACCTACCTCGCCCTGGCTGCCTCTGTCCTCACCACTATTGCCATCTCCAGCATGTCAGCCAAGGGAGGCAAACTGGACATGGTAGGTACTGCTCTATTAGTTGAAAAACAATCAGTTACAAACAGGGATAAAGTGTTCTCAGATGGGATAGGATGAGAGGTCAGTGTGTGTGTGTGTGTGTGTGTGTGTGTGTGTGTGTGTGTGTGTGTGTGTGTGTGTGTGAGAGAGAGTGAGTGAGTGAGTGAGTGAGTGAGTGTGCATGTGCGATATAGAAAGAAAGATTTGTCACCTTTCATCTGTGAACCTGTTTGTTTGGACTAATGCTCTCTGTTATGACAGGTGCATGTCCAGAATGCCACCCTGGCAGGTGGTGTCGCCATGGGAACAGCAGCTGAGTTTATGATCTCTCCTTACGGCTCACTGATCGTTGGCTTCTGCACTGGCATCATCTCCACCTTCGGCTACCTCTATGTCTCTGTGAGTGCAACTTTTCTAACCTGAAGAGAGAGAGAGAGAGTAGCCTACTTCTCATCTGACATGTGACACCATGACAGCACACAGATTAAATTAAAAGATTAGATTAGATTACTTTGAGAAAAGTACGGGTCATAATGTGACTCATGAAATGATTGGAACAAGGCAATAGGTGAGGTTGTTGGAACAATCCCAAAAAAGCTTAGACAAAATAAATACTATAAATAAATAAATAAATAAATACATACATACATACATACATACATACATACATACATACATACATACATACATACATACATACATACATACATACATACATACATACATACATAAACAAACAAACAAACAAACAAATAAATAAATAAATACTTGATAGACATGCACATCATTCTGTTTACGGAAAAGTGTGCAAAATAGATTTTTGTGTGTGTTTTAGTCTAGTTTTAGTCTGAGGGTTTGTGCTTATATTAGCATCCACAGGCCTTGCATCACAGGTGCTAGATCAGTAACAAACGTGTCTTGCTTTTCCCACCCAGCCCTTCATGGAGAAGTATCTGAAGATCCAGGATACGTGTGGAATCCACAACCTGCATGCTGTGCCCGGGATGCTGGGTGGCTTTATAGGAGCCATCACCGCTGCAGCTGCCACAGAGACTGTCTATGGGAAGGAGGGGTGAGTTTTTATTTCAGTTTCTAATTGATCAAAATGATGTGAATTGATCTCTGCTCCAGTACAATGTGCAACACTAAATATGCAACACTGGCCAAAATTAACAGAGATATAATTTTTTCTGCCTATAGGTTGGTCAACGTGTTTGACTTTAAAGGGGCATTTGCAAGCAGAGACGTAGGGACACAAGGCGGCTTCCAGGCTGCTGGCACATGTGTGGCTATTGCATTCGGCATTGGTGGAGGGGCTATTGTTGGTGAGTTTCTTCTTTGTGAAAAACAAGTTTTAACAGGCTTGTCCCTGACAAAGGGAACATTTGCGCATAGATGTTAATACCTTTCTTCTTTCTCCATTCTCAGGTACAATCCTGAGGTTCCCTTGCTGGGGCGACCCTGCTGATGACAACTGCTTTGAGGATGAGGTTTACTGGGAGGTGAGAGTGCTATTTGTTATTTTACCACTAGATGGTGGTATCACCCTGTTAGTTGAAAAGAATAGACATGTTTTTTTTTATCTAAAAATATGGGTTTTCTGGCTCACTCATCACATGTGACTGTTGCAGGTTCCTGAGGATGAGGATTCGATCCCTCCTGTGCTGGAATACAACAACCACATGATCCACAAGCACCAAGACATGTAAGCCCGCTCTCAGAAAACACATATTGTCAAAATTGTGATGAAAATAGATCCTGTTTTCTCATAATTTGTAAATTTCACCTTTCTCTCCTATAGAACGGAATCCAACTTCTCTGTGGAGCAAAGCTAGAGCTGCACAGAGGACAACATATTTACCTGAATTTAACACCGCCATGAAATAACCCTAATTTATGAAGGAGCTGCCCTCACAAAAAAGGCAATTTTGAAAAGAAAGAAACGTTTGTTTTGTAGTTCCTATGTCATTCTTGTCTTGCAGCATTTACACATCACACAGTTGTTCAGCACAATAGTGAATTACTGGAGGCAGTAAACAGTGACCAAATATCACAATAATGGCCAAGGGGGTTTGGGGGGGGGGGGGGGGGGGGGGGGGGGGGGATACTGAACCATGATGTTAGGAATAATATTGATTTCATTAAGTCAAGAATGGAGCCAAACTGGTATTACCCTTGTATATAATTGATCTTACATTTTTTTGTTCGATTTTGGTGATAATTTGTAGATGGTTATAATGACATGCAGAATGTCTCATTAGCAGGTGCATGGTGAACCATTACCAATATTAACACTTAATGCTGTGATTATGGCTATATTACACAGAAGGACAGAGAGGCAGCTGTATTAAATGTACCGTAAATGTAAATGAAATGCACGGCTGTCTTCGTCTTCTTAAAGGTCTGAATTCAGATGAGATTGGAATATTATTTTATGATGTGACTTTTGTCATTTGAATTGTTTATTGTTGTTGATGTTGATGTAGTTTTGTGATAATATTACCATTTTATAGTGAACATATCTATTGGTAGTAATAAGGTAGGCTATTTTGCTGTTTTGCTGACTTTTTGAGTTGTAAGGCTTTGCTCTTTTTTGAACATTATAAGTCTTTTGAGATGTATTCCAAGTAAATATTTCCTTACATGTTTGGGAGAAGTATTTGGGGGGAAAGGTCAGTGGCAAATATACAGTAACTTTTTAGTAATGACTTTCAAATTATGTGTAGACCTTTGCAAGCTGCTTGTACATATGCATCCACCTGTCATTGCACATTGTTTGTTTGATAGTTAACTTACTTTAATAATAACAACAGGAACAGGAATTTTCCAGTTGAATGATACATCCATTGCTCTATGATTTATGGTCTATGAAAATGTGTTTGTTTAGTTGGTTTATTGTAGTTTCAGATGTTCACATTTGCAATATGACGTGGAATGAAACAATAAACTTGTATATTTTCTGTATGTTCTAGTTGTTCATCATAGCATAGTAAAATATTGTGGTATATCAAATGCATGCATGTGCAATATAAATGCTAAGGACATTCCTAATTATTATCATTAAGAAGTAGACAGTGAGATAGAGCGAGACTAAGAGATTTCGGCCAAATTCCCGCTGCAAAAGGTTTGACCTGTCTGGTTTTTAAAATGTTACATTTCAGCTGTCAATCAACATAAAGCTGGTGTGTGTGTGTGTGTGTGGGGGGGGGGGGGGGGGGGGGGGTTTCCAGTAGACTATTGTGACACCTTGCCCTAAAGCCTAAATAGTGAATGTGGAGTGACACCAGAGTTTTAGCAGAGGTATAATTTATAAGCAACCACCACCACCACCCAAGCTGACCGTCCTGATTGTACCTGAAGGAAGCCTCACTTTCATGTGATCGAGAGACATAGAGAGACAATGAGAGAGAGCGAGACTAAGAGAGTTCGGCCAAATTCCCGCTGCAAAAAGTTTGACCTGTCTGGTTTTTAAAATGTTACATTTCAGCTGTCAATCAACATAAAGCTGGTGTGTGTGTGGGGGGGGGGGGGGGGGGGGGGGGATTTCCAGTAGACTATTGTGACACCTTGCCCTAAAGCCTAAAGAGTAAATGTGGAGTGACACCAGAGTTTTAGCACAGGTTTAAGCAAGCACCATCCAAGCTGACCGTCCTGATTGTACCTGAAGGAAGCCTCACTTTCATGTGATCGAGAGACATTTGAGAGACATTGAGAGAGCGAGACTAAGAGAGTTCGGCCAAATTCCCACTGCAAAAAGTTTGACCTGTCTGGTTTTTAAAATGTTACATTTCAGCTGTCAATCAACATAAAGCTGGTGGGGGGGGGGGGGGGGGATTTCCAGTAGACTATTGTGACACCTTGCCCTAAAGCCTAAAGAGTAAATGTGGAGTGACACCAGAGTTTTACCACAGGTTTAAGCAAGCACCATCCAAGCTGACCGTCCTGATTGTACCTGAAGGAAGCCTCACTTTCATGTGATCGAGAGACATTTGAGAGACATTGAGAGAGAGCGAGACTAGAAGAGTTCGGCCAAATTCCCGCTGCAAAAAGTTTGACCTGTCTGGTTTTTAAAATGTTACATTTCAGCTGTCAATCAACATAAAGCTGGTGTGTGTGTGTGTGTGTGGGGGGGGGGGGGGTTCCAGTAGACTATTGTGACACCTTGCCCTAAAGCCTAAAGAGTAAATGTGGAGTGACACCAGAGTTTTAGCACAGATTTTGTTGGTGTTGTTGTTTTGCGCAGAGGGCGGCTTTTTGCAAAACAGCTCTAGACTCAGTATATGACATGTCTGCTCTGGATCTCTTTGCAGTATGTCCACACTCCACAGTGTCCATTTCTGTGGATCCCCGTGTAGGAGGCGCTGTGTTGCTCTGTCTATCTGCCTGTAGGAGACACTATGCTGCTCTGTCAGCTGGTGATGTTAAAGACAGGGCAGTGCTGTAATATGTCTCCTCCATGGGGAATCGAACCAACAGTCTACCTGTCAGGTAGAGACAGTGACACAGCCCCTCATCCTGCTGAGCTATGAGCTGTTGCGGACTCACCTTCTGATTTCTACACTCTGTGTTCACACTGACAATAACACAGCATAGAGTGACAGGTGGGATTTTAACTAGTAAGCTGAGCTAGAGTCAGGGACTGACTAGCCTCCTTCATCAGCTTATTTTTCAGTGTTCAAACTACTGATGATGTTAAAGAAGGATCACTGGTGCAGCTAATAATGTGAACACTTCTTAAGCCATTGCCTTCGGCTGGGATTGAACAACCTCCACACATCACACAACAGCGACCTGTTTATCTGAGTGAGCTATAGCACTCGTCCTCTTGCTGATTTTTCATATTGTAGCTTTAAACCTTGATCTGTGACTGTTGAAGTAGGTCTGACATGAAGGAGGTAAGAGAGAAATATCAAATGCGCGTGTGATTTGAAAAAGAAAGTTGCGCTTCCCATTTAGGATTTTTGGACTTAAGAGCCTCAAAACCTTCAGGAAAGTATCCTGCAGCATTTGATATGTCAGCTGGTGATGTTAAAGTGGTAAACTTTGTGGTAAACTTACCTTTGTGGTAAACATTCTAGTTCAGCAATTCCAGAAGTTTCTTTTAGAGCAGCAGGCATTATAACTGTGATTGATAGTGGTTGAGACTGTTTCTTTGCAGTTGATGATTGTACTGGCAGAAGGCCTGCGGGTGCTTCCCAGCTCCAGGGCTAAATAAGCGTTACATCGTTGGACATACGGTAGGCTCCAGTAGGCTGTGAGTGGGTGTGGAGGGTGAAGGATGGTTAAAGGCTGCTCAGGTCCAGTGGGTGTCTGGGTCCAAGCAGTCATCACAGGCCTGTTGCCTCCAGGCTCCGGCCTCCTAAGTCCCTTCATTCTGATGGTAATGAGGCACGGACAGGCCAGCCAAAAGGGTCATTTCCTGACCAATCACTGTGACACTAATGAACTCTAAACACACTGGCCGGACAGTGGCTTTGTGCCGGTCATGACAGGTTGGCTGGTGGCAGCTGCTTTGTTGAGTGAAGAGGTCTGTAAAACGTCGTGATGGGGTTAAATGAGTTAACCAGGGGGTTATCTGTTAAACCACTGCTGGGGTCACAGAAGACCCTCATCATGTCAGGGGTGCAGTGAAATAAAAGCAGTTAGATGGTATTTGTACCCTGATTTTGTATTTTATTTTTATTTAATATTTATTTTCTACAGGTCTCTTTTATTATCACTATCATGAACAGCAGGCAGATCATGTATATGAGCCTCAATGCCTCACTGATGAAATGTAAATGAGACAATTAATTCAAACATTTAATTATAAGTCTAATGTAAAATGAAGATAAACATCATGAGGCTTTAGATACCCATTGTAAACACAATACAATGTATATGTTAATATATGGATTATTCTGGGATTCTATTCTTTTTGGACAGTTTGCACCACCAGAATGCTCTAACCTCGAGTTTTTGAATGTTTTGTATATTATATCATGTTCTGATTGTGATTACATTATACTCGCTTTTCCTATTGTGCAAAAAAGCATCACTTTTCCCCTACGGCACAAAAAATATGGTACAATTTTGACTGTGATATAGGTGTGTTTTGGGGATTTTTGCACACCAAGTTAGGGGGTGGCAAAATAACAACATTATTGACATTCTAACTGAGGAGGCTATAACATTTGAAAGATCAAAATTTCCGGCAAAACGTGAAGAGCAACAAAGGCAAACAGTTTCAAGGCAAGTCTCTTAGACAAAAAAGTTTAAAAGCCTTTAACATCTAATGCTTTACAGAGTAACACTGAAATAGATTAAACACCTTTCTGTAAATGAGGACCGAGGTTTAAGGGCCAGCATAAATCACCTGACCCTGCCAGATGGCTTTCTGATCGTGATCTCATGATCTCATGATCTCAAACGAATCCAGTTACCTCACAAGGTTATAAATAAGTGCCAACTGAAAAGAAGGAGGAAGGTGTGGCTGTGATTCCATGCGGCGCGATGGGGGCCTGAGTGACAGGAACGTCATTCGAGAAGAAGATACAGACAGGATGAAAGGAGTGAAGATGCTGAGAGAGAGAGAGACAGAAACGGAGAGAGAGAGAGAGAGAGAGAGAGAGAGAGAGAGAGAGAGAGAGAGAGAGAGAGAGAGAGAGAGAGAGGGAGTTGGGCTCAACCCCCCTCTTCCCAGAAACAACAAACAGTAAAAAGTGTGTGTGGAGTTATATGACCGTGCAGGCACGTGCACACATAGACATGAAAGGGGGCTTGAGCCCCTCCCTTTTTTTCAGTCTGTAAAAAGTGCCCCTTTTTTTATTTTTTATTTATTATAATACATTTTCCATTTTCATTCCAACAACACATGAACAAAACAAACAGCTCAGACACATGAAAAAATAAAATAAAAAGTGCCCTTTCCTGACCATGAATGCATTTCTAATGGTGCTTTGTATGGAAATTGCCCTTTCCATGCCATCACTGAAGGCAGCATTCAAAGAGAAATGCCTTTTCCGAGCTCTCTTGGCCTTGAATGCACCATTTGTAATAGGCCTCTGCATGGAGCAGTGTTTTTCTAAACCGCCCCTGAAGGCACCAACCCAAAAACACACGTGGCCCGTCCCCACCCACTCCAGCAGTGCGCACTCCACTCAGCCAGAGCAACCATGCAGACGGACAGCAGCAGCACAGGCGCACACAGTCTGACAGATATATCAGTCAGTCAACGTGAATCAGGTATGTATGTTTGTCAAAGTCTCATCCTAAAATATATTTTAGGATGATTTTATTATATTCCTCTAAAATCGGAATATTTAAAATGAGCTATACCCCTAAATTGGCCTTCAAATTGCCTCAAATTTTCCTGTAGTGCCCTTTTATGAATTTGAGCCCCTGCCCCTCTAATGTTCTCTGCACGTCCCTGTGACCGTGTGACTGTATATGAGATAAGTTTTTGTTCCCTCACCGTGTGGAGAGAGTGCAGTCGGACAGACAGGAGCCCTGTCGCCTCTCACCCAGAGGAGGTCTGATGCTGCAGGAGTGTAGATGCAGCCCTTCTCATGAATCATATGACCCCTGGGAGAGTGTTTGTGAAACCACTCGGCCTGCTATTGTCCTCCTGGGACCGGCCTCCTCTGAAAAGGCTGCAGAGAGCCTGTAATCAGATTAAAGGTTGCTGGGAAGGGGAGGAGGGCGTTTTAGGAATAGCGAAGAGGTCGTGGAAGTTCTGTAATCAGTACCCGCCATTGGAGTGCAGAAGAGGGGCTAAATAACGCAGCAGGGGGGAGGTGGGGACCAAGCTGGAGGGACAAATTGGCCGGTTGTTGGAGGGGGATAATAGGAGGGGGAGGGAGGGGAGGATCATCAGTGGGATAGAGTGCACTAGAAGAATAGGTGCAATGGAAAAGGACTGAAGAACTCCAAAGGTGGTGGCCTTCTCCCATCCTGCCCTGGCAATTATATCACCTTTGTGAGCTGATTGGAGCAGGCGGCAGCGTCCATCTGGGCTGATAGACGTGTGTAACAGCCTCCATTTTCTCACTGTCCTTCACCGGGCCACTGAGCGAGCTATCAGTGGTCTGAAATCAAACTCATCAACGTGCTCCTGAAAAGATTCCTAACTGCCACAATGATAATGACAGTCGATAGGTGCCTGCTTCTCTGGTAATGGAGAGGCCAATTCATGTCATCTCGTTTTATATATATATATATATATATATATATATATATATATATATATATATATATATATATATATATATATATATATATATATATATATATATATATATATATATATATATATATATATATATATATATATACATATATAAGCTTCACCCACCTTTGATTGAGAGCCACTAGAACCACTCTATGAGCAAGGGTGACCGTCAGGTAAGGTTAGGGTAATTAAGCTCTGTTTTAATAGGCTATGGTGATATTTTTTGTTGGTTTATGTGACAAAAATACAGAAACATTAATAGTCAGTAGACAATGGAGGCACAGCAACACACACACACACACACACACACACACACACACACACACACACACACACACACACACACACACACACACACACACACACACACACACACACACACACACACACAGACACACACAGACACACCACACCACACCCCACACACACACACACACACACACACACACACACACACACACACACACACACCACACAATTCATGTATTGTAATGTATTATGTTTGTTTGTGTTAATATTACTATTATTTTGTTTAATTAATTATTGATGCTTTGGCAATATTGTTCATGAGACATAAAAGCGAATTAAAGTGAATTTGAGAGATATAGTTTTTAATATAACCAGTTAACCTCCCCACCAGAGCTTGTAGTGCTGAATCCACATCACCAGCCGTCCCACGACTCCCCCAATCACTCTCTGAGATCTGTCTTTCATTGTGATGATTAGCTGCTCATCAAATGTCCATTGCCTGAGGCTGAACACCAGGCATTATCAAAGGCAAACCACCACGTTTTATCCACTTGACAAGAGTCCATTTGTTGGGGTCAAAGGGGAAAGTCTCAGGGGGGATGACCCCTGTGCTAGCATTGGTGAAGAGGACTACCAGAAAAATCACTGTAGGTCGTAAGTGCTTTGATTCAAGCACAAAGGCCACTGCTTCCCTGCTAGTGAGAAAGAGGTGAAAATCAGAGCCTGCCTTAAAACATGTGTGAGGGATCCAAACTGAATGTTTTGGTTAATTGTGTGCTCCACCTGCCTCTGGTCCCTACAGTAATTAGTGCATAACTAGTGTGTAATAACCCAATTATCAAAACTTTATTTCTGTCCATTGCAATCATTTACTCTGTACTAACATGCCCCCCCCCCCCCCCCACACACACACACACACACACACACACACACACACACACAATTAAATATTTAAACGTGACTTTGCAATCGGTTCAGTTTAGTTTGTTGAATGTTTCACACACAGAAGAGCAGGCACACACACACACCTGTTTGTTTTTACACGTGCAGCAGCAGAGAACTGAATCATTCCCAACTTAAGTATCACATTCTGTCATTTGCATTGCTTAGATTTGATTTACTGTCCATACTGTCAGTGTTTTAATGATCCCCGCTGTGCGTGGGCAAGGCAGAGCAACGTAGACGCGTTATCTTCCAGGATCTCAATCATGTGAACTGACAAGGCAGCGGATCAACACTTCATTGGTTTACTTGTCTGCTTGGTTCCAGCTGCAGGTTAAGCAGGTTTCTTCTGCAGCGTGCAGTAGAGGCAAAACCGGTTGAAGAAAACAGCTAGAGGAAGCATGTGCTGTCTTTTGGGGTAATCTGTCTGGTATGTATTGGCTTGGTGTAGTGTGGTTAATAGCTACAGTATCAGATAAAGGAAATATGCAGTTTGGCAGCTCATCACCATTTCTGGCACAATCCCCATGACGTGTGGTCTCCAACTGCTGAATCCTGGAAATAATTTACATAATACTAAGAAAGGTATAGGACTCTTAACAGGCAGGGCTGCTATACCGCCCCCATCTGGCAGTGTCAGGTTAGGGCTGCTAAGCTCAGCCTCAGAAACTTTGCTTGCCAACAGGCAGGCATCATTCAATTATGGAAAGGTTACAGAATTTAGCACTAAAGGAAGAAATAGAAAGGAACTGATCATGTAGATAAGGAGTTAGTTATGTGAGCCTGTGTGATCTGATTGACCATAAAAACAAGTATTTTCATTTGTTGTACCTGCACACTAAACATTTGAACAAAATCTCAGAGGCCTATGAAAACATTTGTACTCTCACACTAGTTTTCTTTCCTTTTTCTTTTTTGTTCCACAGTTGGTGGTTTTTCCCAGTTAGCAAAGGAGGGCAATGAAAGTGTCTTATAGGAATAAGCGGATTGATTGTAGGAGGCTGTCAACCACTTTAATTTCAGATCCCTGCTCACTGAACTCACTCCCAACAAGCCATCATCAACATTCACCACCATGCAAGTGGAACCTTCAGATCTCCATGGCAAATAATGACTGGTTAGTCATGATCTTATCCTCCGAGCATCTGCACTTTTTGTTTCATCCCCTCCAAGTTCCTCTCTTTCTTTCCGGTAGATCAGGACGTGAGAGGGAGGATTGTCTTCTCAGAACCATCAGATGAATTGAACACATTAGCAGGGCTTTCCGGGCGGGCACAGGGAAGGCCCACACAGCCGCATGCATGCAGGGCTTTGCTGGGGTTCTTCTCATTGCTATGCTTGTGTCGGTGCCTCACTGAAGGCTGGTTGCTAGGCGAGGCACAGAGATGGAAAGTGCATGTGGCCGGTCTACCAGCATTGTTCTGCCTGGCGAGACGTCTCTGTCCATCGGGAGTGCTGATTGACAAGGTCTTGCCTGCCTCATGCCGGCCTGCCCACCACTGGGACCTAGAGACACACACACACACACACACACACACACACACACACACACACACACACACACACACACACACACACACACACACACACACACACACACACAGAGATGCAAGCACACACAGTATTTACACACAGTTGGATGAGTTACAGTGAGTTAAGTGAGCAACTCAACCAATCAAAAAGATCTAAAAGCATTTTTTTCAGCATGGATTGATCAAAGATCTGATTTTGTTTGACCTCTTTTTGGCCCCTATATGAACTTTTCATAGCTGTTTAACTCAAGAGACAACTATTGGATCTTGACCATGCAGGGGCTGAAAATCAGATGTTGTGTTCCCATGTAAAAGCAGCTTTGCACAGCTGTACGTTATGTTCGGCCAGACTGTCTGACAGCCGATGTAAAGAGAAAAGAAACAAAGACAATGTGGAAAGGAAAAGCCACTTGTCATTGTGTTCTGTGACTGGCAGTCAAGAGCTGGGCAAAAGAGGCCCTTTGACTAAACATCCATATTCATGGCCACATGCATGTTGATGTATGAGGGTGAGTGGGAGGGAGCGTAGGTGTGACTGACTCTGAAGTCACTTCACAGGGCCTCACACACAGTCCCTGTCTGGACCACCATGGGCCCTAGAGTCTCACATGGTCAGACCCAACGACTTACATCAGCACGCGTCCAGCGACGGAGGATCTGAATCAGAAGTCAGCATTTCCGGGTTTTGCCTGTGTGCATCGGTGCATTGTTCAAAATCATCGTTCAAAAATGACGAATTGCGTCACGCAAATAAGGAGGTCCATGGTTGGTCAATTCATATGCCTGTCAGGTATTGTGGTGGCTATCTTCAGACTTTGATTTCTTCTTTGCTTAGACTCATATTTCTATAACCACATAAAACGACGACGTGAGACTGTTTATACGCGTTGAGCCGGGTCGAAACAACACCAACCGGCAACGGTAAAATAACCGCGTCGTTGCTCCGCCGTCTCGTTTATTCACACAGTTCACCACAAAATCACTTCCTGTTCTAACTTGACAGATAATTACGGTGGCCGCAATGGGACAACTCCTCACAGCGGTCAAATATAAGTATAAATACAGAAATACTTAGCAATATTATCAAAATTAAACCGAAATATATTCCTTCAATGTAAACCAACAAGTTATACCATAAAACAAAAAATCTAAAATTATAACTTATAAATGGCGCTTACAGGTATGTTGTTTTGGTCTTAGGTGGTGCTCCTTAACCATTTTTCAAGAGTTGTGCACCAGACATATATATCTATCTACAGCTGGCTACTGCGAGACTACCAGGGGCCTCTTTGCGCGCAGCAGCCATACAGACAGACAGACAGGTGTGAAGCAGACAGCCCTACAGACAGGTGTGAAGCAGCAGCCCTACAGACAGACAGACAGGTGTGAAGCAGACAGAGGAGGACAGCCTGTGTCACCCCTCTCTCTTTCCCCTGGGGCCTGATCTTTGTAGCATGGTGGCCAACATTGCTGCTGAAATATCCTGACCACTGAGCGATAACTACTCCAGGGATGCTAGACAGGAAGGGGTAGGGTGGGGTTGGAGGTCCCATTACTGCCTGTATAAAATGGCCAATAAAGTGTAATTATGATCTCAGAGGGCTACTGAGGTCAGATGTGACTGCAGGTCAGAGTCACTGGCTGCACAACAGCATCTCTGCAGTCTGCACATTATACATGAAGAATTGTATATGCTGGATGTGTGAGCCGGCCGGTACGCATTGGAACACACACACTATAATGACTGTCTTTACAGGACACCATCAGGACTGAGATGATGCTGATGAGATGGCACTGACAGAGAGGGGGCAGTAATCTCACACTGCACAATAAGACGAATGCAAACGAAGGAGGGAAAGTCAGTGGGAAAAAAAGGAGGGAATAGGGGACAGGGAAGGAGGGGACAGGGAAGGAGGGGACAGGGAAGGAGGGGACAGCGCAGGAGGGGACAGGGAAGGAGGGGACAGGGAAGGAGGGGACAGCGCAGGAGGGGACAGGGAAGGAGGGGACAGGGAAGGAGGGGACAGGGAAGGAAAGGACAGGGAAGGAGGGGACAGGGAAGGAAGGGACAGGGAAGGAAAGGACAGGGAAGGAGGGGACAGGGAAGGAAGGGACAGGGAAGGAAAGGACAGGGAAGGAAAGGACAGGGAAGGAGGGGACAGGGAAGGAGGGGACAGGGAAGGAGGGGACATGGAAGGGGAAGGGTGGGTGGCTGTTTGGGTGAAAAGCGACAGCATATTGTTGGAGGCCCTGACTCGCCACCCTGCAGAGCTCCCTGTTCCCACGGTTTGCTCAACAAACAAATGCATCCCCCCTCCGCTCCCCCCACTCCCCCCCTGCACCCGCACGCAGTGGTGATGTCATTAATTACCATCAAAATGAGCATGACAGCAAGCAAGTGTGCGTGCGTCTGCCAGCAAGTCTTTGTATGCGTGTGTGTGTGTGTGTGTGTGTGTGTGTGAGAGAGAGAGAGAGAGAGAGAGGGAGAGAGGAACGGAGGGAGGGAGGGACGGAGGGAGGGAGGGAGGGAGAGAGAAAGAGGGAGGGAGATGGAGGGAATGAGAAAGAAAGAGAGCATTGTCTGTTCTGAAATAAAGAAATCTCCACTGAAGCATTGTAAATGAGGAAGGCAGAAAAATGGACCAAATACGGGGCTCTGTGAGTGAGAGCTGGGCTGTCACATCTTGTCAGAGCCTCACAAAACGTGACGTGCACACACTGCCCCGCCTGGCCACAGAGAGACACTGTGCCTCTGTGACTGTGTGCTCTCCTCATGTAATTCAGCCTTTCCCTCCCTGTGTGTGTGTGTGTGTGTGTGTGTGTGTGTGTGTGTGTGTGTGTGTGTGTGTGTGTGTGTGTGTGTGTACTATGTAGGCTATGTTATCACATGCAAGCAAGTAACTTGCAAAGATGCAAATATCACCTAAACATCAGCTGCCCTTAATTGTGAGAAGAACCCTTGCAAAGAATAATAATAAAATAATAATAAAAGGGCCTCATACAGTAGAAGACCTTTTCAGGGTTAGGGGTATAGTGTTAGCCTTAATGCTATTAGCATGTAAGGCTGCATTCACAGCAGATTGGATTTACTGTAAATATGACCTGCCGACTATAAAACCACGTCATGTCAGCCTGCTAGTGGTAATTGCAAGCAGGACACATCCGATTTTTTTACAGGCTCCAATATCTCCCATTTGGTACCTTGATTTGCGGAAGTGTGTCAACATAAGTGGTGTTGCACATAATTAAATAATTTATGTGAACATGACTTTGCAATCTTTCAATTTGCTTGAACGGTTCACATATATACAGTCGGTATGTGTGGGAACGCCCACAAAATGTCATATGGCTGGGGTAAAAAACCCATATATCTCAATGGGCTGACTCACCAAAGGACGGTTCTGCGGCTCTACACTACAGGATTGGGGATTCTAGAGCAGGTACATAGACTTCTGTTCAGATGTGCATTTACCTTGGTGGTTGAATCACCGATCCTGTCTGATCTGGGCTGGGCTAGCAGCTAAATGCTAACTATGCTGAATGGGGAGAACGGAAGGATTTACCCCACCCTGACCACGCCCCCAGCCAGCACTTTTTGCCCAAGAAAAAATGTCCCTTATGGGACAATAAAGTTTATCTCATCTCATCATCAGCTACTCCAGCGTCCATGAGGCGACATCGACACAACAACCTATAGGAGCAGATGCACGCA
The DNA here is from genome assembly GCF_964638095.1 of Poromitra crassiceps. NCBI lineage: Eukaryota > Metazoa > Chordata > Actinopteri > Beryciformes > Melamphaidae > Poromitra > Poromitra crassiceps. The sequence goes on from NC_139633.1 coordinate 21,783,590, forward strand.
CCTGTTCTTGCACCTGCATAGAGAACTGAAACGTCACTGTTGTCGCTGCCTTCAGATGTCATCCTGTTTTTGTGCATCTAACAAAATGATTTAAACGCAGCATAAAAGTGTGGCCTGTGTAAGACAGGAGAGGACAGAAGGCCTCTGCTCCACTCTCCCACCATCTCAGACTGTTATTATTAAACAGCCTAACCCACAAGAGAGGAAGTCCAGTTGTCAAGTATTCACCTTATGTTCAAACACAGGGGTCAGCCAGTTACTTCCTATTGTGTTGACACTTCCTGTGACAGTACAGTACTAGTGACCAGCTAAAACAGACGGTGTTTTGAACAGGAAGTCATAACACAACTGGGTCAAGTGGGCGGGGCTACATAAGGTGAATTAGTAACAACACAAGGATGTGTGTGTGTGTGTGTGTGTGTGTGTGTGTGTGTGTGTATGTATGTGTAAGTGTGTGTGAGGCCTGTCTATTCATAGTAAGGTAATAAAGGTCATATAGAAATAATGATCTAAGGAATATAAAGTGTTGAAGGAGTGCTGTGTTCATGGCGTGACCCATTGTCTGGTCCTTCATTAGAGATCATTTGCGTTTTTGCAGAGTGGGCCTCACTGAGCCCTCACTCCGCCACGAACCAGGCCAGGGACTAAGATGATTGTCAGATGTGTAGCCATGAATGCATGATTCCACCTCATCAAAGTTCGCACCGATAATTGCTATTATTTGATCTCCAGAGTCTCTAAAGAAACTGTGTTCATTAGGGGCTTTGATTGGAGGGACATAAGGAGAGAAACAAACGTTTGCTTTGTTGTCCAGTACAAAACGCTACTCTCAGGGTTTATATGGCTCTGCAGAGTTGGAAAGTTCTCGTGTCCCAAAGGCTGACGGGCTCCTTGTTTCAGGACCAGGCCCATCTCTGTCTTTGGGAAAATATCCATCTGCGCCCCATCTCATCAGCCATCTCATCCTCCAATCTCATCAGCCATCTCATCCCAATGAGCTGAAACAAAGGCTGCATTGAAGGCATGAGTTGGACTGATGTAGGCCCATATCTGATTGGTAATGTTGGAGCTTTGGCAGGATCCTTTACAAACCCCTTCTGTTAAAGACGAGCTGGACCCAAAAATGACCTTTTTTATTTGAGTTCAAATACCTGGGTGTTCAGTGCACCTATTTAATATCTTCAGTTTCAAGGAGAATTTTCTCCTCGAAGTGAAGGACCAAATGGTAAAAAATGGCGATCATTTCCCCCCCAAAACCTATAGATGACATCCTCAAAATGTCTTCTTTTGTCCTGACCACCAGTCCAAAACGAAAAGATAGTCTGTTTTAGAAGACTAAAGACATCAGAAAGCCAGATTTTTTTCTCTCTGTCTCTGTCTCTGTCTCTGTCTCTGTCTCTGTCTCTGTCTCTGTCTCTGTCTCTGTCTCTGTCTCTGGCTCTGTCTCTGTCTCTCTCTCAGTAGATTGGCTTTTGAAAAGGAGAGCCAATCATAATGTGGGACATCATCTCAATATGTGGGACATGAAAAAGGCATGAAAATACTGTGCACTCCCACAAGTGGGACATCTGGTCACCCTATCTACAGCAGTGGTTCCCAAACTTTTTAAAGTCCTGCACCGCCTCAAACATTCAACCTCCTGCTGTGTACCCACCTCCTACCTCCAGAGCAAGGTTTTCAAAGTGGGAGGCAGGCCTCAGGGGGGCTCCAAGCCGTTTCAGGGGAGGCTCAATGAATGGAAGTTGAAAAAAATATTAGTTATTAAATTAGACAACTGACTGACTGAATACAACTCTCAATTTTTTTTATAGTAACAACTGACTGACTGAATACAACTCTCAATTTTTTATAGTAATAATCACTGCTAGACTCCAATGCTTTCCATGTATAAAAACATGCGCTCAAACATTCTAACCAAATTAGATCACACACTAACACAACACAACACAACTTTCAAAGCACTGTATGTAAACAGAGGGGATAAGACATCAAAAGATTAGAGATAAGACATCAAAGATGAGAGATAAGACATCAAAGACAATCTTATATTATAATACCTGATAATCATATTTACATGACCTTGACCTAGATCATTTTTCATGAATATTTTTAACGATTAAATTTATCGTGACATCATCAAATTTGGACAGAAACCGTATCCCATATTCTCTTGTGTGTGATTTGGTTAAGAGATATTTCAGAGATACTGTATAGGAATTTTACCGTTTTCAGAGTCAGAAACAAAGAAATGCCTTCAGACAGACCTTTTCATAGTCTGAAGTATCTCAAACAGCAGCAAGCACCTTGACTCAATTGTTGAGTGTCTATGGGATCAAATATCATATTGTGATCCCATAGACATCCACGAATTGATGGGGGGGGTGGGGGGGGGGGGGGGGGGGCAACCCTTCTTCAGTGATGGTGAGGTTTTTCTCTTTTTTTTTGCTGGCTCCTTCTCAAAAGATTGAATAATAGGGAAACTGTTCTAATATGGAAGCATGGCTTATTTACGTCATGAAAAGGAACGTGGAGTGTGCATTCCCTTGAATCAGGAGCGGCAATGATGTGAATGCCTAAAACAAACTGTAGAGGGGGCTCCACCAAGATAAATTGAATTACCATGATTGGGACTTAGGGCATGGTTAAAGCCTGTTTGAGAGGCTGAAAGTAGTAGCCTCAAAGTAGTGCTATTTATCTCTATGTAGCTGGGTCAATAGGTTGGGGAAGTTCACAGGACCTGAGTCTATTCTTATGCTAACACAGGCCCAAAAGCTCACTGGCTTGGAAGATATAAATGACTGAACAATATCTGCAGCCCTCCACAGCCACAAATCTGCTAATCTATGGCTAATTGCACTGTGCCTTCTATCCATTCATGACAGAGACAGTGATGCCTGAGAAAAGGTTTGCTCTGATCAATGCTCCTATAGCCTATACTGCAACACACTGCATGATTTTGATATCACTGCTCTGCAATGTTACTGAATGCATAAATTCAATTCAATTCCATTCAATTCAATTCAATTCAATTCAATTCAATTTAATGTGCTGCTGTATAAGGTGCTGGACTCTGTTTACAGCTGCAGCTGACAGCAGCAATTTCACCTCATAAATACATAAAACCGTGATTTTTTTTAATCCAACAGGGTTTGGAGTGCAGCAATGCAACTGATTAGCATGTCATGACAGGTATTTAATTTAATGGGACACATCAAATCTTGCTTTGTTCACTTGCAACGAGCCTGAAGATTAATTTCTCTGCAGTGGTAAGTATGAGGACCCTCAATGTCTCGCACAATAGAGCACATTTATCTCCTATTGACAAGCAGAACATCTGAGCAGAATAAATGAATGAATACAAATGATCATAAAGTGCATGTGAGAGAACACCTGCAGCCTCAGGAGCTCATGTGGTCCAGTGTCTCTGTCTGGCCTGCAGTGTCTGAGTCAGATTCACACGTCTCCTTCACACGTGGGATTTTGTGTGTTTAAAACCTTTCTTATAACATGACTCAAACCTTACAACTTTTGGTGGGGAGGAATGTTTACTGTTTTCGAAATAAAAGGTTTTATTTATTTAAAAAGAAAAATGTCAGGCCATCTTCATGCTCAAATGCAATAGAAAATTAGCACAAAACAGTTTTCATGCAGGTCAAAACACCTTAGTATATAGTTTTTCCACAATAGGATTTGTTAAATATCCGAATGTTACAATTAATTGAAAAAATGTTGCTGGTGTTACTTGTTTTGGCAAAAAATATTCTGTGATATGCCACCAATTATAGGCCCAAAATTAAATTCTAAATTGCCAATGTGTCTCTGCACTAATTTCACTGAGGGGAAACAATAACTAACTAATTAACTAACTAACTAACTAACTAACTAATTAAATACATACTAATAAATATAATAAATACATTGCCAAATAGTATTTGGCAATTAAAGGGATTCTGATTGTTTTTTCTTATCCACATTCAGTTTAGCCTACAACATTATGTAACCATGAATGACCTCACTGAACCAAACTGATAATCCGACTGAAATTACATTATTCAACGCTCATCTGTTATTGATGGATTCTTCCTGTTGGCCGTTGGGTGCAGACAGACTGAGACAAACTTAAACCTTGGTCCTGACCTCGACCTCCGCCTGCTCTAAAAGGCCCTAGGGACACACTAATATTACATCAAGAGGACTTGACCCTGACTGCTGGATAGTCTCACATCAAAAAGGTTGTGCAGGAATGACTTTTTCTTTTCTTTCTTTCTTTCTTTCTTTCTTTCTTTCTTTCTTTCTTTCTTTCTTTCTTTCTTTCTTTCTTTCTTTCAGCTATTTCTTCTTTGCCATATAATAGTAATAATAATAATAATAATAATAATAATAATAATAATAATAATAATAATACAAATCAAGATTTTATTTAAAAACTGTTAGGCAAAGGGCTATCTGAAATGCACCTAACATCATGAAGAGATTCCGCAAAATGCTATAGGGCTGCAGGTCTAGTTCTGGTCTATGTGTCTTTGTTAGTAGTCGGGTTGTAGGTTAAAAACACCTAATTACAGGTTATTTCATTGCACGCGAGAATAGCTGGCTAGTTTGTTCAAGTTTGTTCACTTGTTATAGACTGACAACACCAATGGTAAAATACGGATGTGCCATCATGAGACATGGAGAAACTTTTATAGTAAAGTAGATATTGTAGGCCATAAGGTTATTATTATTATTATTATTATTATTATTATTATTATTATTATTATTATTATTATTATTATTATTATTATTATTTTACTAAAACTGATATCTAAATCTAACTAATTGATAATGAAATCCAAACATACACAGCTTAGAAAAAGAAACAAACAAACAAACAAAAACTGAAAGAAAGAATATGGCCCATGAGCTCAAAACAGCATGTAAAATGCAACAATTTCAGGATGGACCTTGAAAGCAAAACATTCCCTTAAATGGTCAGAGAATTAAACATCTAAGGTAAACCATATTCATAACAATATATGATCAAAAGCCATTAACTCTGCCTCTAATACTGAGATCATGCGATGCATTGTATACAGACACAAATAATCAAAATGTTCGTCTGTTTGGCTCACATGAAACACGATTCAGTCCCGTGTGTGGCCAGCAATGTAACCCAATAGCCTATGGCCTATACACCGTGCAGGCCTACTGATGAGTTTCCAGTCCATTTCTTTTAAGCCGAGGCTTTCCCCGTCTCTCCTGTTTTATTTGCATCGACTATTGTACCGAGTTCTTTTCTTTTAGCCTATGTGGAAAAATAAATAAATAAATAACAAATAAAATGGTATCCAGATAAAAAGTTAAACCAGTCATTCTCATAAGTTGACAGCTGGCAGTTTGTTAAAGGAATATGGAGTTTTAACGCAGGTTCAGACAGGACGATCTTGATCCTCACCGGTTCCACAGTCACTGCACTTCTCCTGCTTGCTCACCTGTTAACTTGTCAGCTTCCTGGTGATAATTGAATAGTCAGTGGTTGCCTCCTAGTTTCCCATAAGCCAATAGCATAGCAACACATCACCTCATACACCTTTGCTCACCTGCACTTCTAGCCTATCACATTGTGGCACTCCCCTTAGGCAGCCTATCACATGGTTGCTGTGTGCATAAATATGCTTTTCTGTGTCTCATTCAGTCTCTCTAAATCCTGCTGGCTGGCGCACACCCACCACCTCCCCGTCTCCGCCAAGTTCCTTGATCCATCAACAGTCATCAAGAGGTTTCACCAGCACCAGTATCCTGACTCCACAGGCTGTGCGGTTCGAGCTGACCCAGCTCGATCTCGATATCTCCCTGTGGTGTCAAGCTCCAAAGACTAACTAACTTTCTCATCATAATATTCTGTAAAGATCATTCATCATCATTATAATAAAAGCATTGTTTATTCATCAAGTCTCCTGAAACATACCACTTCTAAATTAAAATCAAATGGTGATGTAAACACAATGAAACGAACATTAACACAGGCTTGCTCCAAATGACTCAAAAATACCAAGCCGCTGTCCATGGTCCTGACGAACACTGGAACTGTTAATAATAATAATAATAATAATAATAATAACAATAATAAAAAACCACTAACATTTCTTGAAAATATGCTTTATTGGGTAAATCACAAAATATTTTTGCTCAATTCACTTTGACAATCTCACAGAATAAAATCAATAGAAAAGTGTGTGGACCGTGGACATTTTGATGGATTAATATTTGGCTATACATTTCTACATTTCATTCACTGCGTTTGTTATTGTTACTAATTTAGTTTACTGGAGTCTTTAAAAGGCTATACATGACACATAATCACATGGTAGGCTACAAGGACATTTTTGTCAAAATCTCTCTTTGCTTAATTTTCACAAATAGTATTCATTTTTCTTTCTAACTATAGTTGACAAATAATAGCAAATCTGAAGAATATTAATTCAATATCAAACATTAATACATTCAGAATATATTTGTTCTCTGCAATGTAGCCTATAACTTTGAAAGAATATTTTTTAGCACTTTGATGAAGCTGGGAATCCATACAATTCTCCTATCAGTGCATAACTGCAACCTGTATCCCACATTGCATACAGTATAGGCATAATGCCTATTGTACGAGACAAAAAAAAACAGCATTAGTTGGGGATAGATGTGCTCTGATCCCGCGATGAGCGCTGACATTCATCCACAGCAGGTGGCATCAGCAGCAGCATGCCTTTTGCTAGAAAAAGACAAAAACAATACAAAACATGTAATTCATGACCATAAATACCAATTCTTCAGGCATCATCAGTCACCATACATCTTAGAACTGTGGCCTCATCAACTCCAGTATTGCCACCGTGCCACTACCAATTTCACCAAATTATATAAAAAGGTTTCTGGACAATTTAATCCCACTGGGAGACTCTGCTAATTTCCACCCTCTCTTTCAATCAGAACCCTTCTTTCTTTCTGCGCCTCCACAATGCAGCATCTTGCTTTCTTTTTTCATGTTCTCTCATATCTTTTCTCAATGTGGCAGCCACCCCCGAGCCCCTCAGACACCATGCAGCTTATGCAAATTGTCAGCCTTTTATGCTCAGTCCTCGTCCTCAAACTTGAATGAGACCTCAACAGAATCTCTGTCTCTGTCACTGTCACTGTCTCTGTCTCTGTCTCTGTCTCTGTCTCTGTCTCTGTCTCTGTCTCTGTCTCTGTCTCTCTCTCTCACACACACACACACACACACACACACACACACACACACACACACACACACACACACACACACACACACACACACACACACACACACACACACACACACACACACACACACACACACACACACATAGAGAAAGAGAGAGATAGAGATAGAGAGAGAGACACACACACACTCATTACGATAAAAAAACTGGGAGTATCCCAGTGTTTTCAGGCATCATCTTTCCTTTCCTTTCCTTTTTTTAAGCCTGAACCTGACTAAGCGAGCCACACATGTTGGCATGATGAACTGTCCCGAGCCGAAGAGGAAGAGCTGCAGCAGCTCGGCCTGGGAGGAGATATAGAGACAGACGGCGGGGGCAACTGATGCTCAGACAAGTTAGGAGTTGGATGGGGAGGAAAGAGAGGGAGGGAGGGAGGGAGTGTGTGTGTGTGTGTGTGTGTGTGTGTGTGTAGGGGGGGGGGGGGGGGGTAGGGTGGTGATGATGAATGTGAAATAGTTGGTGTTCCCAGGGTCTGGGCGGGCTCTGTGTGAAGGGCCTGAGGGGCGACTGCTGGGGGCGGGTGGGGTGCAGGGTGCCTGTGTGTGTGTGTGTGTGTGTGTGTGTGTGTGTGTGTTGGGGGGTGAGACTCCACTCACTCTCTCTGACAGGCTGTCCTTTTCACCAGCGCATAACTGGGCCCTCGAACCTGCTGCCATAACAACACCACAGCCCCTCTGTCATAGTAACGCCATGCAGACACCGCAGAGCGCGCGCAAGGGGGGGAGGGGGGGGGGGCTAGGAGCGACAGGAGTGAATGAAGAAGTTAGGAGTGTCAATTGGGAGAGTCTAGACGTTCTCGCCACTGTGAACTTGAACTTGACTGGCAGCCTGAGTCTTTGTGTGTGAAGGGCGGGTCGCAGGGACGAGCACGACAATGGGGATCCATGCTGACAGATTCACTCTGCTGTAGGTCCCCCCAAAACACATGAGACTCAAATGTTAGAGTCCTGAATGAATGATTATTTTATCATTATTTTATTTTGATTAGCAGCTTGTAAATGGTTTACAAGTACGATGCTTATTACATACAATGATATTATACATATCATTAAAATGTTATTAAAAATGAGACAATGAGTTAAATAAACTATTATTATTATTATTATTATTATATTGATAGACTATTATATAACATCTAGTCGTAATTGTTTATATACTGAACATGCAAAATAGGACAAGGGAGCGAAACTAAAAGTCAATCAATCCCTTATTGATTTCCGTTAAATCTATGGCGATTACAAAGTAGCAGCTGAGCAGGCGAGTTGGAGGATGATTCGTATAAAAGATTTGAGACAGGTGAAATGTGGACTGTGCAAAAGAGGCCAAAGCTCAATATCAGTAAGACATCCCTGAAGTTGTGCATGTTCAGTGTATAACCGTCTACCTGTGGTAGAGACTACAGACATGGTTGTTTGCTGCAGCCTAAAGCCTGTGAATGGTGGCTGGCCTTCAGACCCGCTCAACCATGGGAAAAGGGGAGCTGTGAATGGTCCCCTGTCGCTGTGACAAAGCCGAGAACAAGCCATAGCAGGATAATCGCGTTTATCCCCAGATTAAGACAGGATCGCAGCTGTGGTATCCTTGTGGGGGGAGAGAGAGGGTGGGGGAACGTAAAACATACAACATACAACTCAAAGTGACCCTACAGACAGGTTCTGGACAGAAGAACGACCCGGAGCTCAAAGTGACCCTATACAGACAGGTTCTGGACAGGGGAATGACTCGGAGCTCCTGAGTGTGTCATCTGAACCCAGCATGCCCGGATCCTCATGCCTCTTGTATTTTGAAATCTCGGCTTAGTTTGCCTTTTGCAGCTGAAGTTGAACAGCATTTATATAAGAAAGAAGCCATAAAGAAGGATGAGAGCTGGCGAGGAAAGCATGACTCCCATAGCTACCATGTATCTATCACATAGCTACCATGTATCTATCACTACTCCTCTCGTGCCAAGCTGACACTTTGAAAAGAAGGAACTAGAAACTAGTCTTTTGCCAGGTATTCAAAATGCTTTGATATAGGTATAAGTATTACTTTGATAGGCACGCACACACACACACACACACACACACACACACACACACACTCACACACACACACACACACACACACACACACACGCACGTCCCGAGTCACAGTGAGACATGCAGTAGACTGGTAGACGGCAGAAAGACACAGGGACAACTTTTCCAGGAGACATGTCTCTCATGGCTGGGCTGCTAATGCAAACATCTGCCGCTGTCTGGAGCTTCTTTCCCAGCTCATTACCCTGCAGAACCCACTCACATCATGTTGGGAAAGAGGGGTGGTGGTAGACCTCTGACAAGGGCTCCTTTCACAAAGCAGCCATTGTGGGGTGAAGGCAGGAGTGGAATGATAATGTGGACTGTGGCTATACTGTTGACCAACAGGTCTCCTGCATGGCAGCTGCAGAGCACATAGGCTCTGAGATGTTTGTGTAGCAGGTTGGGGGTCAGTTCTCCTCAGTAGCCTAATAGTGCAGGTGCATGACCACGAGTGACTCACTTTGTTTGCCCTGCTAACAAACATGCCAACACTCCCCAACACTAAATCTGATTCAAAGCAAATGCTGCTTGTCCTCAAAAATAATTTCCATGCATTTCCTCAATTATGTATCCTTAGACATAACTAGCAATGCACCCGGCGTTGCCCAGGTTAAATAGGCACAAAGCAATACAAGTGCACCTTTTATTAGCCAATCTTTTTAAAGGAGATATTCGCACATCCGATTCCCTCTGGTGCAGCAGGTGTGTTGGAAAGTATCAGTTGAGTCTTGAAGGAAGAAGTTCACACACGCACGCACGCACGCACACACACACACACACACACACACACACACACACACACACACACACACACACACACACACACACACACACACACACACACACACACACACACACACACACACACACACACACACACACAGCTCTTGCTCAGCATCACTTTAATATTAAACAGACACAACGTTTCGGTCCACGGGACCTTTGTCAAGTGTTTTACTGCCACAATGATCTTAAAAATACAATGCTCCACCCTTGACACCCCCTCCATCCATGTGCTCACAGGTGTAGGACAATCAGTCTCTTGTGGGAGTGTCTCTCAATAATTGACAGTAAGCATTTGTCACCTTGAAGGGAACCAAGACAAATTGAAATAAGTGCAACACCACAACAAATACACATAATTATGCCTGCAGTAATTCACATATACTATATTTACATTCATATTTACAGAATAAGCGCAACAGATGAATGAATCTTTCATAAATCATTCAAAGTTGTGCCCCATTTATCTTGAATGCTCCACCAAACAAGATGTTGTACACCCAAAAACTCCTTAGTATACCTTATAGAGCATGACATGGCATGGGATCTCATCATTCAATCCTTTGGGGGATAGCGTTTGCAAGTTATAAATCCAGAATAATTCTCTTCTGTTCAGAATGGCATCAATGTTACCACCTGCGCTTATTCTGTAAATATTAATGTAAATATAGTATTATGTGAATTACTGTCGGCATAATTATGTGTAGGGTGGAGCATTGTCTTTTTAAGTTCATTGTGGCAGAAATGCTGTCAAACACTTGACAAAGGTCCAGTGGACCGAAACGTTGTGTCTGTTTAATAAAAAAGTGATGCTGAGCAAGAGCAGTGTGGATCTTCTTCCTTCAGGACATAAAACATAAAAGATACCAACTGCCATAAAACACCACAGAAGAAGGATTTATTACATCACTGATGACATCACAATTGCTCAAGTGACATCCCTGATGACGTCACTTCTGTCACAAATCGTGACTGACACCACCACAGAAAGAGCCCAGATTCTGGAGAAACTACCCTTTCCCCTTAACTCACCCGTGTCCTCTTATCCCTACGTATCTCCCACCACTTGCTTCAGCCACCTTCAGGATTTGCCCCTGAGCTGAAAGAAACTTGAAAGAAGAAGGACCAGGTCTAGAAAGAGACCATCCAACTGTGAGAGCCAGCAAGGCAATCCAGTCTGCCGGAAAGCCATTAGAAGAAGAAGAACGGGATTTATTTACATCACTGATGACATCACAATTTCTCGAGTGACATCACTGATGACATCACAATTGCTCAAATGACATCACTGATGACATCACTGATGACAGCACTTCCATCACAGCTCGTGACTGACACCGCCCCCACAGACAGACAGAGCCCACTTAGCCAATTTTAACAAAAAAAAGAATAGGCCAAGGAGAAAAGAGGTAGCCTATTGCTCTTGAACATCTATAGAAAATAATCATTTTAAATGGTCAGTTTAATTCTCTGCCTTGCTGATTTTTGTTACTGACATACTGTACTGCATAGCATCATACTGTACTGCATAGCATCATACTGTACTGCATAGCATCATACTGTACTGCATGGCATCATACTGTACTGCATAGCATCATACTGTACTGCATAGCATCATACTGTACTGCATAGCATCATACTGTACTGCATAGCATCATACTGTACTGCATAGCATCAGAACAAATGGTCTCCACAGGGACAAGAATGAAAAATGTCACAGAAAAAAAGTAAAAAATCAAGCTAAGGCAGTTACATCAAAACATAGCTATATCAAAACACACACACACACACACGCACGCACACACACACACACACGCACGCACGCACGCGTGCATGCACACACACACACACACACACACAGTGTATGACAGTTATTTACACTTTGTACATGTGGTAGGCCTACTAGCAGCACATAATAGGCCCTTTTCACAGCAACCGTTTTGAGATGGTAAAGCAGGAAGTAAAGCAGGTAACATTAATGAGGGCCCTGGCACTGGAATAGATAGATGGAACTGAATGGAACCATCATTCATGCTATTGATTACACCTGCTTGCCTTCCTGCTTTACCACCGCAAAGCGGTTGCTGTGAAATGGGTCTACGTAAAAGCTCTTATCATGAACAGTGCAGCCTCCCTCTGCTTCACACGGGCCTTAAGATGCTGATGAGGCCCCTCCCCCAACAAAGAGGCTGCTGTTTTTTGTAAGGCACAGCTATCCTTTAATATAAACATATTAATAATATTGAAAAAGGGGGATGCGTAGTAACTGGCAAAAAGCAAAAGGCATGATGAGCCTTTTGCTTTTTCAAACTGTGGAAGAGCCAGAGACAAAGATCAGGTTGTCCTTGATTTTTGAATCAAACAAGACAATTTCCAGTTTCCAACATTAAAATGAAAAAGACAAATATGCGCACATCCAAAAATCTTACAGGTGCTGGACAAAAGGTAAAGTCGGCACACTGAGGCTCCATCAATGTTTTCTTTTTTTTTTGCAACGTTTCGATCTTCACAGGAGGATCTTTGTCAAGCAATGAGCGAGGCAGTGAAAGGCATGACTTACATACAGGCAGGCAGTAATCAGACTAGATCAATGGCACCTGCTACTCCCGACTCCAGGGAGGGGCCAGAGTGGCATTCACACATACATGTAGTATGGAAGTATGGGAACGAGAGAGAAAAAACCACAAGCAGAACCTGATAGAATATGGCCATTTGGTGAAAAGGAAAAAAGGGCGAGACTATATAAATGAGTAAATTGAAAAAACTTGTTTTAGAGCCTATTCAATCACAAAATTTGCCATATGTCAGTTGTCTGCATGACAAGAAGAATTCTATAAGAATATTTTGTCATTTATTTTTAAAGAAGAAAACATCTACATCTCAGTGAAAATCACAGGCAGATATCAGCAATTAATAGTTGCGTTGGAGGGAGAACACCTATGTCACACCACAAAAGAGTAATGTGACAGAAATGGATAGGTTTAAAACGCAGCAAAAATACACTGCAAAGAATCAGAAAATGCAGATATGGTAAATAACCATAGCAAAAAATATATCCACATACCATATACAATCAAAAAAGAAAAGATCACAGAAAGGGATTCAAATCAAAATACATATTAAGACCTTTTGGTGATAAGGTACCAAGTGTATGAATTTAGAAAGCCTCTCTCCTAAGGAGGATGTTAACAGTGTCACCCCCACATGTTCAATACCAATATATTTTAAAGTGGATAGGTTGTGTCTAAGTTCATTAAAATGAGCAGCTACAGGATTTTTTTGATCATTTAGTCTGATGTTACTTCTGTGTTCGGCTATGCGAGTTTTTAGACAATGCTGGGTTTTACCAATATACGCCAGACCACAAGGACAGTTGATCATATAAATAACATTTTTGGTATTGCATGTGATTGCACCTTTTATTTTAAGCTGTTCACCAGAGTGGGGGTGACTGTAGAAATGACATTTAGATGTAAAGTTACATTGTGCGCACTGAGCGCACCTATAATTGCCATCACGCACAGAGGAGAGGAAGTTTCCAACATTAGCCAATATTTGTTATCAAATATTCAAAGTTTATTGCTAATATTTATGAAATAGCACGACAGTGTGAAGTTTCATTTCTGTGAGGTTTCAAATGTGCAGGCCTGGCTGACTGTCTGACCACATCAGTTTGAGCATCACTGGGAGCGGCCGGGTCACTCCGGGTGTTTTGTGGTTGGATAGTGAAAGAGCAAAATCAAGGTTTGGAAATAAGGTAAAAATGGAGAGAGTATGGAGCTAGAAGTTAGATGTAGTTTGTGTAGCACCCCCCCCCCCCCCCCCCCAAAAAAAATACATACAAAATAATCTAAATCTCATCTTTCCTCTTGTCAAGTGCAAAGCTGAAGCAACACCAGGAATTACCGGCTGAGGCTCATACATCTGGGTCACACTGTCAGGAGCAGAAATCATAAAACTGATCTTATTTTCTACAGCGTCAATCTGGCAAGAGAAACAGAAATATGTCTCCTCGACCAAATGTATTTGCTTTTTAATCATTTTAATCGTCGTCTCTTATCAACTTAAGTGACAAGGACACATATGACAATAAAAAAATATTTCAAAACAGGAGGATGAAGGAATTTTGTAAATGAAAAGCATAATCCATATTCACGTCTATGCTGTCTAAAGCTTTGGATGTTAATTAAACCTGGAATGGGGTTTATTTGATGGGTGTGGTTGATTTTGGTGAATGAACTTAATTCTTTTAGGTTTGGTCTGCAGTGTGAATTGAAAAGGACAGGCTAAAGGACGGAGGTGCACAAAGGCTTTAGAAGAGAAACGACATGCTGTTATGTGACATATGTGATGTAAACTGAGTAAAGGTTAAACATAAGAGATGTGAGAAACTATCATTCCTTTCTGGTTTATAAGAGAGGCAATAGAGACGAGTGAGATTTGAGTGATAATTATTAGCTACTATAGTGAAGGGCTGAGCAAAAGACACAAACAATTGGCATGTATACTGATTAGGAAATGCAAACTCGCGACCCCAAGGTTGGGAACCACTGGCACACAGGTTTGATTTAATATGACATCCTTTCACTCTATTAAGGAGAGAGCCTCTAATAATGATTTACTTGCTTTGCTTTGCTCAATTATCGCACCAAACTGTAGTTGTGTGCTGAGGTTTTCTATCTCTGTCTGCTTCCTTTCCTCTTCTACTTTTTCGCTGTTTTTATTTGTTTTTATTTGTTTTGATGTTAGTCTATGTGGGTTGTGTTCATATAAAGCATGCTAATATGTGGGTTATGTGCATGTAAGGCATGCTAATATGTGGGTTATATTATGTGCATAAAGCGTGCTAAATGAATTAGGGTTTGTATGTCTGTTGTTATGGCTCAACATACTTACTGGATTATTCTACCTGAGACAGTGTATATTCACGTGTGTGTGCGTGTGCGTGTGCGTGTGTGTGTGTGCCTGCGTGTGTGCGTGTGTGTATGAATGAATGGTATTAATGTTTTATCTCTGTTTTTTTAACTCTAGCTTAGGTTTTGACCCGTTATTTCTATATTTCTCTTACTCATTGTAATATCATGTCTCTTCTTGCAAAAAGGGTACATCTATTTTTATATGCATTTTGACATATCTCAAGTGGCTTAATAAATGATCTTGTAAAAAAAGGTGAGTATGCAAGATAAAAGTCTGTATACAAGTCTGTCCTATAAAACCACCATCACTTTTGATTTACAAAAACAATAAATCTCATTTATGTGCAGCAAACTGTTCAATTTGAAAGGAGATTACAAGTTAGACCTACCTGGAAAGATATCAGGTCCTCGCAGATGTCTATTTTCATCGCCAATGTATATCTTTTTCTTTTGTTTCAGTAATGTAGCAAGCTGTGCATTTGGAGGCCATTCCTATGTTCGGTTATCTAGCTTTATGATGGTTGATTAACACTCATACAGCTAGATAACCAAAGACAGGAACAGGCGCCATCTCAGGCTATCGCATGGTAAGTCTGAGGCCTCCTGGAAACAAAGAACATTATTATGAAGTTGCAATACAGGCCTAATTACAATCCTGATTTAACACTTTAAGACAAGGGCCATTAATTGACGGCACTGCATTGTTGAATTTTAGAATTGAAATATCTCAGCTTTCAAAATGTTCCTCCATGACTTTTACAAAACCTACAGTCTGCACAAACCAGCATTGTTTAGATTTTCAAAATAGAAATAGTTCTACATCTTCTCCTTTCTGTTGTTGGCCTTCTCTTGGAGCCACAAAACCCATAGATGGATCCAGTAATAATATAGTAGCTATTCATGCAGAGGTTACCCACCTCCGCTACTGGAACAGGTACATTATGTGAGGTGGAGTCACAGCATACCTTCTTGGCAGTTTACATGTCCTCAACTATTATTGCAGCAGGTGTAGCAAAATATGCCAAATGGGATCATAATGCCCCATTAAAATGTAACTTAATTGTCAGAAACTTAATTGTCAGAAAGGTTGTTTAAATAGCCATTCAAACCAAGTAATTCCCCTTTGCTCAGAAAGTCAACAGAATTTCAATCTTGCCCTTAGAATATTTTCCACCAATGTCCAACACCTGCTCATCATCACCATAAGAATACTGCATAGGCTAAGTATTATTAACGGTCTAAACTTCAAATCTTGGAGATATAGCCAATTAGCCAAATTGTCCTGAGGCCTGAATGCATCATTTGTGAAAATGATCATCCCTTGTTTCCCTTGCTCATAAGATGCTACTAATATTATATTTTCTGTATTCTTTCCTTTAAGTCACTGATTTAGTGAATAGCTGAACCCAAAGAATAGCTTTTCTCCAACCACCTTTCTTCCAAAATAAATTGGACCATACAAGCATAAAGAGCAGAACCGTCCATCGTTTATCCGAACTATCGGTAGGCTATAATGATGATAGGCTCCATCATTAACATCACCTTACGATGAACTCAAGGCTTCCCTTGTCAGTAGTAGCCTAGTATGTCTGACGCCAGGCATTTTTTACAGTAGCCTAATTGGGAAAGAGATTGCACTGACATGGCCTGCATTGGAGGAAACTCACAAATAGCCTATAAAGAAATAGCCTATTGTGAAAATAGACTATATAAAGGACAAAGGCTTATGCTATGGCTATAACTTATGTCTAGGGCCTATTAATTTGGGTTTTGGACCATGCAGCAGTCAAAATTAATAGCCTAAACCTCACACCATATGGCTAATGAAGATTTCTGATAGCCTGGGACTAGAGGCAAAACAGTGAGGAAGTTAGTCTGCAGGCCTACCGCAGCATCTCATGCCCTACGTTTACTTCCAATGGAGATTCATATAGTAGCATACCCTGTTTTATTCTATAGGCAATTTTAATTGGAGATTGACTCAGGAAATTGAGAATAGTCGTCAATAGTTCTTCGAGCAGACTTTATCCAGCTTTGGATATAATGAGATCAACCCTCCACACCTATTTGAAACAGCTGTAGCCTATAGGCTAGACTTGGTTAAATGAACACCTACGCTCTTAACACATTCCCCCGTAAGAAGTCTTTTAGTCCAATAAACAGGACAGGCTCATTAAAACGTGTTTGTAGAAGAGTCGTTAAAAATGATGCGAGGGCAAAAGGCAATTGAATCCAAAAAGAATCTTACTTTCCATTGTGAGAGATGCCTCCTGCATGGAGGCTAACACATCCACGTGCAATAAGGACGTCGGCGAGATCACACAAGGTGCCCGCTCACTGGGATAGTTTATTATCAGCGAGGTACAGGTGAGCGCCTGCATCAGATCGATAAATCCCATGCGATCTGCCATGAGGTGGTGCTGCCGGTTCACGGTGGCCGTATGGATCATGTCAGTGTCAGCTCGGAGTGATCCATGTTGGATTATTCTTGTATCCGCGGTTCACGAGGTTTCCAGGTCCCAGTGAGCAGGGCGCTGTGTCGCTCTGTCACACAAACGAGCTTTGTTACTCTCTCTTTTCTTTTATAATTGCCAATCCCCGGTCCCGAGCCGATCCTGTTATCTATCCGTGTCCCCTGGCCTGATCAGTCTCTCTCCTCTCCTCTCCTCTCCTCCT
>NC_139633.1:21801501-21866501 GCF_964638095.1 Poromitra crassiceps
GCGACGAAGAAAATTTGACGTTTTTTGGACTTTCATCCATGTTTAGAAGAATATTTAATTTTAAATTAACATTAGGATTATACTGTTGTTATGTCATTATTCAGTATCTTCTCCTTTTCTCACTCACTTTCATGTAAGCACCTGCTCTCCATTTAGTTGTTTTACACTACAACAGACAGCAACACAGGCATAAACACTGAACTTAGTATTATTATTATGGAAAACCAGATTATGATGAAAATCAAACACTTTTGAAGAGAGAGC
Source organism: Poromitra crassiceps (assembly GCF_964638095.1). NCBI lineage: Eukaryota > Metazoa > Chordata > Actinopteri > Beryciformes > Melamphaidae > Poromitra > Poromitra crassiceps. Next base: position 21,801,766 of record NC_139633.1, read on the forward strand.
GTATGAAATAAGATTAGAGCTGGGAAGCACAAATTGTTTTTTAATGCATTTTGTTGGTGGTATAAACACAAGACAGCCAAATCCAACAATTTCGAAAATCCCATTTCTTGCCACCAGGGGGTGCTGCAGCACCCTCAGCACCCACCTTCCAGCTCCCTTGCTAGCTATGTCCGTCTCTGTTCTTAAATCACGTGCATGAGCTTTTGAATTCATTGCCCAGCGAGCACAAAACGTTTTTTCAACGTTGATTTTTAGTTGAAATCTGGGTGATATTGGGTTTCAACGTCTAAGACCTAATTTCACCCTCTTTTCAACCGGCTAAAATGCGGTTACAACGTCAACGTGTCAAAAAACACAATTTGGTTAATCATATTGTTAAAACGTTTGTTGTAGCTTGAAATAGAGACAATATTGATAGTGTGTGAATTGGCATTTGTCCAATTTATTGTGTAACTGAGAGTTGAAATCTGGTCTACACGAAAACTACATTTCAACGCATTTTATGTCACATGAAATATCATAAATATGGGACTATATAGGCTATGTGGTGCCAGCAAAACGCTTCCAGGACACATATGGTTAATAGTTTAGCACAATACTATAAAATAATGAATTTAGTTCCTGCAGCAGTGCACATGCATGATGCACAAGTAGCCTACTTAGTCGCTAGCTAGCTGTGACTGACTAGATCAAAGCAAGTGTGCACTGGTCTGCAACATAATTTTAATCTGTTACATAATATTATAGTCTTGTACACATCACATAAAATAACCTGTCCTCCCGATCGTTGAGCCTACAATCGTGTAGTCTACAAGTTGTGTGCCAGATAGAGTATATATGTGCCCGGCCCCCCATGTAATAGGAGAAAAAGTATAGCTCATGCCGTAAAGAGCTCGGTTTGAACGTGGGAGAACGTAGTTCGAATCCCGTGAGAGGTGTTGAATTTTTAATTTAAGATCTTGGTGAAATATGGTCTAAACTTGAATGTTTAATCAACAAACGTTTTTTAAACGTCTTTTCAACCTAAAAATGCTCGCTGGGTGGTTTCCATAGTGTAGTGGTTAGCATGTTCGCCTAACATGCGAAAGGTCCCGCAGAAACAGCCTTATGCTGCTGGTGAGGGCCACATGGACACAGCGGTTTCGGATGGGCTGTGTGGACGTGAGTTTCCGTAGTGTAGTGGTTATCACGTTCGCCTAACACGCGAAAGGTCCCCGGTTCGAGACCGGGCGGAAACAACTTTATGCTGCTGGTGAGGGCCACATGGACACAGCTGTTTCTGATGGGATTTGTGGATGTGAGTTTCCATAGTGTAGTGGTTATCACGTTCGCCTAACACGCGAAAGGTCCCCGAGACCGGGCGGAAACAACTTTATACTGCTGGTGAGGGCCACATAAACACAGCTGTTTCTGATGGGATTTGTGGACGTGAGTGTCCGTAGTGTAGTGGTTATCACCTAACATGCGAAAGGTCCCGGGCGGAAACAACTTTATCCTGCTGGTGAGGGCCACATGGACACAGCTGTAGCTGATGGGCTTAGTGGACGTGAGTTTCCGTAGTGTAGTGGTTATCACGTTCGCCTAACACGCGAAAGGTCCCCGGTTCGAGACCGGGCGGAAACAACTTTATGCTGCTGGTGAGGGCCACAGCTGTTTCTTTTTTTTCAATATTTTATTTTTCAATTTTCATAACAAAAGTGAAACAAACTCACACAAAAAAAACAAAAACAAAAAACAAACAACACATACCGACATTAGAACACAGTGCTACCAGATGTGTAAGGTGCTTAGGTGCTTGTAAAATAATAATAATAATGAATTAAGGAGTCCATTAAAGTAGCTGGACAAGTCACTAATTTCTAACCTCGTCAAAGTAGGCCAGGAACGGGTCCCAAATAGTCGAAAACTTCCGAAGTGAGTTCACCCTCATGTAGGCTACCTGAGTCTCTCCATGCGCACAACCGAAACCATGTCCGTCAGCCACAACTGAAAAGATGGTGGAGAGTGGGACATGTTCCACTCCTTTAGAATGAGTTTCTTGGCGACAGTCATCCCCTGCGTCAGAGATTGCTGCACAGCCGTAGGGAGGAGTAGAGAAAATTCAGAACAGCCGAGGACACAACTGTTTCTGATGGGATTTGTGGACGTGAGTTTCCGTAGTGTAGTGGTTATCACGTTCGCCTCACACGCGAAAGGTCCCCGGTTCGAGACCGGGCGGAAACAATTTTATGCTGCTGGTGAGGGCCACATGGACACAGCTGTTTCTGATGGGATTTGTGGATGTGCTAGTGAGTTCACGTGACCGGCTGGTTTACCAGGCTATGGATGTGCTGCTGAGGGACATGCGAAGATAGCCACCTATATGGGAAATGACGTACAGTAGAGCGCCAACAGAACATGAACAGCAAAAAAAAAATGTTTAAAATGACGGGGGGAAAAATATGTTTCCGCCCGGTTTCGAACCGGGGACCTTTCGCGTGTGAGGCGAACGTGATAACCACTACACTACGGAAACACTGTGACCCTCTACAGAGTTTTAACAACTACTACAGTTAGGACTAGGAGTGGGCCTCACTCAGTCACTGCCCTTATTTTCCGCACGGTAGCCTACTATTATAGACAGATTATCTTTCTCTGTTTAAGAATTAAACCAGAGTTAAGAAATGTGAAAATGGATCAATAAATATGACTGACCTTGCACCAGTAAAGTAGAAACTAGGTTTGGAAGTTGAGAGAATAAATAACTCTTATTAATAGCCTACTAAAGGAAATATACAATTGGGCAAGCTAACTTATTGTATTGTGGTATCTTCAGGACAGTAAAAAGCAAGGGATATATATATGCCAGCACTCAAGGAATGTCCTTTCAAGGTTTTTAATCCGTCATCAAGACCTGCACAACGGACGTTTTTTCAGCCCACAGGCCTTTTTCAGCGTTGTGTGGGCTGAAACGTCCGTTGTGCAGGTCTTGATGACGGATTAAAAACCTTGAAAGGACATTCATGGAGTGCTGGCATCCCTTGCTTTTTATTGTTACTTTTGTTTGTGCCGTGCACCTGAATTTTTACTCTTATTTGGTGAGTGTGCTCACTACCTCTATCATTAGAGGACACAGACATGCAGAGTTCAGGCGACTAAAAAGATCATTTAGAGGTGTAATTGCATGTTATTCCCAGAGGAGGGCGCAATACACTTTCTGTGAATCTGAAGTGGGAGCGAGCGCTCCGTGCGGTCGGTCTTCACGGCGGCAGTGGTTCCCAAACTGTGGTCCGCGACCGACAGGACACCCCACTGGAGACAGTTGTTCACTCACTCATGCCATCACAAGACCACTACTTGTTTCTGTAAAGCACAGCTCTGATACTCAATTATCAAGAACAGAAGGCAGATGAAACACTTTTGATTTATTATATAACACAGTAGGTCAAAGGACTATACATGATTACAGAGGAAGCAAACATGTCTATTAAATGGAATGATAGGCTACAATTGGATCAAAAGTGAAACCTTGATGACTTAATACCTTTGTGAAAGTGCTTTGTATAAAAAAAAGAGTGGGTTTCATTGTTTATTTATAAAACTTTATATACAAGTACAAAAAAGCAAATACAAAAACTAAAAACGTATTATAAAACAAATGCACAATAATTCTGAAACCACAGAAAAACTATGTGAATGGTCCCAAGTAAGAAAATATATCTATTTATTTTTAGACAGGGTTTTTCCGCACATCAATTAACGTGTTGTTTGAAATGAGTGGTCCGATGTTGAGGCTGGATCTGCGGGAGTCCCGGCGAGATTTAACGGAGGGCAGGGATGGCGTCCCGCCCCAGGGCCCCGTTCCGGTTTGAATCACGCGGTTCACAGGACTCTCCCCGGCCGCACGGAGACACAGCTCCTCCATGACAGCGGGTTCTTCCATGGGGAGAGAGGACCGTCTCCATGTGGACGGCAGCGGGGCGTTCACCAGCTCCCGCATCTCCTCCCTGGACCTGGGGGGTTTCTCAGGCTGTCCTGCCCCTCTGCCTCCCTGGCCGTCCTCCGGGCAGCGGCTCAGCTTCTCCATGCTGCCGACGGCCGCTGGTTTGCCCTCAGATGCAAACACTGCAAGACAACGCGCATAATAAGCACAATGAGAACTGACAAACAACAACAGTACGCAAGAGAGGAGAATAGTAGCTTGTGATAAACAGCTCATATACAGGCAGGATGTCTCACTACGTAAGAATTTGAGAGAACAGAGTAATAGTTCAGTTTACAAAAATTAGAAAAGTGGATTTACATGAGGATATTTGCACTTTAGTCCTTTTACTAAATGTCAGGAAGCAGAGTAGGGCTAGATTACTTGATTATCAGAACCTATCTTACTGAAAGATGTGGGTACCATGATTATCACATCCATATCGTTTCCATATTTAATATGGAAAGGCAACGTAAGACCTTCTGATCAAATACTACACTGACCTTTGGCATGTTCCTTTGGCTGGCTGACAGAACCACACAGCTCCCTCAGCTTGCTGCTCAGCTCCAGGTTGGCTGCCTTGTAGTGGTTCAGCTCCTTGCTGAGGTTATGGATCCATCCCTCATACTGCCTCTGCCTTCCTGCCAGGCCCTCGTCCATTTGCTCTGTGGAGAAGGTACATGAGTTTGTATATTTGCTCTGTAGAGAAGGTACATGAGTTTGTATATTTGCTCTGTAGAGAAGGTACATGAGTTTGTATATTTGCTCTGTAGAGAAGGTACATGAGTTTGTATATTTGCTCTGTAGAGAAGGTACATGAGTTTGTATATTTGCTCTGTGGAGAAGGTACATGAGTTTGTATATTTGCTCTGTGGAGAAGGTACATGAGTTTGTATAGTTTCAATGGACGCGTGCGGAAAAATAAAAAAAGGGCAAAATCAAAAGATACAGAAGATTGGCGAGCAAATATATGATTGGATTGTATATGTATTACTTATTCCATGTGCATTACCATTCCCTAATCCATAACAACTAAATGCCTGTCGCATTTCCATACCTCATTTTCTTTATCTAACCTTGACCAGTAAACCTTGTGAGGACCGAGGAGCGGATCATTTATCATCTATAACTACTGCAATTGGAGGACACACGCCCACCCAAACACAATGACTCTTTTCTGTAGACAAATAGATCGTCCCGTTGTGCGACAGCTACCTCGACACTGCTGCAGTAAGAGCTGTACACTCCTCTCATGCTCCTTCTGCTGCTGTGTGAGCCGGCGATCTGTGTCCAGCTGCGTGCGATCCAGTGCGTTCTCCAGCCACTGCACCAGCCTCTCCTGCTCTTCTAGTCGCATTTCCAAGTCGGCCAGGGCCAGCTGCAGCTTACGCTCTTCCTCACGAAGAGTCACCACCTGCAAGAAACACCATTTAACAGTCTGGGTATACACTCGGCAAGGCAAGGCAAGGCAAAGTTCATTTGTATAGCACATTTAAAAACAACCGCAGTTGACCAAAGTGCTTCACGTGTGAGCACAAATATACAATATAAAATAGTACAATTTATAAAAGGTAAAACAATAAACACAGAGGTACACACAATACGATGGAGTCGAAATGACAACTCGGCTCGAGTTGAAAGCCAGAGAATAAAAATTAGTCTTTAGTAGCGACTTGAAAGACTCAGCAGTCCGTATGTGGACATGTAGGCTGTTCCACAAATTAGGGGCAGCTACCGCAAACGCTCGGTAGCCTCTATTCTTCCGCCTCGATCTTGGCCCATCTAAGAGCATGTGGTTTGTTGACCTCGGTGCCCTAGATGGAGTGTGGATGTGTACGAGATCAGCGAGTTAGGATGCCGCCAGCCCATTTTAAACCTTGAAGACAATTAACAAAATGTTAAAATTGATCCTAAAGCAGACCGGAAGCCAATGAAGGGCAGCCAACACAGGCGTAATATGGTCGCGCTTTCATTTCCCAGTTAGGAGCCGAGCAGCTGCATTTTGGACTAACTGCAGACACTGAAGTGCTGACTGGTCCAGACCTACATACAAACGTCTTTAGGAGAAAGATATGCCTTGACCTTGTCTTAGCCGTTAGCCACACTACACTGAGATCAATCAAGACTCAAGACAACACAGGTTGAAACATTGCTGCTGGAATTGAACACCAAGAGGGCATCATTTGACTGTCTTCTTTCTTCTGTTCATATATTTCGGTCTTGTTTATGGATTCATTGTTTAATACCAAACACCTGGCCTACGTTTTTGGATGTCTGTCTGCATTTACATTTAGCCACCCTCTCATCTAGGAAGTGATGATGTTTAAGAAAGGGACAAAAAAAGTTTGTGAACCTTTTCTGGGCATGTTATGATCATAAAGGTTGTGATTTTTGGGTATGATGATCACTAATCTCAAATTTGCAGTCGATTTCTCCAGATATAATTTAGTGGCAAAAAAAAGGATCATGAAATCAACTAAAAAACTATGCCTTAAAATCTGCACTGGAAGATGTGTCACTAATCCTTTCACAACCACTGTGAGGTATTGATTATTGAAAGCTGTCTGGTGTGAGCATGGTGTGAGTGAAGGCAAGCACTGATTGAAAACCGGCAAAACAACTTCTCTCAGAAATCTCAGTGGAAGGGGTGCACAGACCTTGTCGAAGTACTTGCACAGCAGGGCTCTAGTCTCAGAGCCAGACAAGTAACTGAGCTTATCCATGAGGTTCATCTCCCACTGGGAGAGCATGCTGGCAGACGCCCTCAGCTGTCTCTGCCTCTGAGTGATGGCCTCGTTCTTGTACTCGATAGCTGCATCTAGAGCCTCGATCGCCTCGTCCAGCTGGAACAGAGTTCGCTCCTCCTAGGGACAGCAGAGGGAACAGAAAGGGTTAGAGAGAGGGTTTCAACTGCGACAAGATTCACTGACACACAGACGACACGACAATAAGGACCCTCATTACTTGTTTTTTGGCTAACAACAGTAAATTCTCAGAGAATGCATTATGTCCTGGTACTCAAATCTGTTTTAATCAGAGCACTCTTAAGCTGAAATGTTTTTTCTTTCTGTGCCTGGTGCATTAAAAACATGTTCATCTGTTAGTGCTATTGAGAAGAGCATGTCCTGTTCAGTGTATAGGAGTAGAAGCAGGCGCTGTAAAGAAAGGTCCCTACAGGAGACAGACACAGTGTTAGATTTCTGCTGGGTCCTAAACAGTGTAGTGTCTGACCTCCGGGGAGAGCAGGCTGCCCTGCCGCAGCTTATCATCCAGCTCCACTCTTTGTTTGAGCAGCGTATCCTTCTCCTGACGCAGATTGGAGATCTCTTGGCGGATCTGTTGCGAGTCTTGGGCACTCCCGCTGCGAAGGAGGCCATTCCTCTCACTCAGCTCGTGCTCAAGAGACTCGATTCTCCCCGTCAGCGTCACCAGGTCTTTACTAATGGCCTGCAGGAGGAGTTCACAGCTTGTCAACTTTTGTCCATTTGGAAATGAGCTGAGGGTGTGTCTTGTTATGAAATGAGCTGAGGGTGTGTCTTATTATGAAATGAGCTGAGGGTGTGTCTTGTTATGAAATGAGCTGAGGGTGTGTCTTGTTATGAAATGAGCTGAGGGTGTGTCTTATTATGAAATGAGCTGAGGGTGTGTCTTATTACCTGACTGGAGCGGAGCCTCTTGGTCTCCAGTCCACTGCGTTCCTGTAGGAGGGCCTCTTTCTTGGCCAGGATCTCCTCTCGCTTGGTGAGCTCTCCTTCCAGATCTTCCAGTCCTCTCCTCTGCTCCAGTACTCGCTCCATTTCCTCATCTAGCCAGCGCTTCTGCTCCTCAATCTTCTGCTCATTGGGGGAATTCAGATACAACACACACACACACACACACACACACACACACACACACACACACACACACACACATAGGGCACACAGAACCAGAGACACACGTACAGCACAGAAGAGTCCAGTAGTCAGGATGGTATATTGTAGCTGTGAACTGAATACCAGCAGACAGAAGGTGGATGATATCAAGATACCCACCGTCACCGACAAAGTACCCTTGCACGAGGTATTAAAAAGTGAAAGGAATTGTCTCTTGCAGGGAAATGCCATTACATTTTTGTTGTTGTTAATTTCACTTACATTAAAGACTATTTACAGTCTTCACCATATATATATTTTAAATGGCAAAATAACAAATAGCGATTGACCCATGCCACATAACATGAAAATAGTGCATTGTCTATTGAACCATAGTGTGAACCATTTTCTCACAGCACTTGGAATTGTGTGTGTGTCTGTGTGTGTGTGTGTGTGTGTGGGCGTCTGTTTGTGTGTGTGTGCGCGTGCTAAGTGCTCCATAAAATGGCTGCCCCACCTGTTGCTCCTCCAAAGAGATGACGGAGCCGTTGCTCCCACTGCGTCTCTGTTTTTGGAAAGCAGCGATCTCCTCTGTCTTGATCCTCAGGATCTTCTGTTGCTGCTCGTTCTTGATCTCCAGTTCCTACAGAGGGCATGGAGGGAGGGGGAGAACAAGACAATTACAGGACTACTACACACTGTAAAAGCATGCATTTGGTCCTGATATAGTGATATGTTTTCCTTGAAACCATTGCCAGGCATTTGGATTTTTGATGGACAGGGGTAACATAACATAATGACCCCCCCCCCCCCCCCCCCCCAAATACATGTACTCAATGGCCACTTTATTGAAGACACCTATCTACTACTGGCTGGTCATCTGTATACCCCATTTATCACGAGGGCCAACAACTTGTGTTCTAATTCCCTTCTGCACACCAGGGTTATAAAGAGCTCTTAGTCTTATTTAAGCATGTGTGCCCTTTCTGTTAGCTTGAACAAGCCTGGCCATTCACCTCTAACCTCTCACATTAACAAGGTGTTTTCAGCCACAGAATGGCCAGGCCACTCACTGAATGTTTTTGTTTATGGCACCATTCTCTGTAAACTCTAGTCTAGATACTGTAGTTATGTACTACAAATCCCAGGAGGGCAGCTGTTTGTGAGTTAGTGAGATAGTGGAACTACGTCTGGCACCACCATTCAGACCACAGTCAAAGCGGTCATGACCTTATAGCACCATGCCACCACAAGTCTGATCATGTCTCCTAGCTGTACCTTGACTCTGTGTGTTCTCCGCTGCATCTCCGTCTCCAGCCGACGTTTCTGCTGGCTTTCCTGGCGCAGCCGTCGCTGCAGCTGCTCCTGCTGCTGCCTCATGCTCTGCACGCTGCGCTCCAACTCGGACACCCGGCGCTCGCTCAGTGCAGACAGGTTGGCCAGGCGAGCCGTGTCCCTCTGACGTTGGTTCAGAACCTGACACACGTACAGCACATGTTCCCTTTCAGCAGGTCCATAAACAAAACTATCCACTGTTGTCATGTGAAAACCGTTTAAACTTAAATTGAAGGAATACAAGCTGCCCTGGAGATTGGGAACATTCTCCAACATTTCGGGCTTGTAAGACCACTTCAAAAGCCAAAATGCATTGTAATCAAGCTAAAAACAAGCCGGTTTCTCTTATTTCCTGAAAAGCTGACATTTTGCAGGCCATTTTGTCTCCGCCCGACAGCAATGCTATGGAGAGATGGATCAGTATTCCGGTCTCTTCATGTATGGTGGGAATGTAACAATACGCCTGCTGTAGACATATTATTATTGTGCAACACATATCAGCAAAAGAGACAGCGAAGGGCTTTTCAAAAGCCTCTCAGCAGCACTAAAGTTCTCTCTGTTTTTGATGTTTTACAGACGGCACACGTTTCGATATCACTGACGTTTTGGTTTACACTGTGCATTTGCCCACTTGTCAAATGATGCATCTCTTGCCTGCGGGTACTTTGATGCATGAATGAAAATAGAGGCGTGGGCGTCAAACCTGGACTTTGCTCTGAGCGGCAGCTATCTTCCTGCGACACTCCTGCGCTCTGGTCCTGTCCGTGGCGCTGGTCTCCCTCTCTTGCTTCTCCAGATCCTGCAGCTGCTTCTGGGCCTCCTGCAGCTCCTGGCGTGCCTGCACTGCTTCAGCCTCCAGAGCAGAGATCTTATGGCTGTACTGCTTGTTGAGGGCCTGGGCATCCTTACCTATTCAAGGAAGTTCAAGTATATTTATTGTCATTGTTAAATTACTCCAACAACGAGATATAGACAAAGCATCTCCCTGAGACGTACGCTGAAACACCAAGGTAAAGTGCATCGACCCAAATAAATAAATACATCCAATAAATAAATACATCATTGTATAAGGCATCAGAGTTAGCGACTGTTCAGTGGGGGGGGGGGGGGGGGGGGGGGGGGTTGTGTTGTGTGTTGAGGGGTAGTGTTCAGCAGGCGGACAGCTTGTGGGAACAAATGTGATGATATGACCCATGATGATATGATATGACCCATCCTCCCACACAAATTCAGTCACAAAAACAGAGGATCAGAGAAGCTTTCCTTGGAAACGATGCTGCTCAGGAAGGTTGACGAGTGGACAGAGCAGACCAACCCAAGCATACAAGGTACAGTGATGAGCTTCACAGTCAGTTATAAAACCTAGTCCTCCATGATAGACAGTGTCCAAAGCACAAAGACATTGGAAGGAGAGACATGCATTTAAAACATTGCCACAATCAAGTTGCAGCAGTCTGTTACAGCTTCAAAAATAATTTCCTTGTTTCTGAATTGACCTGCCAATTTCAACTTCTATTTCTTTATTAAGATGCTGAATGTGTCCTGAAGCAAAGGTAGAAATTGATAGTTTGTATCTCCTAACAGACAGACAGACAGACAGACAGACAGACAGACAGACAGACAGACAGACAGACAGACAGACAGACACACAGACAGACAGACAGACAGACAGACAGACAGACACACAGCAGAGTCCTGCACCGGGTCGGGGTTCCGCGGGGCCCCGCCGGGTACCCGCAAAAAAACGCGGGGGGCGGGTAAAAAATACACTTCTGTAAATTGGTGGGTCGGGCGGCGGGTAAAAATTAATAAATGCGGACGGGCGGCGGGTGGAACAACGACAACGTATGAGCCTCGTATGTTTTTCTGTTGCACTCAGATGGAGGCAGGGGGTGTGTCTGGCAGGGGGAAGGTGTGTCTGGCAGGGGGGGTGTCTGGCAGCTGGTCTGACTCGAACAGGAGAAAAGTTTCTGACGCACGTTTTCGCTAATTTGTTTACATAACCGGCATCGTTTCAAGTATGCGCATACTGTGCAATGTGTGATGCTATATGGACTGCACAAAACATTCAAAACTCAGCTGCGGTCAAGGTGATTGATTGGAGACAATACGAGTCGGACAGATAATATAGTAGGCTAACGTTAGCTTCCAGTCAAACATACACACTGGCTGTTTTCATAGCAACAGGCAACAACAGGTCATGGATGGATAGCGTGAAAGTGGAGAGGTCTCATCCCAACGTGGATTTACGTTCCTCCAACAGCAATCATAAAGGCAGTATGGATTATACCGGACATATTGGAAATAGCTGGTAAGTCACTTTGCTTGCTGTAACTGTCTGTGTGTCTGATAGCAGAGCTATCCAGCTGGTTAGTGAGCTAGCAGCTGCTAAAAGCTAATTAACGTACATCAGCTGACGAGTCTCGGCCAGAAAGACTGCTGTTCGCCTCTCGTGTGAAACGGTGGCAGTTTCGTTTGGTTCACTACAAAATGTTTGCACTGCAGATTAACGGTTATTATATATATGCGGTTCCGGGTCGGGGGGCGGGTCTCATGTCTGCGGGGCGGGGTGGGTTGCGGTACTGATTGATCATATGTGCGGGTTCGCGGAGCGGGGTCGGTACTGCACGTCGCGGGGCCGGGCGGAACCGGGTCTTGAAAATCAGACCCGCGCAGGACTCTGACACACAGACAGACAGACAGACAGACAGACAGACACACACACACACACACACACACACGCACAATTGTGTTATGAGTTTCAGACATCATACATTTTGTTTGATCAGCATTCCTTAGTCTTAGGTGACATTACGGAAGACTGTATGGTCCTAAAGGGCTTTAAGTCGGGTGACGATACTGTCTGTGGAGAGCAATATTGAAATATGACGTGTGTATACCTGTTTTGACCAGCTCTTTGATGAGTTCCTCCTTCATGCGGATGGTGACAGACAGCTCCCTAATCTTCTGCTGGGCCTGGAGAAGACCCCACTCTGAAACACCCTCCAAACCCTTCAGACTCTCCCGCACAGAGGCCTCCCCAGCACTGCAGTGGGCTGCATCAAGGGGATTGAGAGAGAAGCATGGTTTAAAAGCCAGACATTTACCACAACTTACAGGCAGTCAGCAGGGGATGAGTGGGGACTATTTTACATGTGGGATCAATACAGCATCACAATGATACAATACATACAGATGATACATGAGGAGATGGTGACCTTCCAGGGTCATCTTCAGAGAATGATCAGGCCGTTACACTCACATGCTTTTCTGACTGAACAGGCGAGCCGGTCTGACTCAGACAGCTGAGACAACAGACCTTTACCACCAGGTGCTACTCCTCCTATCAGCATGTCCCTCTTGGTCCAGGTCAGGTTCACCAGCCTGAGAGAAAAATAAGTATACTGTCAGCCAATTAATAATCTGTGATATGTGCCGCATTATGTTGGGGAAAAAAATAATCACTTCAAATACTGTCAGCGGTGATTTCTGTATCAGGATGGCAAGTTTAAAGTTGCAACATACTTGTGTCTCTCCTGGATGAGGTTGGAGTAGCAGCCCTCTTCCTCCAAGTCCCTCATTTCTGCTCCTCCTGGGACCTCATGATCCTCAAAGAGGCTGCCACTACCGTACTGCTCGTGCTCAGCACATGGCCTGTTACCGTAACTACCGTACTGCTCCTGCTCACCACACGGGCCGTTAATGTAATAGCCCAAAGGACTGGCCTGCAACCACAGACAGAAACCCACAGCTCTACAAACAGGCCTGCTTGGATGTATCCCAGTAAACAAGTTAAAATATGCAAATGCAGTTTAAATATGAGAAATGCAATGCAGCATTTATCAGATGCGAGTACATTTTACAATAGCTCAAGACCAAATGTAAACATGCAGTAACATTCTGCAGGAGCCATATGGCATGATGTACGTTGAGACAAAAATATGCTTAATTATATAATTTCCTTTTCAGCAAGGTTTTAGTCATCATAACTCCAAGGTCATGTTTAATATGTGTTGGGCTATTATTCAGGCTTAGACAGCTGATGATATGTTGCATGTGCAGCTGGGTTGCAATATAGAGGAAATAGCATTATTATTATTATTTTTAGTTTATACATTTTTTCTCAGTTGGGAAATATTTGAAGTATATCTGGCTGGAATCCTAAATGAATGTCTCTGCTCCTTCTTACAGCAGCGATCACTATAGGGCACTATAGTGACACAGAGAAATGTTGACCATTTTGTAACGAGCCCCAGCATTTGACTGAATAGTAATTTGTATCGTATGGCTTCAAAACTCTCTCCTGCTAGTAGTCAGTTACCCGTCTGTTTGTGCCTCCGTTCTGGGCGTGTCGTGTGGAGCCCATAGGGGCGGTGTGTGGCCGTGGCCTCAGGTTCAAGCCCAGTCCCAGCAGCCCAGGAGAAGACAACACACACTGAAGCTCCGCTATCAGGTCCTGCTGCTCCTGCAGCTTATCACTCTGAGAGGAAAACACACTCATATCAATAAGGCAAACACACAAATATAGTAGTCTTCTAATACACAATGAATTTCATTGGTCTTAGTATTTGACCTTAGGATTCCACAGCAGCTGACCTGTTGCTTGTATTGCTCCATGGCGTCCTCTAGAGCTGCTAAGAAGTCGGTGTTCTCTCCCTCCAAATGCTGAACTTGAGCTTGAAGCTGAGCAACACTCTCCTCTTTCTCCGTGTCTCTCTCACGTTCATGGCTCCACCTCTCCCCCTCAGCCTCTGGCTCCTCCTGGGTAATAAACCATCATTATAAACATGCTCAGTATTAGGTCAGCCAAGTCCAGATGTCTGCTCCCATTTCAAATAATAACTGAATGAAGGTGTGTCGTTATACTATTCTTGTCTCTGTGTGTTTGTGTCTCATACCTGGTTCTTGACAGAAGGCCTTCCCGGCCTTAATGCCACACTGTCCTCAGTGGAGCTGTTCTCGATACCGCTGTCCGGTCCCGAGGCAGTGGTCAGTCCGCTCCGCTCCTCCTCCACTGAACACAGCCACTCCTTCACTCTCAGACTCTGTTCTGCAGTCAGAGCCCCCTCGCCCTGCAACTCCCGTAGCAATCTGCGGGTAAACAAGGATCAAACAGACTGCATCAGAATGAATCAGAAGTGACTGACTGTCCATTTAATGGTACAAACGTTATCTGGGTCATCAGCAGAAATTGGCAAAAAGAATTCAAAGTCAGTCTTGGAAAACCGAAAGAAAGAAAGCCATACTATAAAGATTCAGAAATGATAGGTGAGCCATGTAGATTCATAGTGGGCCTTAGTAGTATCAGTTTGGTACCTTGAAATATTAAAAATTATTTTAACAAAACAATTTCTTCCCCATAGTAAACAAAATAATGTGACATGAAATTAAACGTCCTTAACCGACATCTTTGACACAAATGGATCATTGATGCTGGTGAGCCTCAATCTGTGAAAATGAGGCAAAATACATAAAACACATAGAAATCAACATGAGTGGAATTTATGGCATGAATGAACTCTAACAATGATGATGAAGGCCAAAACATCCCACATTTTAATTATGTTGGTGTTAGCACGTGGCCCCAAGGGTTAGTGAGTTATTCTATAGATAAGAGGCATAGTCCCCCAAACAATATTTCCAAACTGAATTACCACTTAGTGGTCAAGAAAGAGCATATAGCAAAACTATACTGGATACACTAAATCATCCAATATATTCAGACACAACAGGGTTCAAAAAATGGTTCGGCAAACCATCCTAGAGTACAGAGTAAACAATAATTGAACTGGACAGATGAATTTGGTTTAACCTGTATGCAGTGTCCGTGCAAGTCCTGTAGTGGGCACTCTGGGCCTGTAGTCTGCCGATCTCTGCCTCTCCAAGTCTCGGTCTCCTGTTTGGATCAGCGTGCGCAATGATACGAGTCTCAGAACGCTGGCGGTTTTCCAAGGCTCTGCGAAGGGCTTTGATTTGCTGCTCCAGTCCCTCCACCCGATCCGGCTCGCCCTTGCAGTTGACAGTTGCCCGGTTCTGAATGTTCCGGGCCCGTGTGGCATAGTTCAGTGTGTTCAGGCTCTCGTCAAAGTCTGAGGAAGATGGGCTGATGCAGGCAATCATCAGTGTTTTCGAATTTCCTCCCAAAGAGTCTTTTAGGATCCTAGTTGAAACAAGGATTGCAAAAATTAAACCAAACTACTGCAATATGCACCACAAATGATGTTAAAACGGTACAGTAAAGCATCTTATGAACTTATCCCCAATGTACCTGGTGATTTTGGAATCTCTGTATGGTATGTGGGTGCCTTTCCTCTTGGGGTCCCCCAGTGCCCCTATGACATTTCCCAGGGCCAGCAGGCCACTGTTAATCTGGATGCTCTCCTTCAACCTCTCGCCGGTGTTCCCCGTCCGCAGGATGCGCTCTGACCCCGCCAGGTCAACAAAGTGGAACTTGGAGGACAGGATCTGTGGTCCTGCACACGCAGAGCTCCCGTAAAGCCGCGACCCTCCCCGACGCTGCTCCATGTAGACGGTGAAGATGGTGTGTGAGCGGCTGGAGTGCGGGTTCATTTGGGTCGCGCCCGTGTGCCTGGCTGTGTTCCCTGACTCCAACAAACTCAGCACCTCGTCAAGACCCTCAACTTCGCTCTCCTTCACGCCACACAGTACTATAAAGTCAGTCACACACACACACACACACACACACACACGCACACACACACACACAATTTACAATAAATACAAGAAACTATTGCATATTTTTTAGGGATAGGATGATATGCAGTTAATATATCCCTATAGACAGTTTTCACGGAATTGGGTTGCTATGGGAACAGTTTGAACCCTATCTTATTTCCTGTCAGCTATTGCATTAGCAAACATTGCAACAGGAAGTAAGCTAGGGGCAATTTTGAATGTTTATGTTGTCAAATTAAAAGCATCTATAATATTAACTCATTGAGTGCCATGGACGAGTATGTTCGTCATTTCGTTTAGTAACGTAGAGTGCCAAGGACGAGTATGTTCGTCAATTGCCTTTTTTGACGGTGGGACGTGGATCAAAGCCTTATGTATGTCCTGTACAAATATTGTAGCTATTGAAGCTGTATAACCTATTTTACGGACTCATTAGGTGGCGACAGTGCTCTCCAGATTAGAGAAATGTCCGAAATATAGCCTGAAAAAGCCCCCTGATCAAAGAGAAAGCGCTCATGCTGCAGCCCAGAGCCATGTAGATTGCTCTGGCTGCAACTGACGGTGCCTGGCAACAGCAGTCAATCCGCGCACACAACTGAGCTCCTCTGCCTCTGTCTGTCTGTCTGCATAGTTTCTTCACACGATTAGCCGCCAGAAAGGCAGCACCCGACGCCGAAGTGCCAACCCTTTCCCTGCAGTCCGGGTTGGCATTTCCTTGTCGCGCTGCCTGGGAGGCGGCGCACAAAAAGCACTCCGAAAATAGACGCTGGGTGCGTGAGGCTGTGTGTTACTAGTGTGGGGAGGAGTTTGTAGCTGAGGGGGGGAGAGGGGGGTGGGGCACCCAGGGCAGCACACAACTACACCACGTCACTACATCAGAAAATATTAGCTAGAGTCAGTGAATGTGCTTGAAATGCTGCATTTCACAAAAGGCTGAATATCTCAGCTTCTAGATAGAAATGCCTGTATTTGCTGTTTTTGACCCATCTTCTCCGGCTGATAACTAAAGAATGGAAAATGGTATCAATAAACTTTTTTTTGCTGATGATACAATAGAGTCTCCTTGTTCTTTTTGCATGTTCGGTGTTTACATAGTAATATCACACAATATTCTGTGGGCCTCGAGAAATCACTGAAAACGCTCTGAAACTCTGGCACTGGGAGCGTCCGTTCTCCAAAAGTGGCTGGCACTCAATGAGTTAATTATTCTGCCCTACGATGGGTACTGTACTTTTCATTGTGATATGTTGAATTTCAATATATGGTCCCATCCCTACTTACAACAACAAAAAACATGCTAATGATAAGTGATGTAAGAGTCCATTCATTCCATACCGATGTTGCCCTTATCCTCCCTGATGTTGATGTCCTTACTGGAAGTCTCCACCTCCAGTAAGTCCTTGAACTCCTCTTTGTAGACCTCCAGGTAAGAGACTCTGACTGAAAAGTCTGTGAGGTCATTCTCATCCAGCAGCTTGAAGACCTCGGCAACCGCTCTGGGGATGATGCCCTGCTCCTCATCCCTAAACGAAGCTACAGACGCACACAAAACATGTTTTAACTGAATCAGAGCATGATGCTTGCTTTTGCTGACAGGTTCAAATTCATGTGCACTTTCTGACATTCATATCACATGTCGTTTCTTTTCAGTGTGTATTGTCCAGTGAGTTAAATGAACAGGACTTGAAACTTTTTTCCGCTTCAAAGCCTCTGTGCTGCATATACTATACAGAGAAATACCAGAAAACAACCAACGCCAATGTATTTAAAGAGAAAAAATAATAATTCTGATGCAAAGCCTGCCTGGTATAGAGTGATATCTTAATGGTAGCTGCTGTATTGTAGTAAATGCTGTTTTCTGATGTAGATGTGAAGGCTAACAACCTTTCCCTCAAATAAAAGTTGGTTAGCTTGGTGCAGGACAAACAAATGATCAGCAACAGGCGAAAAAGTAGAGCCCGCACACTGTGTAGAGACTTTTTCCCCAGTAGATTTATTGTATGAATTACGTTTCGGTCAATGCGACCTTCATCAGAATGAAGCAGGAAATGACAGAGCACTCATATAAATAGGTCACATCTAGTTTTCTGATGAAGGTCGCATTGACCAAAACGTAATTCACACAATAAATCTAGTGGAAAAAAGTCTCTATGCAGTGTGCGGACTCGACTTTTTCGCCTGTAGCTACCTTTCCCTCCTCATTATATATTACACACATTGGCAGGAGCCATGTAATAAATGCTCTAATACTTTGTAAACTGCTCTGACGACATGAAAACTGCAGAGTGGGCGCAAAGAAAAACACACAAACGTACAAATATTGGCTTCTCCAATCGTGTAGGTCTTGCCTGAGCCTGTCTGACCATAGGCAAAGACTGTTGCGTTGAAGCCTTGGAAGAAGGCTTCTATGAGCGGCTGGACGGACACAGCATAAACCTCCTCCTGACAGCAGGTTTCTTCAAACAGGAAGTCACAGAGGAAGTGGCGGTCGTGGCCCAGAGTGACCCGGCACTGCTCAGAGTCCGCAGTAATGCAGCTCTCGTGGCTGTGCAGAAGCTCTTTGGGCAGCAGGGGGCGCACTCGAACAGCGACCTGCACTGCAGAGTCGTCCCCTCTGCCCCCGCCAGGCACTTTGGGAGACATTTCTGCTACTCAAGTCAGTGTTCTTCTTTCTTCCTCTGCGATGAGTGCATCATCTTTGGGCCACTGGAGGGGAGAGGAATCATCTGTCACCAAAACATGTTTCAATGTGTCAAAGTCATATGGGCGGCTTTTAATAAGGATGGGTGTAAACTAAAGATGCCATAATAACGCTGCAGTATGGTTTGTTCTTGTCATATGGATGGTGAGTCTGATTGAATGTATGGCAACAGGACAAAACAACTTAGCAGCCAAAAATATATTTATTTTGTGTAGATACTCTATAGACTGATACAAAATATTGCCCTAATCAGACAGACAGACTTGTTTGGCTTTGATTTCTGACATGTTGTCAAATAAAAGCACATTGTGAACTCTAACATTTTAACCACAATAGTCATTTCACAACTAAAGTGATAATATGTAATAAGACACACAAGGTATGGGGTTCAGTTGAAGGAAAAAAAACATACAGTGAAACCACAGAAAGAAGATAACAGGCTTGCAGCACAGTGAGATGTTTTTGTTAGCCAAATCAATTAATGTTGTAATAACACATTTACCAGAGAAATCTGCTCCAATTTTGACAGCTAGAGCATGTGACTCAGTTCTCAGTCATGTTCAATAACCATTCCCTTGTGAGGTATGACAAGTCAAAATGAGCTAAGGAAAATCATTATTTGTGGAAATGCCAGTGTGATTTTGGCCTCCAAATCAGAGACGCTTGCATACCGTTAGTAGTTGCATCAAGACTACTAACGTTATAGATAACGCTAGCATCCAACGCTTCAAACTCTCGCAAAGTTATAGCGTTAAAATAACACTTTGAAGTTGAGCAGGTGAATGTATTCACTTGATATCCAAAATAGGCAAGCTAACATTAGTTAACGTTAGCTGTTATAAGGCTGCACATCATGGTGTCGCTCGTTCGTTCGCTAACGTTAATGTTACATTAGCCAAGTTATAACCGAGATAACGTTAACACCGCTTTGACGAGGTTTACGTGTAATATTATGCAACATTAACTACGGAAAAGGCCTGCATTTGGGCTTTTGCTCAGGTTAGTATAACGACAAGAAGCTATTCGTTAGCCAGTTAGCCAGCAGTCTGAACAACAAAAGCAAAACATGAGCATGAGGCAGTGTAGATAACGTTAAGCACAAGTGCGCTGTAAACCTTTTCGTGCAGTGAATAGCTAAACAGCGTATTTTCATGAAAGTGGCTCTCTTGGGAGTTAACATTACTCACTTTGTAAAGTTGCCAAAGTTGCATCCAAAACTCTGAGGTCAACAGCGGAGACTTTGGAAACAGAGCTATGAGCAGCCAGGAGGAGGCGGGGCCAGAAGTTTGGGGTTGAACTGGGGTTGCCTTGAGAAGCCCCTGACTGCAGTACGCAGATCGGGGAGTGGCTCAACGTGGGCGGAGTCAAACGCGTCACTGAAAGTAAAACTCAGCTCTTTCTTCTTCTATCAGATCTTCGGCAGTGTGCACGCTTCTAGGCGTATTACTGCCCTCCGCAGGATAAAGTTCATAGTGACTCTTTTTACAGTGTTTATCATGTAGGCCTACCACAAAACTACTCTAATATATCTGTAAAAATCCTGTTGAACAAGATCGTATTTTTATGACATTGTCTGGAAATTCCTGCTTATCAAACTGAACCAACAAACAGTGCTGTGATTCCTTTCTCTGCCCATTGAATAAATCTATTATCACTTGCAGCTGGCTTAAGAGTGTCGCGAGTGGAACTGTGGCTTATGACTTTGAGATTGGGCTCCTGCAGCCAGAAACATTTTTTGGTGTGTGGTGTATATTATTGTCCAGGGGGGCACTGTATTCTCTCGCTGACTTGATTCTCAGGTGATCCGCCCTCCGCCCTCTGGGGGCTGTGTGGGGGCCTCTGGATGCTGAGCGGGGGCCAATGGGGGCTGTGTGGGGACCACAGAGTGCTGCATGGGTGCCATGGAAGCTGCGATGCGCCATGGGAGCTGGTGTATTTGTAAATGCCTTGCAAATTGGGTGCAGTTTTGTGCACCAAATCCTGTCCCCGATGAGTGTGGAAGGTTTGCACTTCTCTCCACTGTCCACGGGCCTCATTTTTTCAGTATGTACTGTAATCCTTGTTCTGACATACAGGTTACAGGACATGCGCTGGTGTAGCATGATTGGAATCACATGGAATGGCACTTTATAAAAATGCTGATTGTGCGCGCACCCACTGATTGTGCGCACCCACTGATTGTGCGCGCACCCACTTGTGGCCAAAGGGGGCAGAACCCGCCCCCCTGGTCATGGGCACCGGGACCTGATCCGGTGTCATGCCGAGTTTTGCACCCCCGCCGAGAGTTGCACCCCCACCATATTTTGGGACTGTTTTAACTTAAAAACAGGGATGCAAATCTCGGCAGGTACAAACTGCCGAGATTTGCACCCCCCTCCATAAAGCCAGGAGAGATCCCCAGGTCTCGAGGTCCTCTGTACCCGGATTTTAAGCACCAAAGTCGGCTTCCATGAGCCAGAAGAGAGCCCCAAGCATGGAAGTCACCTCCACGCGGATCTAATGCATCAAAGTCGGTCTCCACGAGGCAGGACAGATCCCCTGGCTTGGAGATCACGTCTACCCAGACAATTATATAATTTTTAAACAGTTAAGTTTCCGTATAAATCATTACAATTTGCCCCTTTCGGAACTGCTAACATAGCTTACGCTACTACGCAGTCCCTTATTAGTACACCGCCGATGTAGCCTAAACAGGTCGCTCCGTCTGCTAAATTTTTCAAACTACTCGATAAAGTTTCGCAAATGAAATTTCAAATGTACTTACGGACCGAAAAGGGTTGTGTGAACCTCCGCGCATGATGTAGAAACAATAGCGCCACTAATAAACATGTTTAATCCCTCACTGAAACCCGGCTCTCATTTCTTCAAAATGAATCAGCTACAAACACTCGTCTTCTTCTGCGCTGCTGTCATAGGTGGTGCGCATATAGCAACCATAGCGCTCGCTATCACTTCCGGCCCCTGGCGGCCGGAAGTGGCACTTTTGTAGTTTTTTGTAACTTTTGGAGTTGCAAAAAACTACAAAAGTCACTTTTAGTCCACTGTTCAATACGTCTGCCACTGGCTGTAGATGACTGATTTCAGTTCACATGGTTCTTCCTTCCATCACTACTTTTCATGTTTAACTGCCCCCATAGTTTTGCTTCAACTTTGTGCATTGAATACCTCAACGTTTACCAACTTTAATAAACTATGTCCACACTTGGCTTGCCCAAAGGATGCTCAGAATGGCAAGAGGACTGAACGTGTCACTGAAAATATTAGAATTAGCTTTCAGTGGCCTTTCAGTTAAGAGGATGAGTCATGGGCTGCAAATCTTGCTAATTATGAGATGTGTGTTTTTTTGTAAGAGCTTGACAGTTAATTCCATTGAAGTGAGTGTATATTTTTAGTTGTAGATTCATTTGAAAATGGCTGCGTTTTTTTGTTTTGTTTTGGCCACTTATATCATTTTTGCCTGTGTGAATTGAGAGCGATTGTCTGATGTCATGGCTTTTTTTTTTCTTTTTTTTAATTAATCCAGGGGAGGTTTGCTGAGCAAGCATGCTCTTGGAGTCTTGAGGTAACTGGGGACCCTGAAAAGTTGTATGCTGTGTTGACCTGGATTTGAAACAAAATAAATAATTAAAGAAAATCTGATTTGTTGACAATGTGCTGCCAGTTTGCTAGTCATGGACATAAAGTTCCCTTGGTCTCTTGAATGGAGGTCAACCTGGTTTTCATCATTGTGTGCACTTCAACCATCACATCTATCAAGTACATTACATTAGATGAGGTTTTTGAAGAGTGCCCCGCCCCCAGTTCTTAACCGGGCATTTGGATGGAAATACTTTTCCCCCCCAATATTTTATTTTAAATGTTTCTGAACAATACACGAACAGGACACACATCAGGCTCGGACACAGGAATAAGGGGGGGGGGACATAACATCCAACACCGCAAGGCGGTGCCACCAGCCGCCCAAGGTGCCTATGTGTTTATAAAAGACATTGTGCAAGGGGTCCATGAGAAACCAGCCAGGCGCGTCACCCGTCGCCCCTAACCTCATCAAGGTAGGCTAGAAACGGGTCCCACATAGCTGGGTTTTTTTTAAAGTGAGTTGGTCCTCAGGAAGTCTCTCCATCCGTATAACAGAAGTCATGTCCATCAGCCACAGAAGGGGGACTTCCATTCCTTCAGAATGAGTTTCCTAGGGAATACTATTTTGCCCGGACTTGTTGAAAGGCCACAGGCAACTATTTCAATAAATCACACTATCACAAGAGCCTAATGTTCAAATAGCTTGCTGTGTGCACATTTGCTTCTTGTAAAATGGCCAATACAATGCAGAGTTTTTAATTCATCTATATAATCCCACCTTTTTCCCCATGAGGGAAAATCTTGACATAAATTATCTTTACAAGGGGATCAGAGCCTGTTAGAGAGGTGTCAAATGTAAAGTGAGCCCTGGCCCCTATCGCCACAGACGTACTGGCCCACCTCCTCAAGACCACAGATGGACCACAGACGTACTGGCCCACCTCCTCAAGACCACAGATGGACAGCAGATGAAGGCCGGGGCTGGAATGCCGAAGTTGTATGTGACTGTGTAAAACATCAAAAACCTCTGCAGAAGGTCCCACCCAGGCACCCATTGTGGCAACTTAGAGTTCATCTTCAGACAGACCTCTTGATGTAAATCAGTGTAGATCAGTCTTGCAAGGGAGGAGAAAAGTTCCACCAGGCTTGCACTTAACTATCCAAGTGAAAACTGTATGCTGTGCAGTTTGTGTGCGCCTGGAATGGGAGTGGAGAGACCATAAGGACACACCCTCTTCTTAGATAATGACACACCCTCTTCTTAGATAATGAGCTGTACAAAAAGCAAGCCTCAGTTTTGTCCACACTACATTCACTTATTTGGACATATAAAGGACAACATCTTGAGCCAATGCTGGTATGTATTGTACAATTTATCCACTGTAGCATCTATACAATATTGTAGATGAAGTTCAATTTTTAGCTAAGCAATATAAGGGCACATTGTGAATGCATTTTCCTGTGATACTCCAGCATCTTTGTGCATTTATTGCAATATGCAGGTGTAAGGGATGAAGGCTGTTCCAGCTCTGCTGATCTTGCTGCTGGCTCTCGTTGCTGCTCAGAAACGGAGGGGAAGCCAGACCTCAGAATGGGACTATAGGAATGAAGGTAACTGATGTCTCCTGTTATTCACTTGTGAGGGCGAGCTATGAAAAGATAGGACCCTTTGGTGTCCTTTTGCCATTTAAACCAGTTGTTCTCAATGTGGGGTCCGGGGACCACCAGGGGTCCTAGAGGGGGTTCCAGGGGGTCCCTAGAAAAATTATGAATTGTTAAACTCCACCATTTACAAGGCTTTTTTAAATCATATAGTCTCTCTGTCTGTACAATACAGATAGTCATGGAATTCTGGACAAAATCATATCTTACAATACAAAATAATTCTCAGATTTGGGATCTGAGAGACAAAATCTCCTCAGATAAGGGTCCGTTGCCCTAATGTGTATTAAATTAGGGGTCCTTAATAAGGAAAAAAGTTGAGAATCACTGATTTAAACCATGTTTTTTCAATATCAGTAATAATGGAAATAACATTTTTATAAATGAAGACTGACTTATAAGAGGAACAGCTGCTCCATTGATAACTTAATCACTTTGGTTCTCTCCTTGGTGCTGGCACATGTAGCAGAGAAAGTCAACACCAGGGGGTGTGCCAACCTCACCTTGGTTTTAGACAACTGGAAATTTGCTATCATGACCCAGGTGAAAGATCTGCTCCTCCACGACCACAGCACTGTGCTGCCTGACTATGGAAGGTGTGTGCAGGTCCTTTGTTCACTTTTGTATCAGGATATTTCGATGAAATCGATTGTGGACAAAACAAGACATTTGAGGAGGTCATCCTGGGCTTTGGGAAACACTGATCGAAATCTGTCACCATTTTCGGACATTTTATCGACCAAACAACTAATCGATTAATCGAGAAAATAATCGACAGATTCATCGACAATGAAAATAATCGTTAGTTGCAGCATTAAAAAAATCTCCTTGATCTAGCTAAATTCCTTTTGTGCTTTTTAGTGTTCCAGTAATAAATTATCGCTTTCCTTCTTCTTTTCTTGCTATCTTTCTTCCTTTTATGTTCCCCTACCCCAGGATCCAGCCGCTCTCGGGTGCCCTGGGAGACCTTTACAAGGAGTTCAACGCCCTGAAGGAGCGCCTGGGCGAGCTCACCTCCAGGTTTGATGGAGTGGAGGCCTTTGTGGACGACGTACGTGCGGGTAGGAGCCCCGCGCCGCCCAGGTCAGAGCCGCGCCCCCCGGCGCTGCTGCCAGGGCCAGGCGAGCCGGAGGCCGCAGCGCTGACCACAGAGGAGAGGAGCCGAGCACCAGGCAGGAGAAGCAGGATCGTGGTTCGGAGAATCAAGAAGCCAGCTGCTGGTTCCCAGGACTGAGAGCAGTCTTACCAATACCATTATTAGGCAAAGGGAGGCGCCTTGGGCCCCTGCAGACAGAGGGCCCCACAAAAGACAATAATAGATCTAATGTAAACTTATTTGTAAATTTCCTATTGAAGAACACCCCTCTTTTTCTTATTAAGTGTTGTCTTAAGACAAAATTTCAAGCATGAAGACTATATGTAAGGGATAATGTATTGTGAGCCGGTGATTACTGGCGAAATAATGACCGACAGGTGAATGATTGAGCCCGAAGCGCAGCGGAGGGCTTAATCATTCACCTGCTTAGAACACGGCCTACAACTAAATCATTCAATAATCTGACAAAAATAATTATTCAAATATATTTTTTAATAGCGTTTTCAACGACAAAGCGGTTTCATTCGTAATTGGCACACAAGACACCACAGCTGCAACTGGTTGGCCTAATTAGTAGTGTTTGCTGACAAAAGGCTCTTATCAACTGATTAATCCAGGTGTGGCAGAGCAGCGGTCGGTTGTCGAGAAATAATGACCGGTGAATCTTGTTGATTGACCAATCAGAATCGAGTATTCAAGAGAGCCGTGTTCTTCTAACTGCAGCTAACGCCCAGTTTCAGGTTATATCACCCCCCCATGCTGTGCACGCCCCTTTCAGTCAGGTTGCATAATTCATTGCTAGACATGCCCCTTTCATTCATGCTCCTTTCACAGACTCCCACGCTTACCCTCTCCGGCAGTAGCAATCAGCTGAAAGCCATTCATTTCCCTCCAACCACCCAGCCTTTCAGCATATCAGAGGCCCTGGGTTTGACTATGTGTTATCGCTGTCACCCGCAGTGCTGTGATCTTCATCGCTGAAGCAGTTGTTTCGTTCACGGAGTAAATCGGCTCAAGCAAACAGCCTTCATCAGCTGCCGCGTAGGCCTTGCTTCCGTGCAGAGCGTTTCCCTTGAATGGGGGGGGGGGATTCTCTATCCTATACATCACCGACGCCTCTCTCATCTCAAGAGGAGTGTCATCATCATGGAGTCATATGACAAACTTAATTTGTCTATTTTGTTCATTAAAGTTTATTGAACCTTCTTACTAGTCTCTCATGATTGAAATTATTTCAAGCTTGAGTCATGACCACCATGACTAGTCTGTCAGGCTATACTACTTTGAGTGAGATTTTACCCCTTGACTTTAAGCTCATTCTCCTTGCCACTGCACTGGGTTATGAAAGACCCAAATTTATATAGAAAGGGTGGATTAAGAAGTGAGAGAGGGGAGAGGATTGGGATTCATGCTGCCCCATGCTTGCCTTTGCCTAGAGTTAGTCTAGACCAAATTAGTCTGCCCTGAGGTGTCAACCGGAGCTGCACACAATCCTAATCATTCCATTCTGTTCTGGAACTATATTAATGTTACATTCAATGTAGAACCCCCCCCCCCCACCCCCCCCCCTCCCCAAGGGCTGAAACATACTCTTTCATATATGTATTTAACTTTCCATATCACCTGTATGCATGAAAATACTGTAAATGGTTTTCAGGTCATACTCTTTCTATCATTAATATCAGATTAATATCCTATTTATTTTATACGGGGAGAGGGGGGCACGGGCAATGACATTTTGATCACAAGATGGCTCCACACATGAAAAGGAGACACCCAAACTTTTTATTGCATTATTTTTTATTGGTGATATAAACGCGACAGCACAACAAAGCACAAAAACATCCAAATACATAAACACTAAAAAACTCACAAATCCTCAAATCCTTCCCTGGCCGTGGAAAGCCTGAATTAAATGTTTACTCTCCTGTGTAGATTTTCAAGTGTCTCTTCAGGTTTCCTTTGTAACCAAAACATTTACCACAGACTGAGCAATTAAACTGTTTCTCTCCTGTGGACTATCATGTGCGTCTTCAAGGATCCTTTTTGACCAAAACGTTTACCACAAACTGAGCAATTAAATTGTTTCTCACCTGTGTGGACTATCATGTGTGTCTTCAAGTGTGTTTTTAAACCAAAACCTTTACCACAGACTGAGCATTTAAATGGTTTCTCACCTGTGTGGACTATCATGTGTCTCTTCAAGGTTGCTTTATGACCAAAACCTTTACTACAGACTGAGCAAATAAATTGTTTCTCACCTGTGTGGACTATCATGTGTCTCTTCAAGTGTGCTTCATTACCAAATATTTTATCACAAACTGAGCAGCTGAAGTGTTTCTTTCCAATAACTTCACTGTTTTTCTGTGAGTCTAAACCTGACTGAGGTTCACTAGTTTCCATGCATTCATCATCATTGTCTTCAGTTACAGAAGAGTCTAAAATCTTGTCATGACTAGTTGGTTGTGAAGTACTACGATATAAGTTCCTAGCTGGTTCTGATACTCCACAGTCCTCTCCATCACCTTCTGTTTTAATCTGTTCAGTTGAGCAACTGGCTAGAGGCTCTGCCTCTCTGTTCTCCACAGTTTGGCTTTGATGAAGCTGTGAGGACTGAGGTTTCTCTTCCTCATCTTCACTCTTCACAGGAACAGCAGTGAATGGGAACTTGGTGATATCAGCCTTCTCCAGCCCTTGAAGCTGCTCTCCCTCCTGACTGGTCCAGAGTTCCTCCTGTTGCTCTTTAATATGTGGGGGCTCTAGGTCCTCCTGGTGCAGACTGGGGCTCCACTCAGCGGGAACCTCCTCCCCAATGACCAACAGCTGCTGGAGGTCTGGAGGCAAGGCTTCTCTGTGTAACCGCACCGCGTCCAGCAGTTTCCGTTGTCGGTCGATCTCCTCTTGTGAACGAGTAGCTTCCTCCACGTACTCTGCTATCATTCTTTCAAACAGCCCAAATATCTCTCCAACCGCCACAGTTAGCCGCAGCTTCACCACCGCTTTCAGCTTCTGGACTTTAGAGATTTTCATTTTTACACACTTGCTGACAAACTTTATCCTTCAAAGCTCCATAGCTTCACAGCTAACGTTAGCTCCAAAGCTAAACCATTCAGTCCATAAGAGAGGAGCTTCTTCCTCTGTTAACGAAGTCCAGGTTCCACTTGGAGCTTCAACCAACACACGTAGTAGCCAGGGGATTTATGACATCACTGATGACATCGGAATTGCTCGAATGACATCACTGATGAGTCATCAGTGATGTCATCACAATTGCTCGAGTGACATCACTGATGACATCACAAGTCATGTGACATCACTGATGACATCACAATACACTGATTTATGACATCACTGATGATCACAAATCGTTAACAGACACAGCCCACAGGTGGGGGAGGGGGGCACAAACTGAGTGGAAACAAATTCTGTGTTCGTAATGGTTCACTCATTCTCTCACTCACTACTACCTCACTCTTCTTCTCCTTTGGTAAACATGACAACATTGCATTGTGGTATTCACCTTATGTAGCCCCGCCCACTTGACCCATTGTGTCACGACTTCCTGTTCAAAACCGGCTGTTTTACCTGCTCAAACTAGTCTGACTCACCTGGTCAAACCTAGTTTGACTCACATGAGAGTCAGACTAGGTTTATGAATAGTTCATCCTGAATTAAGTGAACTTGTTCATGCTTTTCCCTTCCTAGGGATGCTGTCTCTTTATTTCCTCTGTAGGAGACTGACTACCTGCTTGATAATATTGTAGCGACCCGGGGTTTTGACATGTAATGGGGTGTCTTGGTGTGTAGCTAGGAACTGATGTGTGGGGGTGTTCCTGGGGGGAACGGTGTGTAAGTGGCACTTCCTGTCTCGTGGTGATGCCAGTCAAGCTATGTGAAGAAGCTGAGTAGACGTGTGTATAGCTAGGTGCGTAGCTACCGCTAGGAGCTATGAGAATGAGCCGTGAATAAAAGCCTGTACCAACCATAAGTCTCCTGGTTCCTGAACGAATACCTGAATCGTTACATTGGTGTCAGAAGTTAAGCGGGAAGTATTGCCTCCGCGTCGGCCGAGAGGGGAGAGAGTGAGAAGGAACGACGGAGAAGGTTGGAATCGACTAGCCTGGGTAAACCCATCCCCCACGTGACCTGCTCTCAGACCTGTTCTCAGTCACTAGGGTCTGGAATCCCACCATTGTTAATCGATTTCCTGCGGTTGTTGGGCCCCCCCCCCGATAGACCGCTCCATTACGCAACCGTCATCCAACCAGCTTAGTGCACAGAGCACATGCGCAGTGCAGCAGATGGCGTCATCACTCTGCGACCTTTGTTGTTAGCGCATGAGCTAACACTTTTCATTTCAGTACTGCTAGCACGCAAATGGTTACAACCAGCTACAACCAACCAAGCCCCCCTCCGCCCGAAATGTAAACAGACTCAGAGCTGGCCTACGGATCGATGTGTGATTTCCAGGTAAGAATATGTTATTCACAGGTATATGCCACACTATATATTATCTCAGAAACTAGCGTAATTGTGTTTGGTAAAAAAGACATTCGATAAATGACTGACTTTTCCTCATCGGCTGTGTGAGGGTTAGCGAGGTAACGTTAGCTAGATTACGGGAGCATTTAACGATCTAATGAATTCTAGAAAAACATGTCAGAAGCTAGCTAACGTTAGCCACGTGTAACATACAGTAACTGCTACGTTTTATATTATTAGAGCTTCCAAGAAGAGAGAACATCGCCTCTGCCAATGACTCCTGTGACGGTGGTCAGGGAATGAAAGAGGAACAGGACAACTGTCTACACGGACCCAAACCTCGATACCTGCTGCAGATGGCCGCAGATCTGGAGAGATATTTGTGGCTGTGAAGAACAGTCATCATCTATACAGTGATATGATCTAGTTATCAGGGACACGCTGTCTTATCTGCATAAATCATATTGAATAGTACCAGACAAAACCTTCAAAACAAATCAAGCTCTGGAAATGATCGTGGACTTAATGTTAATCAAAAACGGCCACACTCATAACGGTAAGGTGTGTTTGACCTAGCTAGAAATAACGTTAATGCACTCGCATTTCAGCGTGGTTACAGATGTAGCTGACGCTAGCTAGCTACAGTAGATTTTTGGAGGCTATAGCCGAGCGTTAACGTGAATGTCATGACATACTGAGCGTAGTGTTATACTGTATATTATACATAATCCAGATCATATTCCAGATGCAACCTAGCTAGATGTTAAGCTCCACACTGCTGTATGAGTACAATCAAATCTATCAAGCCTTGATATCATATTCCAACGTGAATTCAGCTGAGGGGTTCGCTCCAGAACGAGACTGTTGCATTCAATATTTGTACACGTTACTGTGCAGTAGTTAGTGCAGGCTAGTTAATTGTTGGAAGTAAGGTTTTTGAATTCTAAAAGGCTCACAGCACATGTTGTTTCTGACTTGGATTGATTAATCAAAATTTTCAAAATCTTTACTACTGTACTGTCCATTAATAATGACATCAGGTGACAAGCTGAAATGTCAATTCTTATAGCAAATCTAGGTAAATTTCAGACTTTAACGTAGTGTCTTGTCTGAAGTGAATACAAGTGACCTATATTTTTCAATCCTGTCTTTGAATAAAAGTTGTACATTGTGTTATACTTGAAAACCATGTCTTTGCTCCCTTATTTGTGTTCACAATTACAACAAATCTGTATGGTTTATCTGTTGGCATTAAACCGTGGTATTTCCTTGGGTGATATTCCATATTTGTCATTAAACCTAGCTGTTCACATCTGCATTTTCTACAAATTGGGCTAAATTTGCAATGATGAATCAAAGCCACGTGAGATATCACAAGTAGCCTACTTTTATTAAAAAACAAAATAAAATGCAAAGAGAGGTTTCCTTCTCTAACTATTGGTGCGTTCACAAAATATTTACACAATGAGATTTTTTTTATAAATAATCATCAATAACGTGGATAATGATGACATCTGCAGCTGCTGGACGAGAGACAGAAGAAACTGAACTGAAGATTGGAGCAGAGGACATGACTACAGAGAAACTTAACCGACCAGCACTCTGCTTCAATCAATGAATGCTTATAAATAAACCATACACATGAGAATTACCGTTAACGTTACAGCATTTAATAACATAAATATGGTGATATCTGGTGGTCTGAAATTACTCTCTAGCTACAGTAGGGTAACTGGCTCCTATTGTGTCTTATTATTGTAACGTTTGAATCAGCGTTTCATAACTATAATAGCCTAATGTTACTGTAGCCTGGATGACGTTAGCTAATGCTACCCAGCCTTCCATTGGCATATGCTGCCTCACAAATCAATCATTGCAGCCGGACTGGTCATTTGGTTCAGCATCAAAATGGGCTGAGAGATGGAGTAGGCTAAATAAACAATACACATGAGAATTACAGTTAACGTTACAGCATTTAATAACGTTAATTTTCGTGTACCCGATGCCAGGATATTTTGTCACTTTGTTTTCATCAAGTTCTCTGGACTTATATACACAAGCTCACAGCGTCCTAACAGGTTAACGTTATAATCTCAGGAGAGATTGAGTAGGCTAAATAAACCATACACATGAGACCATGCCCAAATGGTCTACTGCCCAGAAGCGTCAATTATTTTAATTATGTTAAAACAGTGTTTATCTTCCATAATGCATTAAATCATAATCACAATGCTATGAAGACATTAGCTGATCACCACAGAGCTGCACAGACAAGTTTATCAGATAATTTCGCCATAAAATGTGTCCAGGTGATCAGCTCTGAAGCCCCGGCTTGTATGGTCCGCTAAAATCCGATTTCGATATAGGTGTTATTTTGATCAACAGACCTAGCATCACATTATTCAGTTTAAGGATCCTTATGTGGAAACATTTTGAGAACCACTGTTTTGAAGTACTATTACTATAGCTGTTTTCATTCTCACATGACAATACAACAGAATAGAGTATCAAACAAAAACATTTTTATTCGGTTCCACCATGATTCCCACATTAACATTAACTGTTTTCACTTGAATTTCCTCAACGTAGTTGCATAGCCATATAGCTAGCCATATAGCTAGTAGCTAGCTCGGGAGCTATGCTTTAGAGAGGCCAAATGCTAACGGCTAGGTAGTGCTAAGCCGCTGCAGCTGTTACACGTCATTGACAAAGACGCACTCTCTGATTGGCCGATCACGGCAGGACTGATGTTGGCAGTCACGCCATCACTCATTGGCTGCGGGTCTGCGTGGGTCTTTCAATCCCCCCAGCAATCGATTTGAATGGCCCGTTCGCTAGACCCTAGTGACTGGGAACTGAGAGAGCAGGTCACGTGGGGGCTGGGTTTACCTAGGCTAGGAATCGACGGCTTAGGGCTCGAGCAACCTAGCGGTAGCAGGCTAGCTGCGTGTACTAGCTGCTACGAGCACCGGGCGGTCGGACCCAGCGGATGCACCTCCCATGGGAGGTGCGCCGCTGAGCGGCAAGTCCTCCTCGACAAAGAGCATCGCTCTTGCCCGTAACTCGCCCAGGGTGAAGCCGTTGCAGTTCTCGCAGAAGCCAGACTTCAGCAATGCATCAGTAGCGTGGTCATGCCCTAGGCAGTCCACACTCATTGTGCAGGTCGTAACCGGCCAACGTAGCCTCACAGCTAACACAGCACCTAGCTGCCCCCCCCTTTCTCTTGGCCGCCGCCTGGGTTCATTGCGCGAGTTCAGTGAAGCTAACTCGCAGCAAGCCCCACAGACTGTACCAGGAATTAGCGGGGGTTATACGTGTAAGCTAACTAGCAGTAGCCTGCAACGGTAAAGATAGCTGGGGTGCTACGCAACGCTAGACGCTGGCTGCACGGGTGCAAGCTAGCTATCTAGCTAATATGGAGAGCACGGCTTCTCTAGCTACTACTCTCACTTAACGTTAGTCCAGCCGGAGTAAACGTGCGCACTTTACATGGAGGTAGCTCGCGCCCAATGTACTTAGCACACAGATACTAACTGCACGCTAGCTATCTGCAACAACACGTTCTGTGCTAAACAGTACTAATGCTATCTGCACGTATGCAAGCTAGCTTTCACTTTTTTTGAGAGCGGACCTCTGAGCGGGCGTGACGTAGTCACGTGGGTGAGGTGGGTGGCCGCATCAGCCCCAGGGGGGCACCACGCCACCTACTGGTGGGTGGTCGGTTTTAATGTTAAAGTCATTTTTTGGAGCAAAAATAACAGTCTTCCAGTGGGCTGCGTACGCAGCGGATAAGGCACTAGAGTGAGAGCTCAAGTTCGAAACGAAATGTTGAAGGATGTTGTGAGGATTTCTGGCATACCAAAATATCAGTTTGTCTATGTTTACAATTATGTCAGCATGTAAGCATATTGGGTGTGTTTCCAGGGCAATAGATCAACTAGGAGAGGAGAATAGCACTCATTTGTCAGATTCTTGACAGCTGAGCCTGGAGTCTGTGGTACAGAGGTGACTGCCTGGTAGTGTTGGAGTACTCCAGACCGATCTTGGTCTTGAGACCAAGACCGGTCTTGAGTACCCCAACACTACCACATTTTGATGGTCTCGGTCTCGTCTCGCACTCGCCTTCCCTCGGTCTCTGTCTTGACTCGGTCTCAGACAAGCCGGACTCTGGATTTTCTTTCAAGACCACAAGGACCATTCTGAGCCAGGAAGAACCCTGCTTTCCATTGTGTGAAATTATTTTCTGCTGCAGATGAACAGGTTTACATTTCAAATACATTTTTGTTTCAACATAATCACTATAGACAAATGCTTCTGTTAATTAATAAACAGCATACTCCCACATATATACTGTATCATCATATAGGTTATTACATAGACTACTGTGTAATTTACCAATCAGTTGCTGCTGTTTGGGGGAGTCATAAGTTAGCAGCAGTAACGTGTTTTTACATTTCATTCTGCCCACTGTGTTGAGCCTTTCCGAAGCTCAGTGATATGATATTGCAGTGTTTCAGATCAAATGATTGCCTTCTGTCACTGAGTGTATACTGTACAGCCATTTGTATTTTACTACAATTCCTAAATAATGATTTATTTCATTAGCAGAGCAATGGTGTAAAGGTTAAGGTTATCGTATGGTCTTGAAAATGGTCTCGCATTGGTCTGGTCTCGGTCTCGCCCCTCCTCGGTCTTGGTCTTGGTCTTGATCTCGCCCCCCTCGGTTTTGGTCATCACTCGATCTTGACAGCAGCCAAAATACTCAATGACCTTTCAAGGCATGAGTTAATTATGATAAAGCTGCAGGTGGAAGATTTTGAATGAGGCGAACTGTGATTCAAGATGAAATAATTCAATTTTCTTGGACATTTTCAACTCAGGATCATCTGTCCTTGGATAGCTTTCACAGGTACAAATACTATTACTGCACAATCACTTCAACAGCAGTATTATACGGATTTTCAATTGAACGTTACTATAAATATAATCACTAACATTAAGAGATTTCTGAATTTTAGGAAGACAGTGAGTCATAAACAGCTCAGCTAACCCTGTTTTAAAAGCTGTCACTTTTGTAAGTTTCCATTCAAAGTCTCAATTGGGACCAATCAGTCTTTACTGAGAAGTACATTCTGAATACTGAGGCAGACTGGGACTTGTTGTGTGAAAGCTACATTTACAACAACAAAATCACTAGTCTTCCAAAGCATCCAAAAGATTAGCATCGGGATATCTTGGCTCCATCTCTGTTTCAAGCAGGTTCAATCTGAATAGCATTCTTCTGATGAGCAGCTTATTAGACTTGTTGGTTTCATTCTCTGAAAAACAAAGAAGAAGAAAGCAGAACATTCTCGTCAAAATTAGACTTTTCATCATGTAACTGAATTCCTGGTGGTGTAACACAAAATACATCAAGAGCTTCCATTCAAACGAATGAAATTGTTTTGAAATGTACGATTTAATCTGCCCTTGCAAACCTGTGTTGTGGGAGTTAATAATGTCACGAGGCTCTAAAGCCAGCTGCCCTTTCCACTGAGTGGGTAGAGAGCCTCCAAAATCCATGTTATTCCCTTTCATTCTCAGACTATCACCTGTGTCCCTCCCGCTATATTCTCAGTGCCTGCATTGGGGGAAAAGAACATTCAATTCACAGTCATGCATGTTTAGTCCAATAAAAAACATAAATGAAGAAGAATCCTAAAATGACAGCATTGAATTATAAATATGCAATAAATGTTTACATGAGAAGAACAGATATAAAATATGGTTCTAATAAAACATTTGATTTAATATACATGGTCTTTCTACGTGATGGATTGAAACAAGACTGCTCCATCTATGACTTGTGTGTGTGTGTGTGTGTGTGTGTGTGTGTGTGTGTGTGTGTGTGCGCACAATCAGCATTTTTATAAAGTGCCATTCCATGTGATTCCAATCATGCTACACCAGCGCATGTCCTGTAACCTGTATGTCAGAACAAGGATTACAGTACATACTGAAAAAATGAGGCCCGTGGACAGTGGAGAGAAGTGCAAACCTTCCACACTCATCGGGGACAGGATTTGGTGCACAAAACTGCACATTGTAATGCTGACCTGCACCTGCCGCTGATTTAGGTTTAAACACCATGTTCACACACCCACAGTGTTTGTCTTGCAGATGGCTAAAACTGACAAACTCATACTTGATGCTGCTGCAGTGTCAGGACAGGCTTGAAGCTTCAAGGTCAGTTGCTTTTGAGCTGCCATACAGCACTGTGAAGGAGAGGAGTTGGTAATACAGACAGTGAGTTAGGCTACTTGACCAAACACAAGATTCTAGGTACATTTAGCAAGATGGGGGGGAAGGGGGCTACATACCTACATGATATAACCAGCCCAAAATGGATTTATGTGTCAATAAGACAAGCAACATGGGGAACAAAAGTTCCAGGGTAATGTTACCGGATGGCGTGGCACTATGCTGACATGGTTGTTCAGGTTACCATGCCCCCATCCATTTTGTATAAAGAACTGCATGGGTTATCACAAACAAAAGTGGTGGTGACAATTGGAAAATGACATGTGCAGCAGTAGATTTCACTGGGAGCGAAGAGAAACTGCTTGCAGCCAGTATTAGCAGCCCCGCGGTGAGAAGGAAATTGATTTGTATTAGAGTTACTTTTCAGTTTTATATTCCAATCATTCATCGTGACTCTGTCCTGTGGGAGTGGGAGTCTTAAAATAGGTGTCGATGCATTCAGTCATTTATTACTTGGAACTTCGTGAAGAAGAAAAAAATTGAATATATTCTGACTTTGTCAAGGATCCTGGCAGAAATAATACGAGCAGAATACACACAATAGTGATAGGCTACATTATTAAAGCAGACCCAATATGCACTCCAGCTCAAATTAATGTCTGTTCAATTTAAATGACAGGCATGAGGCATACCAAGGAGAGAGGGGCTTGTGAAAAGTCTGTACTCGTACCTTCTGAAGGACAACTACTCAGTTGCAACATCTATATGATTTTGTCCGAATATGTTTCTTGAGGGAATTTTTTTGAATAGTTTATTTCTGAAAGTATATAAGACTCTTAGATAAATGACACCAATGTGTGCCGAGAGAGAGAGCGGGAGAGAGAGAGATGGAGAGAGAGAGAGAGACAGACAGAGACAGAGAGACAAAGACAGAGAAAGAGACAGAGACAGAGACAGAGACAGAGAGAGAACGGGCGAGAGAGAGAGATGGAGACAGAGAGAGAGAGAGAGAGCGAGAGAGAGAGAGAGAGAGAGAGAGAGAGAGAGAGAGAGAGAGAGAGAGAGAGAGAGAGAGAGCTCCCTGAGGCAAAGCGATCAGGTGTGGGGTAAAAAGAGAAATCAGATCCCAGTTTTCCAGAACGGGAGTGAAACAAGGATGAGAGCGACTTTAATTCAATACCCTTAAGGCAACACTCTGACTTCACTTTATAACCTCATTACAGTCTCATCACAGAGTCTGTCATTAGAGGAACTGGCAGAACATTCTCAAATGGCTTTTGATTCATCTATCATTTCATTAAGACTGTCTCTTCAGAGGCATTGGGGAGGTCTGATTAGTGAAGAGACAAATGGAGACAGATGGACATGCATATTGTGTGTCACAATGAAAACCCACCTTCGATTTGACAGAAGAGCTGCAATTTGAGCAAAGTACCGGAGACATGAGTCCTGCCGACCCATTCTCACTCCGAGCGCGTGTTGGTCCTGCACATGCAGCCTCTTGTACTATAACTATACGCACTTTGGAGGCTCTCTCTGTTGAGAAACGAGTGTAGTTTATTACATTGCAGAGATCAGAGGCTCACACTTTAGAAATCAGCCCAGAAGTTGCCATAGCCACCTTCTTTAAACCTGTCTCTAAAAGGTATGCCATAAATACCATACAATTGAAGGGTGTTCAGTTTTCTTGATCATTTTTTAAACATGCACCCAGCCTTCTCCTGATCGCCGGATTCAATCAGCCAAGTGACATAAGACAGACCGGGATGTTGTCTGCTCCAATGCATCATCATCATCATCATCATCATCATCATCATCATCATCATCATCATCATCAGACTGGTAGATTTTTATTTTATTTAACCTTTATTTAACCAGGCAAGTCATTAAGAACAGATTCTTATTTACACTGGCGACCTGGCAAAAGGCAGGGCCTCTTGAGGGATATAGGGATAGGGACTAAAGAAAAAAATAATAAATAAAAATAAATGTAATATTATGTAGAAGTGACACATTATACCCTTGGTCTATGCCACCGGAGCCATCTAGATTGTAAAAGTGTTGAGCAATGGTGGACACAATTATCCAAACAATTTTGATACTGCGACCCACACTGTCTGCAGTGGGCTACCCTACCCTATTGAAGAAATCCTCACGCTCATGTTGTTGAATCATAATTTACACTTGCTGACATGTGGTCAAGTAAATTCAATACACTGGACCCTCAAACTATAGAGACTGTACATTCCCCTATCAATTACAAAGACAAATCCAATACAACACCTGTGGGTCTATACACATTGGATTATCATTCTGTCTCACCTCCCTCTATGTGCAGTGTGATTAGATTCCCAGAGGAGCGTAACTGAAATAATGGATGTATGGCCGTTCTGTTGACGTCGAGGGCTGTAAAATAACATTACCCTGTGGCTACACATGTGAATATACAGTCTAATGTTCCATTTTCCTTCTTTCAAGAGGGTCGTTGTGCAGCAGAGGGATCCGTCTATTTGCCAGGATTTGAGACGCTGGCGCAGCTGGAACATGGCGACTCACCACGCAGACTTGGCTCATCAGGGAATAGACTGTAGACCCAGGCGAGCTATTTGAGATACTGGCTTAATGAGGTGGGAGGCACTAGTATACTATAGGTGTTTGGGCAGATGTGGGTTTGTAAAAGTCAAAGGTCACCAGCTATGTTTGTCATTTTGTAGTCTGAAGATATACATGTATAAAGTCTTGATGGCCTTAGCCGAGGTGTGTGTAGAAACCCATGAAGGGGTTGTTCTGTTAGCAGCAGAGTATCGTGTGAAAATCATATGGCAATTTGGGGAAGGGAGAGAAAAATAATTGCAATGTGAGGAAAGAATAGTGCTAGCATCTCAGTGTCACTAAATCTATCTGCTCATGTTGAGTCTCGGGGCAGCCTCAACCTAAACTCCATCTGGGTTCTCAGTTATTCCCTGCTGTCACTGCCTCAAAACCATTACAATAAAAAATTTCTGTTTGCACAACAATACATGAACATTTCAGCGTTCTACAAATTTTGTAAAATGTGCAGTGATATTCAATTGCAGTTAAATCAACATATGGGCACATTTTACCCATCGATACTGCTTTTCAGCCCCCCCCCCCCCCCTCTCTCTCTCTTACCCAACAAAGTAAAGAAGTTGTACAAAAATGACAATTGAATAAGTGGTTGAAAACGACACACACACACACACACACACACACACACACACACACACACACACACACACACACACACACACACACACACACACACACACACGAAGTGGTTGGAAAAATACATTATTTTCCCTGTAATTGCATTTTTGGCCATTTTATAAGTATTCTTATTATAATTCAAAGAGTCATACAGTAACAGTTGCACTATAGGGCTGAATTTACAGTAGGGCATTATGGAGATTCTGAATGTGTTTGTGTGTGTGTGTGTGTGTGTGTGTGTGTGTGTGTGTGTGTGTGTGTGTGTGTGTGTGTGTGTGTGTGTGTGTGTGTGTGTGTGCGTGCGTGCGTGCGTGCGTGCGTGCGTGCCTGCATGTGTTCTACTTCTAAGTTGTCAGTCACATTTTAATTAATAGACATTAAACAAACGAAATGAACTTACGTGGGATGACACACGTGTGTTGTTCGCCCTGCAGGAGCTGTTCACCACCATGGTGCTGAAATCAGTCAGGTTTTAAAGAGTAGCCATGCTGCTGTTGCCGAGAGAAAGAAAAACTCCTTAACTGTTGCTCTTTCTCTCTCTCTCTCTCTCTCTCTCTCTCTCTCTCACACACACACACACACACACACACACACACACACACACACACACACACACACACACACACACACACACACACACACACACACACACACACACACACACACACACACACACACACACACACACACACACACTATTTCCTCTTACCTCTATAATGTTCTGCGCTCGGCAACTTGCAGTCACAGACATCACTGGGTTTCAAATGACATCGTAGTCAGATTGTAAACTGGCATCACGGCCGTCTCTCTGCCTCGCTTGTTTTGTTGCTCTCTGTGTCATGAGTAGAGCGGGGGCAGTCCGGTGCTGTGCCCTTTATAGAGCCGCTCAGCCGCCCGCTGACAGGTGACCTGACTGCAGCGCAGCATCACAATATCTCTGCCTCCACAACATGCACGATACACATCCCCCTACATGCTTTGTTTGATTACTAGTTCCTGGATATTCAAGGGATTTCTGCAAATAATTCCCAATCATTATTTAATTATTTCTGTTACTCTCATATTTCCCCATATATTTTTTTTATTTTTATTTTTATTTATTTCCCCCCAGATTCTTTATCCCATTTTTATCCCCCATTAGTGCTATTTATTTATTTATTTATTTATCCCTGTTGCTGCTCCACCCTCTGTTGATCTGGGGAGAGCCGAAACTGGCTCCATGCTTCCTCTGAGACATATGGCTCATTTCCACCACATTTTACAGCCCTGCACAGCTCGTCACCACTCGGCTCTATTTGTTTCGACCCGATGGATGTTTTGTTTCCATGGTAAATGGTAAATGGCCTGCATTTATATAGCGCTTTACAATCAGTAGATATTCTACATTCACCCATTCATACACCAATGGCGGCAGGCTGCCACGCAGGGTGCCTGCACACCATCGGGAGCAAGGAGGGTTAAGTGTCTTGCCCAAGGACACAACAACAGCAGCTGGGAGGGAGCGGGGATGGAGCCGCCAACCCTTGCGTCATTGGCCAACCAGCTCTACCTCCTGAGCTAAAGCCGCCCCAAAGCGGTTTCCACCGCTGCTGATCTGCCCCCGCCCACCCCCGCCCACAACTGGTCGTCATAGCGACCGCATATCTGTCCTCCGCCTATAGCCGAAGTAGGCTATAACATAACATTAAAATTAAATCCATACACAGAACTTTTAAACTGTTTATGAAATACTGGTGCCTCTAAATGACCTACAGTGTACATGGGCAAATGTGACAATCGGCCAGGAGAATGGATATCACTTTGTTGTTAGTCAAACTCACATGCATGCGCTGCGCGAGGGACGGGGGTTGCGCTACAGAGTGAAGCCTCTACCCCGGCGGCCTCTCACCAGGCAAGACCGCGGCTTCACCAAAGCCCCGCGTGCGGCCTAGCGGAGCCGACGCTGCACTCAACTACAAGGGCTTCCTGAGCAGCGGACTTTTTCTCTCTCAAAACAATTGAAACCCACCGCCATGTTAAAGCTGAGTAAGGAGATCGATTTTATTTCACCAGAGGCGAAGGCAGCAACACAAAAGACTGATGGAAATAACATAACAGAAGAGAAGGTAAGCCCCACTAAAGTATGCAGCATTGCATTGACAGTCATTAGATAGAGTAAACACGATTCTGCCTGACCAATCAGTCGTCTACAATGTTTTCACGTCACCGTTCACAGCGCTAGAACCTCAACAGAGCAGGGACCAAAAGCAGCACGACTCAACCCCGACTCAACCCGGGCTGTCCACGTTTTTGATCGGTGGAATGAGACAAAAAAGCGAGACGAGCTGGGCGGGGCCGCGTTGATACCAGCGGTGGAAATGGGCCAATAGAGACAGTCCGCATGTCTGGGAACGCCCATACAGGCTCTAGGAATGCCCACAATACGCTGGGTTAGCCTGGGGGCGGGGTCAGGGTGGGGTAAATTCCCCCGTTCTATCCATTCAGTAAAGTTAGAATTTAGCTGATAGCCCAGCCCAGGCAGACACGACCGGGGATTTAACC
This sequence comes from Poromitra crassiceps, assembly GCF_964638095.1. NCBI lineage: Eukaryota > Metazoa > Chordata > Actinopteri > Beryciformes > Melamphaidae > Poromitra > Poromitra crassiceps. Next base: position 21,843,141 of record NC_139633.1, read on the forward strand.
ACCGCAGTAAACGCACATCTGAGCAGACGTCTTGTGTTCTGCTCTAGAACCCCCAAACATGTAGTTTAGAGCCGCAGCACCGTCTTTTGGTGAGTCAGCCCATGAGATATATCGGCGGTTTTACCCCACTCGCGCGCCAGCCGTTTAACATTTTGTGGGCGTTCCCAGACATGCGGACTATCTCTATGGGCAGTAGCCAGCCGCTTCTTTTCACCTGACATGGGAAGCTTCACTGGTAGGATCACGCTATTCCAACGAGTTCCCCTCCCTCCGAACAGGCGCCCCGAACGACCAGAGGAGGCACCACTTCAGCGACCAGGATATTGCATGTTTTGGTGTGGGGTTCCTATATAAAGGAAACCCTCAGGGGGCACGGGAAGAACATGCAAACTCCACACAGAAAGGCCTTTTGACGACCCCACCCGGGCGGTGCGCACTCGAGGACATGCGGACGGGCACGCACTCCTTCAGCTCTCACCAGGTGGGAATCGAACCCAGGACCTTAGCTGTGAGGCGACAGCTCTACCACTGAGCCACTATGCCCCCATTTCCCCATATTTCTGATGTTGTTTTTGCTATGTGGTTTTAAAGTGCTATAAAGATTTACTTCCCTAATTTACCTTAGGCTATTATTGTAAACTGTACCCAATGCATTATGTACTATTAATAAGAGGGTGATTTATGTTTTCTTTGAAAGCGCAGGAACTGGACTCAGATGTGCTTCAAGTGAAACATAAACATTTCAGAGTTTATTCAAAAGACACAAGTGCAAGACAATTGCAAATTCAGATGTACAGAATACACAGTAGGCTATTTGCAACTCATGACACAAACAAGTAATATTGCTCTTTAAGTTTGAATTGAATTTGAGTGGATATTTGCCTGACAGAAAACCCTTCTTCTATGGAACTTCCGATTCTCTCCAAACCATTTATCATTAAACCTGCTAGAAAACAACAACCGACTCTGATGTCCGGTTCCTGGCTAGCTTTAAGGTCATTTTAATGATGAAGATTTCTCAGGGCCGAGGCTCAATCGGCCAAAAGAAGGCAGAACCATTAGAACACACTTACAATAAGCAATGATTTGAAGGATGATGGTATGGGAACAGCTTTTAGTTGCAATCACTCAACCTCTATCTGTCTATCTGTCTCTCTCTCCCTTGCTCTCTCGCTGTCTCTTCCTCTAAAACACACACACACACACACACACACACACACACACACAACACACACACACACACACACACACACACACACACACACACACACACACACACACACACACACACACACACACACACACACACACACATACATACACACAACACACACACACACACACACACACACACACATGCTGCACTTTACTTTAGCTGAGGTAAAAATGAGAGCATAACATCTAATCTAATTTACGAAACTATCTCCCTTTCCTCTTCTCTCCTCTCTCCCTCTCCCCTTCCCCTTTGTTTGGTAGAGTGGTTTCCGTGGCAACCTGCATTACAGCCAGTATTTTTCTGAGTGGTTCGTTAGTGAGCAGCAGCCTTCCCTCGGCAGCATGGACAGTGAGGTCCACATCAACAGAACCAGCACAAGTTCAAATGGTCCCTATTGGACTAATGCATATTGGTCCAATGATAAAGGTGTTTATCGGAATACACTGGCATACAGTAGGTACATCAATATCCACTTTATGGCAGTACAAGGTATTTAACAAACAAGGAATTTAACCTCTGAGATGACCTCTGTGTATGTTGTTGTACTGTTCATAACTCAACTCAGCATGAGCAGAGCTTTCATTAGGGCCTAATATGAAGGCTCTAGAACAATTTTGAAATATCGACCAGATTGAGATGAAAATTGGCAGCCATTTTGGATTTGAAGGTCAAAAATAGGTCAAATCATCAAAGTTTTTTAACCTTCATAGATGACAAATCCACTGAGGAACAAACCTCCGCTTTCCGTGGTCACAGAATCCCATGCAATGACCCAACTATGTGTGTGTGTGTGTGTGTGTGGGTGGGTGGGGGGGGGGGGGGGGCGCATATATGTATTAGTTACAAAATATTCAGGAATTATACATTGCATCAATCAAGTATATTCCTATTGAAGTAACAATTTGGAAAAAAAATACCCTTAACTTTTTCAAAATTTGCAAAAATATCCATGCAAAACTACACATTGGTCACATGATTGACAATGCATCATTGAAGGTCCTGTGGTCAGTCTGGTGCAGTGGTAGCCAACACGGTGCCCGCGGGCACCTGGTCGCCCACGGGGTGGCGCTGTGGCGCCCGCAGGCCACGTTCAGATTTTTTTTTTTTTTTTTTTCTTTTTTTTTTAAATGTTTTTAATGTTTGTTTTGTTTTTTACACAAACAAGACAAAACAGACAAACAGGCTCAGACACAGGGGAAAGAAAGGAAAAACAAAAAAATATAATCAGAAAAATGTTTTTTTTATTTGTTTTTCTCCCCCCTTCCCACAATAACACACGAATGTAGAAAATAATTGGTTTTTAACAACGCATACGTTTTAAAAACGTTTATTGTCTGTGTATAATTTATTGTCTGTGTATAATTAATTATTGATTAACTATTTTGATCCGCCTGGGCTGGGGTCAAAGTTTAGTTTTACGTTACGTCACTACGTCATTCACTCTGCGACAGTGCGACTGCCAGCTGCCAATGATTATATCAGTTGGCTAAGCTAAATGATGGAAAGCAAGAACAATGGCAGAAAAGCGAAAGAAAAAACATTACCAATTTCACGAGGAGTGGGAGGAAGAGTTCTTCTTCACAACAGTGAAAGAAAAGAGTGTATGTCTCGATTAAATGCATAATACTCATTATTTAAAGGTAAATCGAGCAAATGTCAACAGGTAGCCCCCCACATTACTACCCTTCATGTAGCCCTCGACCTCAAAAAGGTTGGTGACCCCTGCATGCCTTCTGCCCCCTGGTGGTTAGGGTTAGGCATTGCATGCATCTGATTGTATACATCTGGTTTTTCACGAACAAATATCACAGTGATGATGTAGAGGTCTCAAAGACTCATGAAATATGTATGATACAATTGGAGTTATTAAGTTGCGTCTGATGGCAAGGAAACAATATAGGCTAGGGCCTAGCCTATATAGCTGTGTTGCCATGAGCTGCTAGGCTATAGGCTATCCTCTATGCAAAGTTTCTGTGTGTGAGTGTGTGAGCAGAAGTGTGTTCAGCCAGAGCTATATTTTATGCGATTTGTACGATTGTGCTGAATCTTTCAGGAAGCGTAAGAGCACCCCTGTAGGTGACCTAATTTCTGAATTAGGTAATTATGCAGGACTATGGGCACAAATGGCTAATTAGTGGCCAAAATGACTCAACACAGTTCCAGCACCATGGATAGCTCAATTTGTTTGCTCCTGATGCAAGACACCTGAGTGGAGGTGCACACCTGAGAAGAGTAATCAGCCAGGGAAGTGGACTATGGAAACCCTCTAGAGAGAGAGAGGAGAGGCTGCATTCCAACTCTGTGAGTGAGGCCTGACTAAATGGCCAGTGATTGTGTGCGCCAATGGGTATATTCTGCATATGTTGAAAATTGTGGAATTACAGTATACACTATAGAACATTTACAATATATAGACAATTTACTGTCATATGTTTGTGTAAGGCGTTCACTGACAATAGCTGCATCCAGGAATTTGCTTTCAAACTCTTCATTCATTTGAATGTGCTTTGAGAAGCTACTCTGAAAGTTAATTATATTTCCACACGGCAATGTGAATCCTGATGAAAACACTTTTTCTGTGATCTTGATTTAGGGGCAACGTCACCTCTTTCCATCACATATTGGTGCAACTGTAACACCCAGGAGGAAATCAGTCCATTTTATTGAGTGCCAGCATGACTGCACTGTATGAAAGGGAGGTGTTATTACTGATCGGCCCCTTCAATTATTTTCCATCACTATTCCCTATAATATGTAATTATGTTTATTTATTTTATTTTTTATAATAAATAAATACCACGAAATCATGTTTATTCAAATCACGTTTCTTTTTTTCCTTTTGTTATTGAGGAGGTTAACAATGTGGATTACTGCTTAATATAGATTTCTTGATTAATAATTCTGAGCTAGCGTTGATTGAGGTAGATTTGCATTCCTCAGTTGTCTGTTAGAAGATGAATAATGGAGCTTTGTTGATGTTTTTTTTATGTTTACTGTTTTATTGTTTGCAAATGGTTGATATGGTTCTGAAAGTCAGACATAGAAATAAGGTAGATAATAATACATAGGCTAGTTAGACCATAATACATTTCCTGTATCAGATTAGACCGACTAGAGAACAAATGTGGGCCAGGGGCGTAAAGTGGAGGAGGGGAGGGGGGGATTCATTTTGAACTGAACTACACGTGTAAAGTGTCGTGAGTCTGCATCTGGCACGGTTGTGATGCTGTCGTGGTGACACAATCTGTCCACAGACAGACATATAAACACCTGAAAAAATACCAAATAGGGTAACGCTTTAGAATACCGCCCGCACCTTACAGGGTAAGTACAGGGTAACAAAATCTGAACTTACAGAGTAAGTACATGTAAAGTTGGAACAGGGAAAGTTCTGCTGATGGACCCTCCCTCGTGTATTTCTGTCTTCCTCTTCTTCCTCTTCTTCCTCTTCTTCTTCTTGCTACTCAAAAAGCCTGACCCTGACTGACTGTCTGTTCTCTTATCACAGGGTGTCATGTCTCACAAACCCTGTTGGCAACAAAGAAAAAAACAAACTAAGGTTTTGTAAAAGTTCACACCACACTATTGATCTGCCCATTTTTGTTGAAGGCCCTTTACCTAGACTTGTGTGTAAGGCCGCATTCACACAGGATCAGCGCTGTGGCGATTAGCTTAGATTAGGGTTGTGTGGCTGTGTGGGAATGTCACTACATGGCCCATTTGTGGGACGTCATGTTGTCAACTTTAAACCCCCCAATCCAGAAGGTCTTTGAACTCCCTCATGGCAGGGTTGTACAGCTCTGGAAAGGTCATCATGGCGGCGATCATCGATCAGTCTCTCTTCCATCTCCACAGTTGCTTGGTAAACAGTGGAATGCTAGTGCTACAGTATGGCAAGGTTCTTCTTCCCATGGCCGTCCTCCGGTCTGATCGCCAGCTATACGTGAGTGGCCACTGCAGCATGACGTTGGGTTGCATTTCCCCCCAAGTTCATCCTCTTGAACTTTTTGCCGCAAGACTGCTCCATTTTTTTACAGCATATCCCCTGCGACCGCAAGATACCCCCATTAAAATGAATGGGGACTGGCATTTTTCCAGCAGCACCTGTTCCTGTGTAAATGCAGCGTAAAAATGTCACTCCAACCTGCGGTGAGGCTTGTTCTCTGACACAAAGACACACATAGCTGCTGCTGACAGTATAATTTACATCCTCGATTGAGTGACACACCTTGGTGATCCAGGCTGTGACTGTATTGGGTGAGAAAACCCAGACCTGAGAAAACAGCCTACTATTGAGCAGGGTTCCTGCAGCAGTTCCTGCATCTCCAGGCATGTCATAAATGTTCACACAACAAGGTCTGTGATGCCCTGTGATACGAGAACAGACAATAATCGAGGGAAATTAATCAGAAACAAAAAATAACATCAACAAGATTTAGTCCATTCACATCCATCTGTGATCTGGTATTTATTCAAAATAAAATTGTTTCCAACAAAAATATAAATGAATGATGATCTGCTGGAAGTGAATTGAAACCATTGATCAGTAATAATAACACCTCACTTTATACAGTCATGCTGGTACTCATTAAAATGGACTGATTTCCTCCTTGAACTGTTACTTGCACACGTGAAGGAAAGCACCCTATCTTGTTGGAACAAAGGTTTCTAATTGATAATTGCAACAGGTGAAATTGCTTCCTAAAAATACCATCCAGAATGATCATGGAGAATGTGATAGTGTTAATCAGGATCCACATTGCCGTTATTAGCTATGTATTATAAATATTACCGGTACTTGAGTTTTATAGCTTCTCCAAGAACATAAACAAATTCCTTTGAAATGACTTTGGATCTCCACTGTGGGGGAGTAGATATATATATATTTTCCCATCAGACAGGTAAATATACACCAACAGCAGTAACATAATCAGAGAGACATGAATGCCTCGTTCTCATCACTCCTAGTTCATTGGACCTATTAGATATTTGAAGCATCGATATCAAAGATTAAATTACCTTGATCAGAACGCTGTGTGTGTGTGTGTGTGTGGGGGGGGGGGGGGGGGGGGATGTACTTGTGTGGTCACCTTCTGACCTAATCATGGTCGTGGAGAGATCTTATTATCAGCACAGCACAAGCAGACCTCTTTTCGAGTATCCAGCTGGTCATGATTCATGAATGCCTAGGAATAGTCTAGAATCTAGATTCTGTGTCCGCATTTCACTCTCTACCAGAGGATACACTGGGAGATTTAAAAGTCTGGAAACCTTGGGGAACCTGCGTTACTCTCAGAACTTCAGTTGGTCACCAAGGCAACGTGAAGAATTTTTCCAAATGGAGCCTACAACTGAGGTCAAGCTACACAACTCCGTGGTCAAACCAGCAGCCCCTAAATTTGGAGTGCAGGCATTGTGTATTCTCACCTTTATCATGGCAAATGCATTGAAAAGGCCCACAGAGACTTTGTTCTGTCAGATTTCTCACTTTCCAAGTGTTGCAGTATGAAACCCTTACCTGAATAGAGGCTATGACATCTATATTCTACCAGAGCACACCAAATACAATCAATTTTCATTTTCTGATGCACATACCCTATACTTACCACATCAGTGTTGTATCCTGCAGTCATTGGGTGTTTGCAACAGACACCCTCGTCCAGGCAAACCGACCGAGAATGAACAAGTCTCAGCCTGTGTCCAACTTAAAAGGGCATTCTACTGACCCCACTTTTTATTTTATTTATTTAGCGTTTATTTAAACAGGTAAAATCACATTGAGACCCAGGGACTCATTTACAAGTGCGACCTGTTCAGACAGCAGCAACAAGACCTGTACAGGGCAACAAGACAACAACAATACAGACTCAGACACAGATAATAAAATAGAATCACTAAACATAGCAGCAGGTACAAACATTTACAGTTTCAATAAACAATGAGACATTCACTAAAATAATTAAAGTATAAAGTGCTGAAGGAGATAAAGTGCTAAAGGAGGAGAGGGTCAGCTTTGTGAGCAGGAGCAAAGCATAGATGCACTCTCCCACTGCACTATGGTCACCCCTTTTCAGCCATGATGCTCTCTCTGCTGCCTCCATGTTGTTGTTGATGGCTCTTCTCCCGCTTGCTCTCGTAATGCCCAGGGGCCGGTTGCACAAAACACCTTGAGTTAAGATTTTCCTTAAAGTCCAAGTTAAGGTTTCCTTAAAATAAAATTGGTTAAAATCCTTAAAATCCTTAAAATGTTTAACCTCAAGGAGAAGACTTCGGCTAAAGGTGTTTTGTGCAACAGATTTTATTACGGCTAGTTGCATAGTAATTACAAAGTAATTGCATATAATTACAGGGTAACTACAGGGTAACTACAGGACTTCTTTCCAGTTGTGGCTCTCAAGGACAAAGTACATAGAATTTAGCCCCACAATAAGTACAGTTGCATATAAAAACAAAAAACATCAACATCATCGTAACATCTGTAACTACATGGTAACTACAGGGGCGTGGGCTGTATTCTAAAGCAGTGTTGATTCCCTCGTAGTCACACAGTTACTACAGTGTAACTACAGGGGGGGCGGTAAAGTCACATCTTGTACCGTGTACTTACCCTGTAAGTACAGATTTTGTTACCCTGTAAGTGGCAGACTGTATTCTAAAGCATTTCTTCTTCTTCTTCTTCTTCTTCTTCTTCTTCTTCTTCTTCTTCTTCTTCTTCTTCTTCTTCTTCGCTGTTATTTGTGTTGAGGTGACAGTGTTTCAATAGAGGGCGCCACAGTGCAATCACAGATTATGGATTTACCAGACTCTGTGTACAGTATGTCCTCTTTGCAGGCAGTGGGGGGCAGTGCAACGCCATGATTTAGGATGGACAACAGCAATCACAGATTGTCTTTGGGATGACAAATTCAAGACACACACACACACACACACACACACACACACACACACACACACACACACACACACACACACACACACACACACACACACACACACACACGCACACACACCTGAAATTAAAAGAAGCATTTTGCTTATTGATCTAACAATCGATGATAACTGAAGATGCACTGAAACGGAAACAGACAGCAGAGAGGAGACAGACAGCAGAGAGGAGACAGACAGCAGAGAGGAGAGAGGAAAGGAAAGCATCAGAGTATTATTGGTACAAGAGGGTCCAATGAGAAAATGAGGTGCAGTCTGAACCTCCGCTCCACTCATACACCCTCAGATATAATTAGGCTCTGCGACCTGCTGTGTACTATGAGATCTGCTGTGTACTATGAGATCTGCTGTGTACTGTGAGATCTGCTGTGTATTATGAGATCTGCATGGTCACAGGCAGGGTGTTGTTGTTGCCCTTCACCATCCATCCCTCAAACAGACCTCCAATTGTAACAACTGGGCACTACTGCCATGCATACTAACCCCCCTCCCTCCTCCTCACCTGCATGCCCACACTGAATGGCCGTGAGCCATGCTAACTCCAGACTCCAGTCTGCAGACATGGGCCACACTCTCCTTTGTTCCTTCAAACTTCAGACCAGACCATGGGTATTCCCTTTCACAAGCACCCATGATGGCCATGGCCCATCTTCAAAGAGAGCTGGGTGGTTTCTTGTGACTGCTGCAGAACCAGACTGAGTTCAGGATATTGATTTCAGTCTGCCTACACACTGCCAGCACTCATTAGGTGGGCTTTATCTATACGGTGCGACTCAGCCACGCTGGAGAGAGAGAGAGAGTGAGAGAGAGAGACACACAGAGAGACAGAGAGAGAGAGAGAGAGAGAGAGTGAGTCAGGGAAAGAGGATGCTGGAGACAGAAGACCAGCCCAGGTTCTGTCACAGGAAATGTTTATCAGATCCCCATGCCCAGTCACGTATTTACAGTCTTGGGCAAGTTACTTTGTTACTTTCAAAATGTAATATACTACATATTACTAGTTACTTTCATTTGAAAGTAATAAGTTACTTTACAATATTACTGTGTGTGTAGAGTAACTCGTTACTTATTACACTACTTTTGCATTACTTTCACCAAAACAACAGCAGCAGGAGAGTGACATCGCTGCCCCGGCCGGAACCATCCCGACAAATAATGTCAACCGCCTTGAAGTCAGTGTAAACAATTCTAAATTCTAAATGTTAGTAATATAAGTAATATATTACATGTAATATGTTACTTTTGTAATGAGTTACCCCCAACACTGGTTGTATAAGGGAGGGTTACGTGGGTGAGATGTTGATGAATCGAGTGCTGTGGGAGGAGTGTGTGTGTGTGTGTGTGTGTGTGTGTGTGTGTGTGTGTGTGTGTGTGTGTGTGTGTGTGTGTGTGTGTGTGTGTGTGTGTGTGTGTGTGTGTTGGGAGGGGGGGGGGGGGGGTGTGGCTTGGTGGGTGTGGGTGTTGTGGCTGGGTGTTGGATACCCAGGGGACAGACAAGAGGACAGCCTGCCATTCAACACCCCGTGTGCTTACTCGTATACTCATTCATAGAAACAGAAGAGGGAGAGATAGAGTGAAGAACAGTGCCAGGTCTATTCCAGAGTGGCAATAGAGACCGCGGCTTTTAATTCAGCCTGCACCCCTCAGCCAGTGACTGAGCGGCTGGAGTGAACCATCTGCTATTCAGGCTCGTCTATTCAGCCATCACTCTCTGTCTGCCTCCCTATCTCGATGCATCTTCTTTTCTTCACTCAGTGTGCAATCTCACTTTGGGATCCTGCAGCCAACACACACGCCCCCTCCCTCCCTCCCCCCCCTCCCTCTCTGTGGTGTCCCTGGAGAGTTTGAGCCCCTCTGCGACTCCTCTCTCCCTCTCTCACCCACAGGCGAGCGGCTTGAAGTCACCCGCTTTGCCTGCCCCTCTCCTGTACAGAAGTGCTTGTATTTCACCGATTTTCGGTTAATACTGTTTACATCTGTTAATACTGTCTATATCTGTTAATATCTGAATCATTTTATAATATTTTATCATCTCCTTAGATCCTTTATATCTTATTTGTTTATGTCTCGTATATTTGTTCTTATCATTGTTACATGAGCACCAGCCACACCAAGACAAAATCCCGAGTATGTGAAAACATACCTTGGCAAATAAAATAATTCTGATTCTGATTCTGAAAACATACTCAATCTTGGTGATTTATGTTTTAACTTCAATTGAAGTATGGCATGCTCCTGTATGGGTTGAGGAAATTCTACCAACCTTGAGTGAATTAAACATTTTTCAAATCCTCTAAAGTAAAATGGATGGAGAGATATATACCGTATATACTGTATATATACATTACTACTACTATCAGCTTCACACACACACACACATACACACACACACACACACACACACGCACACATATATATATATATATAGAGGCCAGTACAGCACAGGGGTGACACATTTCATCTGGCTTCTCCAAACCCCCGCTCAACCTTCTTTTTTTCCAGCCACAAACGTGCCCCTTCTCTCAAAAGTCAAAGCAACTCCATGTCATCACACTTGCGTAACGTGCATTTTCACGTGTGTGTACTTGTTTTTGTGTATTTAAAAGTGAACGTCATTCATGCACTGTAAGGACATAGTAGCTCTTTGAGCAGCGTGTGTTTGGCTGTCTGTCTGCTGAACAGCACCGCTCTGTGCTGCTGCAGCTCAAGTGTTTCCCAAACAACCACTACTCTCATAGACCCGACTGCACTTACAGTATGTTTCACTATAGCGGCAGAGAGGAGCAAATTCAACACATTCATACAGTATCCAGGCATTTATTTTTCATTATTCTATATATGAAAAGAACAGAGCTTTCCCCTGTTTTTCAAGTTTTAATGATGTTTGCATGAGAAGCAAGCAGATTACACGGTTATATTGAAAACAGAATATAAATAAAAACATGATCGTAAAAGAGGACTGGAAAATCTTCGCATATCAAGATCAACATATACAGTATACATCACTTACACGTCAACTGATGGCAGGGCTGTTGACATTTAGGGGAATAATAACTGGGAATAATCAGGTAATGATCTGATTGACGCGTTTACATGCACTCTAGTAAGTAGCAGGAACACGCCTCATAGTCCGTGAGTGAGTGCATGAGTGTGGACATCAGACATCCATGACCAAGTATAGAGCCCACAGCTAAATCCAAGGCAGTTGTTTATGGTCCATGCGCAGCGCTTTTTAGCCAATGAACCCTAAGGGGACATTCAGACCAAAAGCGTTTTTGGAGCTGCCAGCGTCTTTCTGCAATTCATTCTCTATGTAAGGATGCGCTAGACGTGCTCCTCTTTTAATGAACGCACCTGGCGTTTAAACGCTGATGGCGCCTGTTGTTTTTGGAGGAGCGCTGTGGGCGTTTTTAAGATGAAAAAAGTTTAACATTAGAGGAAAAGCGCCCTGTCCGTCTTTTCCTACTCCTACCTTTTCTCCTCCCGAGGGATTTTCAACCTCCACTGCTGCCAGAATTGGCAATAATCTGGCTTTCATGTTGACAGTGAACAACATCAACCAGACTACTGTCCGTGTGGTCGTTGTGTTCTGATCTGTACTGCACGCAACTGCAGGGGGAAACAAACGGAGCACAAAAGAAACGCTCCGTGCGTTGTGTTTTGTGCACAATGGAAGCGCTCTCAACATGATTTTCATAGCGTTCTGACTGAAAAAAACACTTTTGGTGTGAATGTCCCCTATGCGTGTCTCCACTTCCATCCTCTCTTTCTTTCTAGAAGTCGTATTGGGAAACAAACATCGTGACCTTGGTGATGTACTTCCCCAGCTGGATGCGTCTCTCCAGCTCGCTCATCTCCACCTCAGCCTCCAGCGTGACAGGACCCTGCACCGGGCTGACCAGCATCAGCTGACCCGTTTGCCGGTCTGAACGCTGCACTGTGAAGTGGCGCCGAGCCTGCTTCCCCCCCAGCAGGGCGAAGCGGAGCGTGTCGCCCATCGGGCGCATTGCCGACACGCGGAACATGACACGAGGGGCTGACAGGTTGGACACCACAGACAGGTAGTGGTAGGAGAAGGAGTTTGGGGCCTGAGAGCACGCCTTGTTGTCCACGGGGCAGGGGTTACGTTCACACCGCCTGGAAGGAAGAGGCGCACGTGAAGAGTGGGGAAGGCTAGCTGAAACAGTCGGGTTCACTTGCACAAGTGTGTGTTTAAGAAATGCTAACAAGTTCATGTTCAATCTATGGACACGTTTAGTTTCATTCTATAGAATATTAGCTACATTCATTTATTTCCCTTGAAACTGGTCAGGAACTTCTATTTGATCTTAGACTTCATCCGCACTTATCAGCCTTACATCCCCTCATTTGTTTTTCTTTTAACAATGATTCTAGGAGGGAGACGATTAGAAATGAGAATATTTCTAGTTAAGGACAATACTCACATAGGGGACGTCTTGACATAGGTGGCATTAGGGACTCGGGGACAGTCGACACGGACACACTGGAAAGCACCGTATGTGTTAATGCACATCTGGTCCCTGGTGCAGTTGTTCTGTCTGTTGGCACACTCATCAATGTCTGTGCGACATGAAAAGAAAGAAAGACTTACATTTGAAGGAGAAAAGAGAACAAAATTGCGATAATGTATGATAGTTAAAGTTGAGTTTTTCTTAGTTTTGTGGTGAACTGAAATTGTTAGAGCCATTTTGGATTTGGGGGAAAAAGTTGATTATTTAAAGGTCCCATCTTAACCCATTGATACCTGATGCAGCATTTGTGTGTGTATCCCTTTAAGACCGCAAACCGTGTCACGCGATTAGCGGTCTTAAAGGGATACACACACAAATGAGGGATATACACGCAAATGCTGCATCAGGTAATGGGTTAATGAACACTGTGACACATAAGCTAACCATTTGTTGGTGAGGGATTTTGTAGGTTGATAACAGAAGCAGAGGTTACCGCATGCCTGACATCAGAGCATGATTTTCCCCTCCAGGATTTGGAGCACATCAAAATTCAGTATTGAATACTCCTGCGGCTTTATTTTATAATGCTTAAATCCCCATATTATATCTGTCCTGTGACAAATGGAACAGTTCTATTGAGAAATAGGAAGGGACAGCTTGCCCATGGCAGCGACTAGGCTGTAGCTCCTGCTGCATGGTGTTGAATGTTGCACTGGGGTGTGGATGTGTTGTTGTCTTGTCTTGTGCAGTTTTATCAGGGACATTTTGAATTACTGACGCCGTCTTGTAGAATATTGAACGTCAGCAATAATTTTGAAAGGGTTAGAAAAGTGAAATTTTTTGAAAGACGATAAAAGCAAAACAAAACAAAAGAAGAGGTTGAAGCTGACCTTTACAGCTGCGGCCATCGCGCGTCACATTGTATCCGGCGGGACAGGTACAGCGGTAGCCTCCAGGGGTGTTCACGCACGAGTGCAAGCATAGTCTCCCAGCCTGTCCATTATGGAACAGCTCACATTCATCAATATCTGAAATACACAATATACACACGCACACTTATGGAACCTCACAATACGGGGGCGTGCATCAATGTGTATTCATTAGGGGTGTCACAATATTTCGTCGCACGATATATCGCGATATCGAAACGTCACGATATCGATATCGTCAGAAGAAAATTATATCGTAAAAAAAAATATATATATATATATATATATATATATATATTGCTCCTGAATAATAATAGAACAAATTTAGCAGAATCAACACGCATGAGTGAGGGGGTAGACTACTACTGGCATGGCAAAACAGCTCAAGGGGTACATAAGATCACATAAGTTTAGGGACCATTGAGCATGAGTTATTTAAGAAATAGATTGTATACTTTATTTTTCTTTCACCATGCAACAAACATTTAGTTTGTGACAGTGTGACACATTCTATTGCAAGAGAAGCATTATCTTCCATGTTGTTTTCTAGTTATTATAATAACAATTTGCAAAAACAGCATTTGTTTTGTATTTTTATGTATTTCAAATGAAAGACTATTTTTCCAGTATTTTCCCAGGGCTCCCTTGAAAAGAGGTTTCGATTTCAACGGGACTCACATGGTTAAATAAATGATAAATAAATACATAAAAATTATTTACTTTTGTTAAAAAAAATATTGTTAAAATATCGTATCGTATCGTTATCGTGAACCCAATATTGTGTATCGTATCGTATCGTGAAATTAGTGTATCGTGACACCCCTAGTATTCATCACTAGTATGTTAGTGGTACCAGTGCAGGTGTTGCTGTCCCGGCCTGAGATGGTGTATCCTGGCTCACAGGTGCAGTGGGTGGTTCCCTGCACCTGTGTGCAGCGTGACGGACGGACTAAAGGTCCCGTGGTGGCAGCTGGCAACGTAGCAGCAGCAGCGGCGGCGGCAACTGGGGAGGCGGCGGCAGAGGTGTTTGTCACGGTGACAAAGACTGAATGGGGAGGAGGGAAGACGGAACCAGTAAGGAATGGTAACGCACAGCGCGTGAAATTAACTTTTTGGCTATCTGGCCAGTGTGACTCGTGGATTTCAGTTACCAGCCACTTGGAATGTTCACTAGCCAGACTTTTTTTTTCTTCTTCTTCCTTGAAATATGATCAAGAAATATGAATAAGGATTTTAGAGAATGTAACTGCATGTATTGCATGTACTTGGATTATGGCTGTCAACAAGTGTATATTGTCCAAGTGTGTGAATAATAGACAGGCAAAAGAGAATGGAATGGAGAATAGACTTGATGATATAAATTAATAGAGATTTGTGCATTCCCCTCCACATTGTGTGTGTGTGTGTGTGTGTGTGTGTGTGTGTGTGTGTGTGTGTGTGTGAGAGAGAGAGAGAGAGAGAGTGTGTGTGTGAGAGAGAGAGAGAGAGAGAGAGTGCATGTGTGTGTGTGTGTGTGTGTGTGTGCGTGTGCGTGCGTGCGTGCGTGTGTGTGTGTGTGTGTGTGTGTGTGTGTGTGTGTGTGTGCGTGTGCGTGTGCGTGCGCACGTGTGTGTGTGTGTGTGTGTGTGCTTGCGTGTGTGTGTGTCTGCATGTGTGTGTGTGTGTGTGTGTGTGTGTGTGTGTGTGTGTGTGTGTGTGTGTGTGTGTGTGTGTGTGTGTAGCATGATGAACTGTAGGCTGTCAGAGAGGATAAACAAAGCCCACACAGAGCGAGCAGTGTTCGGGCCGACCCTTGACCCTGGAGAAACACATCTGTCTTGGTCAAACTACATTTAAAATCCACATCACACATAACTCTCACCTACAGTACCATACTGTATGTTAGCGTGGAGAAATTAAAATAAATCGAGGAAAACAAAACAAACTGGGCTCCACTTGTCCACTGTCTCTGTGTGTATGGTAACTCTGCCTCTCAACCAGCACCGACCTGGGGCTTGAATTCAATAAAACCCTGTGGTATTTAGCACTGGCTTTTATTGGCAAACTATACCCACTGGCCACAATTATATCATTTAGTAGTAAACAGAGAGTATTGGAGTACTATTGTACAGAAAAATCCGGTTGGTGGAGAAGTGCTCTCTCATCATTAAAATACGTACTTGATCTAATCAGAGCAATCTAGTAAGAGAGTGGCATCAGCGGAGGTCCAAAATGCACGACTCAGTAGCCAATGAATAGCCAGGAAGGAGGCTCACGCTACTTTTGAATGCTAAATTAAAGCAGATAGTGTACAATTTGATTCTTTAAACGTCGGACCCTTTCAAAGTACATCACAAACTGTCCATTTTGCTGCAACTCGACAGTGCTGCTGAATCCAGAACCTTACTTCCGCGCAAGGCCGGATTAACCATAGGGCAATCGGGCTCATGTTGGGCTCCACAGAACTATGACACAAATCTAAGACCAATCAGGACAAAATTTCTTTGTCCTACAAACCCCCCAGTCAGACTAATATTTTTATCCTGCTGGTGCTACCTGTTTGCAAAGCCTAGAATCGCCTATGAGTGAGTGAGAAACTGAATCTCAGAAACTGAATAATGACATAACAGTATAATACTAATGTTAATTTAAAATTAGATATTCCTCTAAATATGGCGAAAAAACATCCAAACATCCGGACGGTGGGTAGGGGGGCCCCTGGGAGCTTCAGTGCCCAGGGGCCCCTGGGGGTGTTAATCTGGCTCTGCTTCCGCGAACTCTTGAGAGTAAAAAACTGGTCCATTGGAGTGAACAGAGATGTCACGACTCTTCTATGTAGATGGCTCTGGATCTAATATCACAACAACATTTGGGCCAGTGTGTGAAGTGTTATTGATGGTTGCCTAAATGCGACCTGCAGTTTCTAATCATTCGTGAGGCCACTCACTATGGGACCAGATCCTTCTGGGCCCTAGACTGAATTCTACACCAAATATCCCTATATTTTGGGTCGGAGGAATAACATTTGTCCGTCCCTCCCTCTCGCAAAGAGCTTGCGTCATTCTCTGCATTGCATTGCATCATTCTCTGCAGTCGCCCAGAAGCCGGAGCACATCAGCCCTGTTGCTAGCTAGCTTAAAGCTAGTGTAAATTGTGTGATTTCACTAGGATTTCAATGACTAGTTAGCTCAAGGAGAAAATGTAGTGCATATACTTGGTAATAGCTTTCACTCTCTCCTGTTTATATCTCCCCATCTACATGATATACTTGCGCTGTTCACATCACAGCTGCGTCGAGTCACATTTTCGGGGAGCTGCACGCCAGCTGAGCAACCTTCGGTGCATATGGCCAGGGCTTTGACGTTGTAGCATGTTTTCCGCATTACTGTTCACAGTGGTTTCGCGACTCCTACTAGCATTAGTTAGCGACAGACCCTACTCCTCTCTCAGCGTTAGAGAAAACTACCCCTAGACAAAAGAAGCCACGTATCGCCACACGACGTTAGCCCGAGTCACCTGCCTCAGCCGTGGTGAATTCAGCGACAGTAACAAGCCAGTCACCGCCGTTGGAAAGTGTCCAGTGTTACCGAGCCGGATTTCACTGACGCTATGGCTAGCTCTCGCACTAGCCACCACAACAGAGTGTCCCCCCCCCCCCCCCGTGGATCCCCAAAGCCCTCCTTGTGCCCGTGTGGATTATTGAGGATTTCGGGCCGGGACCATCGCCCCCTCTGCATACGGTGCCTCGGTTGGTTCCACGCAAGCCAAGTTTTGAGTCCACAAAGCAACCGCTATCAGAGATGGAGACCCGCTCTTCGGCCGTCCGGCGAACCCAGACGAGGAAGATGCAGAGGTTCCTTTTGGGACGCAGTTAAGGAGCCTGGCAAACTTCCCTTTGGGTCGCAGCGATGAGCTGTCTGGCATATATCGTAAAATGACATTCCCATCAGGTGTGTGTGCTCTGTGTGGTGTGTGGTGTGGTGTTGTGCCTACATGTTGGTAGGGGGCTCTGGCAGGTAGCTCCAGCCCAGCCTTTGGCACAGATGCAAGAGAACTGGTTCACCTCATCCACACACGTCCCACCGTTGAGACACGGGGATGAGACACACTCGTTACTGTCTGAGGGGAACACAGAGGGGAGGGTTACAAGGGAACGCCACAGACACAAGGACACGTGTAACTCAAGATCTTTGATGCTCCTTAGTTAGAGAGAAAGCATGACATCACTGTGTGTGTGTGTGTGTGTGTGTGTGTGTGTGTGTGTGTGTGTGTGTGTGTATGAGAGAGAGAGAGAGAGAGAGCAAATGAATTAATGTCAGGTGTATCCAAAGTGGAGGGGTTGCCCTATCAAACAGCCTTTGAAGCGTTATCTGGAAGTTGGCGAGCTGTCAAGAGGAGACCCGGGCTGCAATATCACATGTCACTGGATTCAATTCAAGCTCTCTGGGCGACCAAGAAAGTACATAAGAAAGGAAATATGATCATGGGTCGCATTATGAAACGTATCTAACAGAGGTGGAAAAAAAGCCGTTAGTAATAGGCATGATGTAGAAAAAGAAAGGGGAGGCGATGGAGAGAGGCACAAAGGAGGATGATGACAGGCTCGTTTGGAAGATCAGCCGGTTAGATAAAGGGATGAGTGACGGCCAGGGTGAAGAAGAGGAGAGGGGAGAGAAGCAATTGGTGTGTGAAAATTCCTACAGGACAAATGATTATAATTGAATTGGGATTTCAGCAAGTTGAATTCCATTTTGTTTAGTCTTATATTATTATAATTGATTATAATATCAATGATTATCATAAAATGTTAAAGGAAACTGTCAGCTGGTATTTGATGCATAACATACAGTAATCGTAATACATACATTATGATTGAATGTGTTTGATTGGTTTAACTATCTATTCATTTATTCATAATGTTTTATTTACATGTATAATGTTTATTAAGTCAAGACAGCCTCTCTTGAAAGTGGAATTTCATTGAATTGAATGGAATTCAGTTCTGTTTCCTGTCATTCCAATTCAATTCCAATGATGCGTCCTCAGAGCTGGATGACATTCCAATTTTAAATTCCAACAACTAGTTGATAAACGGCTCTGCTGGAAGTGACCATGAGGCAGGACTCGCACCTCGACAGGTGGGCTGCTGTGCGCTCCAGCTCAGGCTCTCCTGACACACTCTGCTCTCTGAGCCCACCAGCTCATAACCAGCGTCACACAGGAAGTGAACCTCATGGCCCACCGTCTGCGCTCTGCCCAGCCTCCTGCCATTGACGGGTGCTTCCAGTTTTGGGCAGGTGCCTGTTGGGAATGTAGAGGGTGATAAATCGAAAAATAATAATAGTTTAATTTTTTTTTGGTACTGCTGATCATCAGTCTTTCGAGTGGTTTCGCTCACTGTTGTTGGCTCTCGAGGTCTGCTTGGCTGTGCCCTGCAGTAGGCCGATCTTCTTCTTCAGGGTGCGTAGACTCTGCAGGTAGGAGGCTTCATGAGCAGAGAGAAGCTTCTGGACCTGCTTCAGAGAGCTCTGCAGCTCCTGTCGACCAGGACAGTCCTGCGGCACAAGACACAGGCGGGACATAGTTTCATAACAGGTATTCCAGAATAACTCGCTCACAAGAAATTTCATAATTTCCTGGAAAGATCACAAAAATCTACAGTGTGACATCACAATCCCCGCAAATCCCCCGCAGCAGTTAACTAGTATGAGTTGTGCCAAACAAACGTTAATATCTCAAAAACTATAAATCACATCGCTTATATGTTGATATTCTGAGTGAGAGCAGAAGTAGCTCAAGAGTTTGATGTATAATATATACATGTCGTTTTTAAAATGTAAACAGCATCGCTGGCTAGAGTGAGGCACTCAAGGTCAGGCTCCATTGCCGTTTCCACCCAGTGACTCCGTTTGTTTACAAAAATGCTGCCACGCTGATCCCTCGTATATCAAGTTAACAACAACAGTTACAAATTTGCAAATAAAATGGTCATGCATAGCTTCATAATAGGCCTACTTTTTGGACATGACATGTATCAAAGGAAAAAGCATAAAGAATTTTGAAGGCAAACAGAAATATTACAGGATATTTTTTGCACAAAACAAGAAGATTAACAGTGTTTGAGATGCTAAAGGCCTGAGGTTCTGAGCGTGCAGTTACTATTTGCATTTTAAAGCCACAGTGAGAACTTTTATTCTGTCTTAAAACATCTTAAGGAGTTAAAAGGGAATGCTGTTGAATTAATGAATTTACATAAGCTACTCTTCTGGCCCAGGTTAGTTGATTCAATATTTGTCTACTTGGAAAACTCCCTCTGAAAGCTATACCACAGACCCAAGAGCCAGTGATGTGATGTCACCAGGATGTACAAGCTGGAGTTGCTCCAGTTATAATAAATGGAAAAGTAATTTTCACGATTTAAAGGATGCTAAAGCGTTTACACCCAAATGGTTTTCATTTTATAGGAGTGTAACAGTGTTCAGAATCAGAAATTGCTCCTATTGTAGACACCAAGAAAATCTGCTTGGGCGCTCGCACAGGCACATTTTTTCCAGTTCCGTTTAAATGGAGCTGTCAGTGTGGCATCACAACCTCGGGTGTGACGGTGGGACAAACTGTTTTCTTCCATTTTAAGCATACAGTAATGAAGTCGTGGATGCTAACACAAATCCAGCGTGAGCTGCTCTAGGGCATAGGAAAAATATATTGAAATTCAGCTGTAAGATACGGTAATATATAGAGATGTTTTTTTAAGTGATATTTCACTTTGGGGAACATCATTTTGTAGCATTTTAGTTCATCAGTAAATTGCCAAAACTCCGTTTCCCCGAGTATCTCTGTGTCATTACATTAATTTGGAAAATGTTCAGTCTAGCACTCATACTTCTAAATAAATAGAGCTTCACATTCCCACTGATGAGCAGGACTTGGGTTGAGTAAATCCAGTTTCTAATTGCCTTGCTTGGGTTTGGCTCTGGTTTGAGTTTGTTGCGTGGTACAATTATTTTGGGGGGCATTCAGTTTTGTGTCATCAAAGTCTAGGTAGCTCTTATACCAAGCTACCTAGACCTAGACCTAGGCCTGGCTGTGAAATAATATATTTTTCTGTGTGCATGATCACAATTTTCAAGTATTTTTCCACTCTGGGAAAAAATCAGCCCATTGATGACTATGGATTCATGCCAAAGTTGCTTTAATAACTGTAAAATCTCTTACAGCTACTGAATGTGGCCACTGGCCAGTGTGCACAGCTGGTTTCATTAAGAGCACACAGAAAGAAAGAAAGAAAGAAAGAAAGAAAGAAAGAAAGAAAGAAAGAAAGAAAGAAAGACCGAAATAGTGTATGGTTGAGAGCACACCTGCATCACAACAGCTTGCTGTATGCAGTGGATTTGAAGATAATTGTCTGAACTCGTTGCACATTGACAGGCACCTCACACCTGACCTATACTTGAAAGAGAGATTATTACTATATGCAAACAAATGAAATTAATGTAGCACAGTGGCTATCAGCTGTTATGTGGGGAACCAAATGCTATAAGATCAGATGTTTGGCCACAGTAAGTAGCAGTTGCAGCAGCCATACAGGTACTGTACATGTAGGCACAGCTACACTCCTTATCCTGGACTAGATACTCAGACCAAGTTGCAGCATAGATCTCTCCCTCTCTACCACCCCCCCCCCCCCCCCCCGTCACCACCGCCCCACCCCAATTAGTGTGTTGTGAAGACAGAAATGCTCTCACAGAAACAAACTGCTTTACTATTCCTGAGATGTGACTTGAAGCATCAGTGGGTTCTTTTGATTGGAAGGAACGGCATTACATAATGTTATGTAACTGTAGGAGGGGGGATGAAACGAGCTATACTTGTTGAACTCACATTACGGGCTATCACTTGCTCTTTGATGGGGCGAGGGATGGCGGGTTTTGGGGTCAGTCAGCGGGGCATCGACGCCCTGAGGGTAAACACGTGTATTACAACAACCTGCCTTCCTATTGGCTGAAGGAGCCAGGGAGTGGCAGTAACTTGTTTTCCATCAACATTTCTCCCCTTATTACTCTCCTTCATTCAACAAGTACATCCCCCCCCCCCCCCCGTCCTCTCATGTGTGTGTTCAGACAACCAATTAGTGTTTTCATCCAGCAAGAGTTATGTAAGAAAACTCAATATTTGTTGAAAACACCTTTTTGATTTGGACAGAACTGGGGGTTGGACAGACATAACTGAGGGTTGGACAGACAGAACTGGGGGTTGGATAGACATAACTGGGGGATTTGGACAGAACTGGGGGTTGGACAGACAGAACTGGGGGTTGGGCAGACAGAACTGGGGGATTCGGACAGAACTGGGGGTTGGACAGACAGAACTGGGGGTTGGATAGACAGAAATGGGGGATTTGGACAGAACTGGGGGTTGGACAGACAGAACTGGGGGTTGGGCAGACAGAACTGGGGGATTCGGACAGAACTGGGGGTTGGACAGACTTCAGTCAGGGGGAAGGTGATGTTTTAGTGCAGTGTCAAAGGCTTCTTTCTGCATGTGCTGCACTTCACGTGGCTTCATGTCAACTGCATGACGTATAGGTGTGTGCAATACCAGAGCTGAAGATCACAATGTATACTGGAGCGAAAAACAATGTTCTTTAGCAGGTCAAATATTTAAACGTATTAACATGTACAGTAGAACACACAGAAGGTGCAATAGTAAGGCTGTATGTATGTCTGTCTGTCTGTCTGTCTGTCTGTCTGTCTGTCTGTCTGTCTGTCTGTCTGTCTGTCTCTTACACACTCACTAATTAAATCATTCACACTCATACACACACACAAACACACATGCACACACACACACACACACACACACACACACTTGCACGCACAGAGAGACACACACGTGCACACAGACATGCATGCACACACCAGAGACCCCTCTTCTCCACACACACACACACACACACACACACACACACACACACACACACACACACACACACACACACACACACACACACACACACACACACACACACACACACACACACACACTTGCCCCCACTTCACCCCTCTCGCTGTTGCTCGATTGGCACAAGCTCAGGGCCACTCATAGCGATCTGATCTCTGGCCTTGAGCATTTTGGAAATGTTTAGCAGTCTGCTGGTGAAACAAGGTGAGTCCATTCATAGACCAGAGCCTCAGGGGTCTTGTTCCTGAAGCTTGTGCAAATTGTGGGTGACTCAAGATTAGCTCTGTCAAATTTTGCCTGTGATGCCAAGACAATCACTGCACATGTAATACTGCTGCCTGCTTGAGCAAAGAACAACAATTTAAATTTCACAACGTAGAGGAGTGTCTTGCGCTTCAGCCCCTCCACAGAGGGAGGTCGGTGCTCTCAGGACAGGACAGTATTCACAGCAGAAATAAATGGGTAAACCAGGTAATGTAAACCCAAGAAGGCTTGGGTTTACATTTCACGTTTTGGCCTTCAACCTGACCTGTGTAGCTCTCTGACAGCGGTTTCCATTCTATTATGTATCTGCTCTCTGCATGCTGATGTGATCGAAGCATTTCTGACATCACATGCTCACAGTAGCTTGAGTAAAGTGTATACAGTCAATGGTAAAGCAAATAGTGTTGCAGAGAGTGGTTATTTTTACTACTAAAATTACTTGTTAGCTAGCACAAGGTAGCATTAGCTAGTTTAGGCTAACTAACTTATTTGATAAACAAAATGCTGCTCCCATGTGATCATGCTGGCAAACAAAGCATTTGTAGCAAGTCATTGCCAGCGTGTGACAGCCAAGGAAAACAGAGCGGGTGGGTTA
>NC_139633.1:21869001-21889001 GCF_964638095.1 Poromitra crassiceps
AAGCTGCAGTGTTTCCACAGGCAAAGCTGGCTTCTTGGATCTGATTATTTGATTATGTGTGCGCAATTGATGGTAGCTGGCTGGCCTAGATCTCTATGAGGAGATTCATTACTTTGAGCTCGCTGAGCTTGGAGCATGGCCGTTTTGAATTCTCAATGTGGGATTAGTTCAACACATAATACAATTACCAAAATTAGCAGAACAACCACAACTCTTCTATTCTACAATGCCGTGTTGGAAAGCCTGATTAGGTCTCTGAACGTTCAGCTCAAAACTAGAATTCTGAAAATGGTCCACACAGCTCAGAAAGTGATTGGAACCAATGATTCGGTGTCGCTCCAGTCCATCTTCGAGAAAAAGGTTATCAGCCTGGCTCATAAAGTCTTGACTGATCCCTCTCACATTTTATATTCTGAGTATGAACTGCTTCCATCTGGGAGGAGATTCCGAGCCAGTAGACACAAAAGCAACCGCTACAAGCTATCATTTCTTCCCACCTCAATTGTTCTGTTGAACAAACAGCCCTCTCTTCCCCCATGTGTAGCACTCCAGTGAGGTGAGGGAGGTACCCCAAGTAGGTACGCTGCGTCTCCTTTACTGCTTTTTACTTTGGTTTTATTTCTCTTACTTCGTACTTTGGTTTTATTTCTCTTATTTCGTAATCCTATTTTTTATGTTTTATTCTTTTACTCTTTTTTTATTCTACGTTTTATGGGTTTATGGTTTTATTGCTTATTTTACTTCCCTTACTAAGGGATTGGATGAATAAACTTACTGTGCAATAGGGTTGTGCAATCAGCACCTTAGCTGGTACACTTCCTGTGCTCTCAGTGCAATGCTGTGAATGTGACTGTGACCGTTCTGTTTTGTATTACTTGTCTGTTACACCTGTTGTTGTACAAGCACTTTTGCCCAAGACAAATTTCCCTCCCGGGACAATAAAGTATATCTCATCATCTCATCTCAACTGCCTAGGGTTAGGGTTAATCTCAGGCCTACATTTGATCCTTGAGATCATAATAAGTGGAAATGTTCAGCTGAATCAATTACAGAGACTGTATACGGCTCCTGTATTTTGGCTCTGCATGGTCGTCCAATGCCTTTACTGATGGAGTAACATCAAGGAGATCAGACATCACCGGGTGGCTTGGGGACAAAGTTCTCCTGGCAAAATACAGAAATAGAGACAGACATGACAGTCTTTGTTTTCTTGTGTTCAGACATATAGGTTTAATAGATGTTGTTTTAGACAGACATGTGCAAGGAGACATGCTGAGTGATCATCTCAGAACTCATTGTGCAGCATGATGTGTTTGGCGTAAAAGGCTTCTCAGCCATTGGAGACCTCCATTATAGCCACAGATGTAGATTTTTAACACTCGCGTTCTTTAAAAACAATCTGGGGGATTTGCGGATCTGCTGACCAAAATTTAACTCAACCCATGTTATTGTAGAGCTGCAGTCATCCTGCAGACTCTGAATCATCAGACGATGTGAAGTCATGATTCATGCTGCCCACACTGGGAGCCTACAAATCCTGTCAGCAGTCTAAACAGGCTGCCACCTGCCAGACAGCAGCACGCTAAACACTACCGACCTGTGCTTTACGCACACTCCAACTTCTGCCTCTTCACACTCTGCTACACTGAGCCTATACAAGCTCATTCAACGCATTTCTGTTCTACTTTTTCATTCTCTCTCTAACAGTACAGTGTGTAGCCAATGTGTGCTCTGCTGAGGCTTTTTAATATCTGAATTATGATCAGAAACAGACTTTGTTCAAAGTTGAAAGGACCTCCTACACCCAGCCAGCCAGCCAGTTCCTCAGCTCTGGTCGGCACTAAATCGGCCTCTTTAAATGATGGTGGACCGAAATCCCTCTGAATAAACTCTCCCTTCTTACTATCAATGATGGCCACTATATGCTCAGCCATGCGTCAGAATCAAGCCCTCCTCCTCACTAAGCTCAGGAAGTGATGATAGAGATGATTAAGCGGTAACCTTTTGTTGTCAGTGACCGACTGGCACCGTAAACTCTCCAGTCACATGCTGCACAATAATAGCCTTATGATAACTAAGCTCAATGACAGGGCAACGTTGTCTGGAGACCGGCTGCGGCTGCTGCAATGGAAAACACTGCAGTTTCTGTATTCAAGACAAAAACATGTTACTTTAATTTTATACTAGTTCTTGGGAATGCTCTTAACGCGCGCCGTGGGTTCTCAACCTGTGGTACGGGGACCAGTGGTGGTACGTAGGGCGCCCTCCCTTTCCTTTTTGAATTGGAGGCTGTTATAGTAAGAGACAAGAGAGACTAGATGTGGATCACCTGAAATGATGAATACTCCATACAAAGAAAGAAAAAAAAAGTGAACATTGTAAGCGATTACCATATGAATGGAGTTTTCTGTCCAAGTAGATATTTAATTTCAATGTGTGACTCTGCTTTCTGGAAAGTATAACGTTAGCCTGCTACAGTAGGTGAGTAAAATATGGTCACGATGACTCAGGGTTGAAAGACTTTTAAAACCCTGTAGGACTCGGTGATTTGACCATGTGCTGAGAGGGAGTGTATGAGAGGGAGGGAGGGAGGGAGGGAGGGAGAGAGAGGAGTGACCCGGGCCGGGGAGGAGGAGAATAGGGAGGCTCTTGACTGTCTGAGACACTTCACTAGTTCACCATGGGCTCTGTGGTGGCTCCCCTGTGCAGCCTGGCTGTGTCCCTGCTGCTGCACCTGTTTACCAGCGCCAGCCGGATTACCACAGACAGACCGGACTACATGAAGCCCCCCGGCGCCGGTAATGACGATTCAAATTGAGTAGCCTTCAAGTCAGGTGGCAGTCAGGGATACAGACTAGGCTGCATCATGTAGTGTCTTTTAAATGTAAATTCAGACAGTATCAAACTGATGTAATAGGCTGCGAGGATCAGCATATATTAATGCTTATCTGAAATGATTTTGTTTGGTAGACGGCAGGTGTTGTGGTCCAAGTTTAGCTTCTTACCACATCACTCATGTCACCGCGTTAAGCTGACACACTCAAGTAGGCTTGAGAGAGCTTTTGCTTATGCCCATGTTGTGGAAATCCATCTGGCAAAGCACCAATAGCTCAACTTTTCTATCAGTGTGCCTGTTCTGCTGAAGTTTGCATCCGTTGCTGAACAGATTATCCTACTTTTTCAACTGCCATATTTTGCCAAACAAATAGCAGGTAATTTCACCAAATGCTGACAAATAAACTGTAAAATAGAGTACATTATTATGTTAAATTCTGTACATGTAGGCTACTTTAATTCAAATTAGACCTGCAGTTTTACATTAATTCAGACTTTTCAGTGAGAATGTCATGAAGTGTTTATTATCAAGGCATAGGCCTATAGTCAATTCTGTGATTCTGAAATGGTGTATCAACCAATGGATACCCCCCCCACACACACACACACACACGCGCGCACGCACACACACACACACACACACACACACGCACACACACGCACACACACGCACACACACACACACACACACACACACACACGCACGCGCACACACACACACACACACACACACACACACACACACACACACACACACACAACACACATCCCGCCAACATTTGCATTTGGTTGCCATAGTGATCCCATGAGTGGTAAAATAAAGCACTTGTCTCTTGTTCCAGGGCTCGGGGTGAAGCAGCACTCACAGATTGTTACACAGCACAATAGACTGCGAAGCCGGGTCAAGCCGATGGCAGCTAACATGCAAAAAATGGTTTGTGGCTTCTACTCTCTATTTGTGTGTGTGTGTGTGTGTGTGTGTGTGTGTGTGTGTGTGTGTGTGTGTGTGTGTGTGTGTGTGTGTGTGTGTGTGTGTGTGTGTGTGTGTGTGTGTGTGTCTCTCTGTGTGTGTGTGTGTGTGTGTGTGTGTGTGTGTGTGTGTGTGTGTGTGTGCCTCTGTGTGTGTGTGTCTCAGAATGGCACGAGTGTATCTGCAGGCCTGAGGGAGAGTTTATCATTATCTGTAAATTGCATACAGTAACAGCCGTTATAAACAGTATTTCCTGACAGAGATAATAAGTCAAGCTATCTGTGCGTCCTCAGGCCAGCCCTCACTCTGTTTTAAGACAGTTACACACCAGCATCCACATAGAGCTGATATAACAGCAAGGTCTGCTCTGTCTCTGAGCACATAGGGGCGCTGCAATACAGGGTAGTGTGTGTGTTTTCTCTCTCTCTCTCTCTCTCTCTCTCTCTCTCTCTCTCTCTCTCTTGTGAACGGGAGAGGTGGAGAGCTGGATGAACCAGTAAACCTCTGGCAATTGACAATTAGAGACCAACGACTTTTAACCAAATAAGATGGTGTGAGTGGCTCAACTGTCCCTATTAGAGCAACAAGGTAAAAAAAACACACACGCATGGACAAAATGCACCGTCACTATTTGCATTTCTTTATGCCCACATCGGATTCCTATTCATCATTTTCAACTGGATGCTCACGCGCTTATTGCCCCCATCAATCTCTGATGGAAATGTGCCCTGAAAGGATGAATGTGGCTGTGGCTGTCTGACTTGGCTGTTAAGAGATGGGCCTCACTGATTTACACACGTACGCTTTTACTTCACACTTCATCACTTCAACTCATCACTTTGAGTTGAAGATTAAAATGGCCTAACCAGTCAGTTAGCCTACAACTTAATGCTGATTCCTGTTTGTCCCAAAAGAATAGAATGTCTTCTTGGACAGATACAGCCTGTTACACGAAAGGATTAGGGGAACATGAAGTATTATTTGTAAATGGGTTATATTTTAAATGTCATGTCTTCATCCACTGTGCTTGATTATAAACTGCAGTTCGCTGGTACAGCCTTCACTATGGTGAAAATTAACTGTGTCAACAACACTAAGTTATTGTTTTCATGCCAAATCAATTGAAACCTTTCAAAGCAATGTTAAAAACCAAATAATACAAATTAATTTCTTTGCTAATCTAATTGACACTCCATGAGAGAGAGAGAAAGAAAGAGAGAGAGAGAGAGAGAGAGAGAGTGAGAGAGAGAAAGAGAGAGAGAGAGAGAGAGAGAGAGATAGAGAGAGAGAGAGAGAGAGAGAGAGAGAGAGAGAGAGAGACAGACAGACAGACAGACAGACAGACTCAGACAGGTGTCTGTCCAGATGTCTTCTTCTGTGATGTACTGCAGCACTGTGCACCATTTGATCTGCTCGGCTGCAGGCTGGCTGATAATTTGGACTGTTAGAATAAAGTCAAAACCAGTTAGTCGGGCGGCATGGAGTCTTGTGAGGGCAACACAATCACATGCTACAGGATGAATCTGATGTTAACTTTACATCATTGATGTGACTGTATAGATTTAATATACACCAACTGCCTGTAAAAAACAGACTATAGTCATAAAAAGAAAGAAGTCAGAGATTAGTAGCACATAGCCAGGCAGTGTATCTTTTTTCCTCTGTTGCTTTGCCATGCAGTACTTATCTGCACTGCAGTAGTGTCTTTGCTCGCAGGTGATTAACATCCAAGAGGTAACGGTGGATTACGGAACTCCTGTGAGTTGTGCGCCAGGGCATGCTGTCATTCTGTCACAGATTACATCCTCAAAGCCACCCGTACAGGCGGAGCCCCTTTCTTACACTGCTCCTCAGCCTGAGAGAACTGTTCTCAGCTGATAAGACGGTAATGAGGAAAAGAGGACGGGGATAATCACTCTGCATTCACCGCTGTGGTATTAAAGGTACTTTGCCTGTGAAAGCCCTCAGAGGAAGCATGCCGAGCTGAAGAGGCATATTATTAAAGAGCTTTTGCTGATAAACGTTGAAAGGCCCCCGGCTTTAGCTGTGTTTGTGATTATCAGAAGAGGTTTTTTTCACACTGGAGCCAGTCAGCGTTGCGGGTGGGGTTGTGTCTGCATTTGATTATAATATAGTTCCTCTAGGCTTTCTTTTCAGGAAGATCAACACTAATATTTGAAGAAGTCTCACAAACGATGCTCTTCCTCGCATTCTTTCCCGGTGTCCCATCTGCATGTTTTCTTTGAATTTGCCTTTAAAGCAGGACTAAACCCCAAAACACTTTTTTTCAGCTTTTAACCAATATGACTTTGGGGGTGGTGTGTGAAGAATTCTGGTCAGAATTTCCACATTTGAGACCAAACTGTTACCATTGTACCATTTGTATCATTTTCAGCAGCATAAGTTCCCTCTATGGGTTGAACACTGCTTTTTTGTGTGCCCTCAAATGAATGGGATATTTGGTACATCGTGACGTCACGCGCCCCACTCATGTGAAAAATTGTTTTTTTTCCCCATTGATTATTACTGTAGTTCACGCGGCGCGAGCCCTTTAAGACCAATGCATCCATGGGTAATGCCTACTATGGCTAATATTAGCCGCTAGTTAGTTATGTTATATGGCAGTAAAACGCCACTGAAACTGAATGACCAAATTGATATAACTTTTAACCATTTCGAGTAACACTGTTTCCATACGGATCACCAGCGTTAGTTTGTTGTTTATAACGTGGCTATATTCATAACATTTTCTATCTCGGATGCGTTATTTCGAATCCCACATAGGTTACGCCAAAACCACCCCCGAATTGTGTTCTGGCGCAAAGCGAGTGGGTTTCAGGACGAAACAGTCTCGAGCCACTAACGTTATCTTTAGAGCACAATATTCCTGGAATGCAAGTTTATCTAAACAGTTACATGTTCTCTGCATTCTACATCAAATTATGATATTACGGGTTGTTTTATTTTGTATGTTACATACTTATTGGCCAAGATATGTTTCACTAGCAAGGACCACGCCACAACAAGAGTATCGTTAAGGTTCTTTACTGAAGAGAATGAGTTGTGTATGGTGTAGTGTGGGTGCGTGATGAGCCGTCTGTTCCAGGAGGTCACGTGTTCCGGGGGGAACGTCCTGATGACCGGGGCAGAGGGAGACTCAGGGTGGGGGTTCCGTCTCAGACGTGGTCTGCCCGAGCGGGTCTGGCGTGAGGCGTGTTTCAGCCCGAGCAGATTTCAGGCCCCCCCGGATGGATCCTAGAACGAGACGTGGAGGGGCATGCACCGTGCCTAGTGAGAGGGAATGAGGATGTTAAGGGTTGAGGGGTGCGGGAAGGGATAGGGGATTGAGGGATGAGATATACAAGGGAGGGAGGGTGGGTCGAGAGATCGAGACAAACAGGGTGAGGCAGGTTAACCAGGTGTAGTAATATTGCCACGTAATTAGAGGAGTGGTTTAGAGGAGTGGTTAGGAAGTTGGGGGAGTGGTTGAGGCGTGGCCCAGCTCCTGAACTTAAGTTAAACGTTAACTTTCATTACTTTATGGGGGAGGAATTCTGCCAGCTAAAGGAGGGACTATAGGCGGCCATCTTGCCTGCAGAGTTTTCAAATCAAGTAGAATACAGTTTTGCAAGAAATCTGGGGGGTTTAGTCCTGCTTTAAATTAAGTTTGACTTTTGATGTCATTTATAAATCAAGACTTCTGTGATTTTATCGCGCTTGTCTCTCTCAGAGCTTCCCAGCAAACATCGTCTTGACCGCGACATCACCGGACGATAGAATTGTGGTTTGGCATCTACCATCTAAGTCTGACGTTCTCTCCACATTCCTCCAAAGTAACGTTTAGACTGTCACTTCAAAACAAAAAATATTGACCTCATATTGCTTTGAAAACACCACATGTAGGTGTCTTTTGTGTTTTTGTTGAATAAAATGACATTTGATTGACAATTTACCTGTTGTGTGATCAGATACTCACAGTGTGACATGCACTCCACCTGCAATGAGACTTTTATTGAACGCCCTTTTCTTTTTTTAATATGAAAACACGTTTATGTCATATAAGTGCAAGTGTCTCTTGCTATGGGCTTGTATTTATCACAAACTTCCTGAATCCTGTGGTATTGTCCCATTTCTCTTGCCGTAACTAAACGCAGTGTTGTGGGTTTTGGATGCTGTCTGCTAAAGTCGCGTTGGTTACATTATCGTAAATGATATAAATATACCTGTCTCATCGCTGGTTGAAATCATGAAACAGAATTAGCGAGGCAGCTAGCCTATCAATGCAACTTCCAGTAGAGACCGTCATGTCAAAATCCCAAGTGCTCAATGGTAAGTATCTCTATATATGACCAAATCCGAAGTATTTGTAACTAATTCCGTGGCCTAATGGATAAGACAGAGGACTGCGATGCGGGCGCAGGTATCAACGCGGCCCCGCCCAGCTCGTCTCGCTTTTTTGTCTCATTCCACTGATCAAAAACGTGGACAGCCCGGGTTGAGTCGGGGTTGAGTCGTGCTGCTTTTGGTCCCTGCTCTGTTGAGGTTCTAGCGCTGTGAACCTGGGTTCATACGGTGATGTGAAAACACTGCAGACGACTGATTGGTCAGGCAGAATCGTGTTTACTCTATCTACTGACTGTCAATGCATACCAGTTTAGTGGGGCTTACCTTCTCTTCTGTTATGTTATTTCCATCAGTCTTTTGTGTTGCTGCCTTCGCCTCTGGTGAAATAAAATCGATCTCCTTACTCAGCTTTAACATGGCGGTGGTTTTCAATTGTTTTGAGAGAGAAAAAGTCCGCTGCTCAGGAAGCTCCTGTAGTTGTGTGCTGCGCTAGGCCGCAGGCGGGGGTGAAGCCGCGGTCTTGCCTGGTGAGAGGCCGCCGGGGTAGAGGCTTCACTCTGTAGCGCAACCCCCGGTCCTCGCGCAGCGCATGCATGTGAGTTTGACTAACAACAAAGTGATATCCATTCTCCTGGCCGATTGTCACATTTGCCCATGTACACTGTAGGTCATTTAGAGGCACCAGTATTTCAACAGTTTAAAAGTTCTGTGTATGGATTTAATTTTAACGTTATAGGTTATGGGCGGAGGGCAGATATGCGGTCGCTATGATGACCAGGTATGGGCGGGGGGAGATCAAGCAGCGGTGGAAACAAAACATCCATCGGGTCGAAACAAATAGAGCCGAGTGGTGACGGGCTGTGCAGGGCTGTAAAATGTGGTGGAAATGAGCCATAAGAGTGGGTGTGTCGAACACTACTTCATCTGTGGATTACATGTGTAAGAAAAATACAGTCACTTAATAGGCAGTGTTGGGCAAGTTACTTTCAAAATGTAATATACTACATATTACTAGTTACTTTAATTTGAAAGTAATAAGTTACTTTACAATATTACTGTCTGTGTAGAGTAACTTGTTACTTATTACACTACTTTTGCATTACTTTCACCAAAATAACAGCAGTAGCAGAATGACATCGCCGCCCCGGAACCATCTTGAAAAATAATTTCAACCGTCTTGAAGTCAGTGTAAACTGTCCAAAATTCGAAATGTTATCCTTTTCCTTTGTTATTGTCATATTGGTTGTATTATTGTATCTTAATTTAAATATGTGCTTTGATTAAGAAAAAGTAACTCAATTTGTAACTTGTGTTACTTGACAAAGTAACTGGTATAATATTACTGAAATCCTATTGGTAATAAGTTATATTACTGAGTTACTGCTAAAAGTAATATATTACATGTAATATGTTACTTTTGTAATGAGTTACCCCCAACACTGCTTATAGGTTGTTGATTGCACCACAAAACACATCTCTTGTGCACATTCAATTCCCA
Organism: Poromitra crassiceps; assembly: GCF_964638095.1. Lineage (NCBI taxonomy): Eukaryota > Metazoa > Chordata > Actinopteri > Beryciformes > Melamphaidae > Poromitra > Poromitra crassiceps. The sequence goes on from NC_139633.1 coordinate 21,878,649, forward strand.
GAGCATGATACAAGGTGACGTATGCTGTAAAGGAATGTTTTAGATGAGGCATTGCCCGGTGACCTTATATACCTCTCTGGTGGCATCAAAGTGTGCGCTGATGACTTCAGAGAGGCGAGAGGACAATGGACTCACGGCAGATTAGTCTGGATTCTTCTTGATTATATAGCTTACGGCACATCTGTGTCATGCCTCTGACATCCATCGTGCACGCTTTTATCTCGCCGTGCAGAAAAAGTTGTCGAGTAAACTCTTATTCTGTATGTTGTGGTGTTTCGTTGCACAGAGTGGAAGATGACAGGAGTGATATGGGGAGAGAGAGGGAGAGAGAGAGAGAGGGAGAGAGAGAAAGAGAGAGAGGAGTTGATGCAAATATTATCAGGCAAATTCTAGTCTCACTTGCCAGACTACCTCCGTTCCGCACAGGAGAGAGTCTGGCTCCTCTTACTCTCACTCTGGTATAGCGGGAAAAAAGGCTCCGTTATCTTTACAACCATCCACCAAATGTACCAAGCAGGCCTGCTTTATTGCACAATCCAAATCTTTGTCAAAACTGGCCATTTTCAGCGTGTAAGTTGCTAGCTTTCCTAGCTAGCTTTGTTGTTTAGAACTTATCCCCGCAGCCTGCTTCCAGTGAGTCAGACTATTCACCTTATGCAGAAGAGACCATCTGGCTTGAGAGACTAACAGGAAGTGTAAATACAATCAGAAGTTCCGATTGTATTTACACTTCCTGTGACTCATAAACCTAGTCTGACTCATAATGTGAGTCAAACTAGGTTTGACCAGGTGAGTCAGACTAGTTTGAACAGGTAAAACAGCCGGTGTTTTGAACAGGAAGTCGTGATACAATGGGTCAAGTGGGCGGGGCTGCATAAGGTGAATAGGCAAATTCCAACCAATAACACAGAGAGGACATACAGACAGACAGACAGACAGACAGACAGACAGACAGACAGACACAGACAGAATGCTAGGGTAAGGGAAAGGAGCTGTGTCGAGCCCCAGCCAGCAGTGCTAAGGTAAGTCATATGACTGAAAATAGGTAGGCTTTGAGTCTAGATTTGAAAACTCCAACTGAAGTAGCTTCCCCGACTGTAAGTGGTTGTTCTGTTCTACAGATAGGGAGCTCGGTAGAAGAACACTCTGCCTGCTGATTTCTTCTTGATTCTAGGATCAGTAAGGTAGCTAACCCTAACCCTAATGGAGGGCACGAGGGGCAATATCATTTTTAGTATAGTAGGCCTATCAAGACTAGAGTAACTTGAAGTGGAGTTTTATTGTCCCCTTTTAGCCCAGTAGAAATTGGCACAATGCACTTGTATGCATTCAGAGTTTCTGGCTTATTAACTAACAACCTGGATTTCACTGCCTTGGACATTTGTTAGCACCATTACTTAGCAAAGTGTCTGCAGACTGCACTCACAGGATGGCTATTTTCAAATACTTTCTTTTGATGAAGGTGCTGGACTGTGTGAAGAGTCACTTGGAAGCTGTGGTGATGATTTAATGTATTTACACCATGTTGGTGCAACCTATTAGTCTCAGCCTGAGTACTAACAGCTATCTCCATAGTAACCTCCCTTGGTTGCTGTAGTGTGTGTGCGCGCGCACGTGAACGTGTGCGTGAGGTGTGTGTGTGCGTGCGTGCGCGTGTGTGTGTGAGAGAGGTGAATTTTGTTCAAATTTTTTGGGAGACATGGAAGCCCATTGCTAAAATGATACATGCCACAATAGGCCCCCATATAAGAGTTTATAGAACAAATGTAGGAGAATCATCAACACATCAGTAAGGGGATACTATTGACATGGCAAAACAGCTCCGGTACATAAGACATGGAAATAAGCCTTATTATGTTGTTCTGATTTTTCCTTTTATATGCAGGCTATGGCTTGGCAGAATGCCTGTACTTTTAAAATGAAATATCAAATCCAATCAATCAATCAATCAAGACAAAAACGGACTTGGGGAACCACTGTAGACCATCCCACCTGGGTATAAACTATGGCCTGAGTATGACCATGAGGGTATGACCACAGGCAATAGAATGAATACCAATACACATTTTGCATTACTAAAAGGTTTATCTTCATGCTTTGCCAATGCTGGATATTACTGAAAATACGCTAAAACGTGATTATGTGCACCAGAGATGATATAATACAGAGATGACTTTGGTGCCCTCATCAGGGTAAGGCCGAAACTCTCCCAAAAGTGGGTGTAGTCCTTTACAGTCAAAAGAACCATGTATCATCACTGTAGCTATGTGCTGTAGGTGATAATAACTTGTTTGTCTTTATCTGTAGGAGTGGAAGGAGAAGCTGGCCTTACTTGCAGAGGAGAGAGCGGCGTCATGCCACACAGACGCCTTCCCTCAGCACTCGCCTCCATTCGATCACTTGGGCTGGAATACTCATGTCTCTGCGTATGGAGTCGCCTCCTTTTCTCAAGTCATTGAGTCGTGGTTTGAGGAGGGACGCGATTACTTCTACACGAGTGGACAATGTAGAGAGAACGCCACCTGTCAGCACTACACACAGGTAGAGCAGCACTGTGTACAGGTAGAGCAGCACTACACACAGGTAGAGCAGCACTACACACAGGTAGAGCAACACTATACACAGGTACAGCAGCACTACACACAGGTAGAGCAGCACTACACACAGGTAGAGCAGCACTACACACAGGTAGAGCAACACTATACACAGGTAGAGCAACACTATACACAGGTAGAGCAACACTATACATCGGTAGAGCAGCACTATACACAGGTAGAGCACCACTATACACAGGTAGAGCAACACTATACACCGGTAGAGCAACACTATACACCGGTAGAGCAGCACTATACACCGGTAGAGCAACACTATACACAGGTAGAGCAACACTATACACAGGTAGAGCAGCACTATACACAGGTAGAGCAGCACTATACACTAGGGGTGTCACAATATATCGTCCCACGAAATTTCGCGATAGTAAAACGTCACGATATGTATCGTTGAGATGAAATCTCATATCGCAATTTTTTTTTTCTTTTTTTCTTTTTTTCTTTTTTTTCTTTTCCCAAAAATAGACTAAGAAACGTCTTTGTTTGTTGAAGTTCAATGTGTGGAAAGTAGTTCAGTTGAACAAGTCTCTGAAGAGACACATGAGAAGTTATACAGGAGAGAAACCATTCAATTGAGTTTCTGGCAAAACTGTTTACTTGACAGGAAAAACTGGAGATGCATAAAAAATAGACTAAGAAAAGTCTTGTTGTTTGAGTTTGAAGAAAAACTGAAGATGCATAATGAGAATTTATACTACTGAGAAACCTTTTAGTTCAAAGTAAATCTAAGTGACGGTGTAACTCATTCTATTTCAAGATAAGCCTTATCTCCAATCTCATGTTTTTTCTAGTTGTTATTGTAATAACAATTTCCCACAACAGCATGTTTTGTATCTGTGCATTTCAAATAAAATACTACTTTTCCAGTCATATATTGTTATTATTCAAGTTTAAAAAAATATTGTTAAAATCGTATCGTATCGTTATCGTGAACCCAGTATCGTGATACGTATCGTATCGTGAACTGAGTGTATCGTGACACCCCTACTATACACAGGTAGAGCAACACTGTACACAGGTAGAGCAGCACTACACACAGGTAGAGCACCACTATACATAGGCAGAGCAACACTATACACCGGTAGAGCAACACTATACACCGGTAGAGCAGCACTATACACAGGTAGAGCAACACTATACACAGGTAGAGCAACACTATACACAGGTAGAGCAGCACTATACACAGGTAGAGCAGCACTACACACAGGTAGAGCAACACTATACACAGGTAGAGCAACACTATACACAGGTAGAGCAACACTATACACAGGTAGAGCAGCACTACACACAGGTAGAGCAACACTATACACAGGTAGAGCAACACTATACACAGGTAGAGCAACACTATACACAGGTAGAGCAGCACTATACACCGGTAGAGCAGCACTATACACTGGTAGAGCAACACTGCATACAGGTAGAGCAACATTGTGTACAGGTAGAGCAGCACTATTCACAGGTAGAGCAACAGCCACCTGTCAGCACTATACACATGTAGAGCAACAGCCAACTGCATTCACAACAGTATATGGCTGAAGACCTAGATTTGCAGACAGCTGTTGGATTGCTGTTTGTTGAAATATATACTCAGGTGTTAATGTCCTGTATCCCAATCCCTCTGTTGTGTAGCTTGTTGAACTATATACTCAGGTGTTAATGTCCTGTATCCCAATCCCTCTGGTGTGTAGCGTGTTGAACTATATACTCAGGTGTTAATGTCCTGTATCCCAATCCCTCTGGTGTGTAGCTTGTTGAACTATATACTCAGGTGTTAATGTCCTGTATTCCAATGCCTCTGGTGTGTAGCTTGTTGAACTCTATACTCAGGTGTTAATGTCCTGTATCCCAATCCCTCTGTTGTGTAGCTGGTGTGGGCCACTTCAAGTCATGTGGGCTGTGCCAGCCAACTGTGTCTGAGAGATGAAGGCCTCTGGGAGCTCTTTGTCTGCGCATATGCCCCTGGGTAAGAATTAAACCAATACTGAGAATGTTCAATCCGTCTGATGTCAAACATAGTTCAAAAACAAATCAGTCCTTACAGCTTTGAAATCACCAGTTTATTGAAAACATCAATATGCAAATGAAAATAGAAATTCCTGCATGTTGGTGATCCTGCATACGATGAAAATATGCTGCCTAACTGAGGAGAACCAGACGTAATTCAGAAGCTACCTGTAGCCTACTGTATTATGAGGCAGAGACAATCATGGCATATAATAAGGGTTGGAGACTGGATTTTCTAACAAGAAACCCCCTGCTCTGTTTGGGAGAATCCCCTCATTTGGAACGTCAAAAACTTGCAACCCATCTTCCTTGACTCGAGATATTTTCACATGTGAGAGGCAAGACGTCACCTTCTGTGAAAGCTCTTGTTTTCATTAGTGTCCTCTAGAGAGAGAGAGAGAGAGAGAGATAGATAGATAGAGAGAGAGAGAGAGAGAGAGAGGCGTGAGCGGAGGACCAAAATGCGTGACTCATTAGCCAATGAACAGCCAGGATGGGGTCTCGCGCTACTTTTGAATGCTAAAATAAAGCTGAAAATGTACAATTTGATAAAAACAAAACAAAAAAAACTTTCAAAATACAACAGCAACTCGACAGTGCTGCTTAATCCAGGACCTTACTTCCTGGAACTCTTGAGAGTAAAAAACGGGTCCATTGGAGTGAATGGAGATGTCGTGACTTTTCGGCTCTGGTTTTCATGTTTGTGCTCTGCTGTATCGTTTTCAGGGGCAACTGGGAGGTGAATGGGTGGCTGGTGGTGCCCTATAAGAGCGGGCTGTCCTGCTCCCTCTGCACTTCTTCCATGTCTGGCTGCTTCCGCTTATGGGACCATGTAGGAGGTTTGTGTGGTAAGAGAAGAGACGCTCGACTCGAGCCTCCAAAGGAAATGGCTACATTAGCAATTAGCGCTGTCACGGGACAGTTAATTATCTTTCAGAAGAAGCACTCAGCCTAGTATGTGCATGACAAATTACTGGGCTTCAGTTGAGATTTCCTCAAGGATGTTACTTGGAAAATGAAAAATAATACTCTAGACCACAAACTTCCTTCCTGCGATAACTGATCAGCTACCTGATGCAGTTTTAGAAAGGTGCGTGCTAATATATGTAACTGCATTCTTGGGCATTTTTGCACATGTGCCTAGTCCTACAGTAGGTCATATCTATCTTTCCTGTGCAAATGTAGCCCTATTCCACACAGATGGTCCATGAATACGTAATATTTCCGCTTATGAAATACAGTTCCTGCAGGGGTTGTTATCCATTTAAAATGAAATGTTTTGAACGTTCCAGATTACCCTGTTGATCACTCGACTGGAATCTGTTCTGTTGATGATGACAGCTGATGCAAAAATGTGCATCAGCTGTGCAACTTGCAAAACACACAGACAGCACACAGATATTCTCAATCAAGTCACAACAACTTGGGTGTACACAACAAGAGCGATAGATACGCTAGATAGATGTTTTTGAATGTTTTGTCTCAAGTCTTAAATATATTTACTGTGTGTATGTGTACATGTGTGCGTGCGTGCGTGTGCATGCGTGTGTGTGTGTGTGTGTGTGTGTGTGTGTGTGTGTGTGTGTGTGTGTGTGTGTGTGTGTGTGTGCACATTTGCTTCAGAGACCCCAAAGAACCCATGCCGTATGAACTGTGGTCAGCATGGCCATCTTAATATTTCATCCTGCAAATGCCATTGTGGCCCAGGGTTCACCGGACGCTTCTGTCAGGGTAACAGTCTTCAGCATCATCTATATGTATCAACTTAATGTATGTATATAGAGCCAAATACAGCTATATAGTCTACTGTATAAAGCTCCAAAGATGCCTTACTGAACTGCGTCTATTCTTTTTCCCTTCGTATCCACAGTAGAGAAGCTGCATTGATGGTACTAAACGTGTTTTTCAGTACGGTGCAGTGTGCAGTGTGTACATGGACGTTATAAGGTAGAAGAATGCTCCTGCCAGTGTGATGTTGGCTATGGCGGTGCTGAGTGTGCAGGTGAGTGCAAAGTGCTTTGGTAGGTGTGTGTGTGTGTGTGTGTGTGTGTGTGTGTGTCTTTGTGTTTTCATGTACCTCAGCAATTTCTACTCTGAGACACAGATTGGCTTTCCTTTAGAGAAAAATGAAACCAAATAGTAAACAGAAAGTAGTGCGCACGCACACACACACACACACACACACACACACACACACACACACACACACCTACACACACGTAATTTATCTGGTTTCTGGTACATTTGTCTTTAGGGGTGCCAACTCTGGTGATATGTTGCTATCAATCAGGATATCAATTGAAAATACCAGCATATTTGACTTCTTAGGCAACATCAAACTGCAAAGACTCCTTTGTAGGGAGCCGATATTTTCCAACTCGTTTGGCCGATTGCCGATTGGAGGTGGATTTTTTCCACCTAATTTCAGAGTCTCTACTGTAGTGGGATTACGAACACATTATGCCTCCTCTTATCGTGATGGCCCACTGCCAGATGCAGACATAAATACAATGCTTTTCAAAATGTACACATTCACTGGGCAAAATAAGAAAACTACTTCAACTAGTAAAACATGCCATCTTTTTTTTGTAACATTTTCTTTCAAACAAAACTGTAAGATTCATCCTAATTAAACAGGCTTGGATGATGCTCCCCCTGAAACAATCCGTACAATAGCCACAACCAGAGCAAATCTGACCTCTTTCACCTATTTCCTTTGGGCATAATTAAAGCGTCATTTTATCGGCCGTCATATCGGCATAAATCTTTGTTTCCAGACGATATTTCATTTTAAATCCTTTATCAGTTGATACCAATGACATGACGATATCATCGAGCATCCCTCCTTTGTATCATAAATGTGTGATGAGATTCGTATATAGAGTGGATTTTCTTAACCTTTATTACTACTCCATGGAAATCTGCACAATGTGTTTGTCTACACATTCATATCTTTATATATTTTCACTAAATAACAAAATGAATGTCCTTTAAGTTGATTTGGAGTTAATTTCCCCTTCAACTTGTTCCTGCAAACTTTCAAACAGATTAAAGCCAGAATGGCTTTTTGACTGTTACTGAATGTACTGTGTAAACTGTTCCCCTCAGCCAGGAAAAATAGATTAAAGTCTGTTCAGTGAGCTTGAGCCATTACTTCTATTGTCGGCTGCTCTGAGCCTCACCGTGTGTTGGCTGCTGCTGTCCCAACAGAGAAGCTGCAGTTTCCCTTCCACAGCTGTGATGTCAGGATAGATGGAGAGTGCTTCATGGTGTCTCCAGAAGCTGACACCTACTACGGAGCCAAGAGTCACTGCCAGGTGAGCGACAGGTGTGTGTTACCCACAGAGAGAGTCTCTACACTACAGCAATAGTCCATTGTATTCACCACTTAGTGCCTTACGCAAGAGAGTATATTCTGTGAGTGTGCTTATGGTACTATAAAGAGTTTGATTGTGCCTTCGGTCTGGCTTTTGGTTTGTTTGACCCATCAGGACCGAGGGGGTATTCTAGCTCAGATCCACAACCAGAAGGTTCAGGACATTCTGGCCTTTTATCTTGGCCAGCTGGAGACGAGCAATGAGGTCACCAACTCCGACTTCGAGACACGCAACTTCTGGATTGGTACAGTCATCTTTGTCTGCCACTGTCCATCAAATACATGATGTATAAACACACACGCACGCACACGCACACACACACACACACACACATGCGCGGACACTCACACTCAGTCACCCTTTCGACCAGAAATACCAGCAGGTGGAAGTAGGGATGCTGTTCTGAACATCAGATGTAAATAATATCAGTTCCAACTTGTGTAAGAGAAAGCAGTGTTTCTGCTCCACATTGCAGGTCTGACATATAAACCTCTGAAGGACTCGTTCCGCTGGGACACAGGAGAGATCCCCACATTCAGCAGCTTTGCCTTTGGACAGCCTGACAGCCAAGGGTAAGAGAGACACCCACTGACAGACATTACTGTAGGCCTACAGAGACAGAAGGGGGCAGTGCAGTGGATCTAAATGATCTAAACTCATAAAACATAGATATACCAACTAAGCAGTTGGGGCTTATTGATCTGCAGATGTATCTGCCTAAACATGCGTTATATTCGAGGTAGGCAACACTTATTTGCACACTGTGGTTCATTTGCTAAGCACAAACAGATATAACAGATTTTCCATTAAATTACATCCAGTATTTAGGCAGCATTCAAGCTAACACAATTTAATGATATGTTCATGTTTACAAGTTATAAGTTTATAAGTTATATGGCAAGTCTATGCAGTTGAACATTGTGGTTTGATAATGCCCCCAGGTAAAGTTGGAGGCTAACATGCAATCCTCACCATGACCACTAGATGTCTCTCTCTCATCTATCTATCTATCTACATGTATCTATCTATCGATCGATCTATCTACATGTATCTATCTATCTATCTATCTCACACATAAACTCATTTCCGCCCCCCCCCCCCCCCCCCCCCCCAAATCTCTCTCTCTCTCTCTCTCTCTCTCTAGCTTTGGGAACTGCGTAGAGCTGCAGGCATCGAGTGCCTTCAACTGGAACGACCAGCGCTGTAAAACACGAAACCGATACATTTGCCAGTATGGTGAGGCTCTTCTGGGGAAGGGTGGATGAAAGAGTCGGTGGCGCAAAGGAGAGGTTTTCTTTTGTAGAATTTGGCTGGCCATGATTTGATACAGGAGGAAACAACCAAAATCCAGAGCAGTCAAAACTGCCAGTGGATTTTGGACATGTTGTTCATCTCTACGGCAAATTGCTGGAAATACAGTTACAATTTCATCCAGTGAGGAATGTAGAATATCAGGTTGTTTTTTGCCACTCAGAATAAACAAAATCACTTTTATTGACTGGAATAAGCTACTACCCACAGCCATAGATGACGAATTGTATATTAAAAAACCCTACCTTTGCATATGAATGCCTTTACCCATGCATCAGTTATACAGACATCATTGCCATGTTTACTTGGCTCAGCGTGCTCTCAGGTTCTCCTTTGCTATGGGCATCAGCATTCCTCTCCATTCTCAGCTTGTTTCCAGCTTATCTTTGATGTTTCTTTGTTTGGAGGCCACGGCCCAAATATCTCCCGCAATATCCAAGCCTTCAGTTTTTGGGAAATAGACCCACACCTCCTCATCCTGTCTGTTTTCCCTTTCTATGTTGAGTCCAGTTTTTGGCACTTTACTCACTGGTTTCTGTCTGTTTGAGCTCATTTGTCTTCTATAGACATACTGTAGCCTATATAAACCCACCTTTTCTCATATCAAATTGGGTGCACTTCAGGACTAATTGCTGTTCTCCCCCCACCTAAAAGGACCACAATGGAAATAAGCCTAGGCTTTATTGTGTTTTTATCCTTTTGGTGATTTTTGTATCTGGGGCTTCTCTGAGGCCACTTGTATTTTAATTATCAATAAAGAATTTCAATCAATTCAATCACTCAATCAACCTGCTGTACTCAAGCTCCACTGTGTCCAGACAGTTAGCACCGAAGTGCTTGACAGTAAAGCTTCTGTCTCTGACAATCAACATACGGTACTGTATAGGGCTAAATGTAAAATGTTAATCCAATGTGACCATTAATGATCTGAACACAGCATTTAATTCTCGCTCGGACGCCGGCCACACATTTAAACAAGGCACTTGTTCAAAATCAATGGCGCTCACTGCTCGCCATCAAGAGCCTTTTAGTGATCGATATACAGTACG